>NC_050573.1:195005598-195345061 GCF_011100635.1 Trichosurus vulpecula
ATATGTATGTGTGGGTGTATACATACATGTACATGCACATACATACACCTATCCCTATGCCCAGGGTTGTGATGGGGCCAACTTAAACCTGTTTCTGATTATAAATTTTCATTGTGAGAATTTACACCTTTGAAATCAGTAGATGCTACAGGTCAGGTGCTTGTTTGCTTTGTTGATTATCGAGACTTAATACACTATTGCAGAAAATGTTTATAATGCACAGTGCTTAGCAGGTATTATATAAGCGCTTATTTCCTTCCCCCCCCTCCCCTTTCCTTTTCCAGAGAGCTGTTGTTAAACATTTATCAGTACATCCTTGCCCATGAATATACTATATCTGTATCTATATCTGTACCTATCAGATTTCCCTCTTTGACCTCCTTACAGTCTATGCCTTATAGCAATATCATTGGGTCAAAGGATACATATGATTCAATGACATTTCTGGTAGAATTTCAACTTGTTTTTCAGAATTTTCAGTTAAGTTCACAGCTCCACCATTTGAGTATTTATTTTCCTCTAGTATTTATCATTTTTTGTTTTTTGTTATTTTTGTGAGTCTAGACATGAGTTGAATCTTGAGACTTTTAATTTGCATTCATCTTCTTTGCATAGAACAGTCAACACTCAACTCAACTTACTAATGACTGAGATAGGATGCTTTGTCCTATTTTGTAATCCATGCATTGATTTTTGGGATTGACTAATAATATATGACATTTATATAGTGCCTTAAGATTTGCAAAACACTTTGACATCCTTTGCAATACAGCATTCTGTTTAGCATTATGGAATAGTCATAGAATGTTTCTGTTACAGTCTACTGATGTCTGCGAACAAATCTTGAGAGTGGTGAGTAGGTCCAATCGATTGGAAGAATTGGTTTTAGAAAATGCCGGGCTTAGAACGTAAGTACTTACCTGAATACTTCTTTTTAAAAATGTCCCTCCCAACCCCTTTATTTACACCTTCAGTAAATGCAAAGTTTCAAAAGTTTTTCAGCCTACAGGTAGAGAGGATGTGTTTTTAGAAGAAGTAGACCAATCATATTCTTATGTCTTTCAGTGCCATGAAAGTCAGTGTTTTTAAGCACTTAAAATCACCCAACACTTTACATTTGATGGCCCCTGATGCTTTGGGTCACTTGATATTTTATCCATTCTCAGTTACTCTCTTCTGTTGTTAAGTCTTTACTGGTCTTCTCCCTTGGCACATCAACACTCAAAATATTCTTCATTTCATGATTAGTAGTCATTTAAATGGGCTCTACCCAGATCATGATATTTGGAAAGCTTGAATTCCATGGAACAAAGAACTGTAATACCACAAAGTGGGAGAAGGAGAGAGTTTCTTAATCAAAACATTTAATGTTTATTTGATGCTTTATTTGAAGCTAAACATAACTAACATAATGATTAATTTTATGATAAATTATAGCGCTGGCAAAAGCTACAATTTTAGCCTTTAAACTCAAAAATTAAAGCAATCAGCTTTGCATTCATGAGGAGTTCATGAAAAGAGAAATAAAATATAGTGAGCAGCCTGCTATAATTTTCAGAAAAACCAGGTTCAATGTTGGAATAAAAAAAAACACACACGTGCACCAAAATAAATAAATAAAGACCTAAAGTATTAGTCATATTTATCCATGTTCAGGGCTGTGGCTATTTTGTTCTTAAACAAATGTTGGCTATTTAATTGAAGAGCTGCCGAAGACCAGAAACTTTAAAAGAAGGAACACTTTTCTTAGTTTACAGACTGTATTATTTCTTTTTTAGAACTCATACATTTTTCATCAACAGAATTGCCTTTTCTTAAAATGGCTTTCTGGTTAATCCTGTGGAACCCTTTTCTGGTCACAGGAAGGTTTATAAAGTCTCCCAGTGAGGAAATTTATTTACATGTGATATGCCAAGTCTTCACTAGGATGTGGTATAGGCTAACATTAAGACTATGAACTCCCTAAATAGATTTCACTCTGCTTCAGCTATTGTGTTAACGTCTTAAAATTCTGTATTAATATTTAATCCATACTTGTTTTATTCACTTTCAGAGATTTTGCACAAAAACTGGCCAATGCCCTAGCCCATAATCCCAACTCAGGACTTCACACAATTAACCTTGCTAGCAATCCACTTGAGGATAGAGGTACTGTAATATTTCAGTTTTTCATTGATACCAGAGTTTTAAGAGGATTAGTGAGTTTTTACTCAGCCTTGCCTGAATAATGGTGTGTCACATTTCCTTATATCATGAATACAATTGTTATTGGCTTTATTTTTTTAATGACTCATTTTCCTTCTGGTCTTTATTCTGCAATTAAAATGGTGTCAACCATGATTGTCAATTTCATGGGTCTTTTAAAAACCTGACACCATTTTAAAGTGGTTATAGACAGAAGAGGGGAACATGTTATTTAAAAAACAAAACTCAATTTTTAGAGATGAGAAAGGGGGAATATTTTGTTAGCATTTTCTAATTTTGATATTTTCTGTTCCTTCCATCCATCATAATTAAATAGCTGTTAATAACTAATAGAAATGAGCAATTTCAATTTTGCATTTTTTCTGGTAATATATTTGACATTCCTTACTCCATATTCTCTTCATTTTTCTATCCTATTCTTTTAAAATAATGTTTATGGTATGCTTTTTCACATTAGTTATTTCCTGAGAAATCCACCCTTCAGTGAACTTCTTCATGACACAGAGAAACAGCTAAGCAAAAGCAATAAACAGAACAAACATTTTTATTGTTCGCCAGTCTATATTATGCATTTTGTACTTCTAGTCCACACCTCTTTGCTAAGAGGAAGGAAGTCTGTTTTATCTTTTGTTCTCCAGAACTAAAATAGTTGATGGCGATTAATCTGAGACCAGAAGACTTTTGCTGTTGTTTACGTTGTTATTGTTGTTGTTCAGTATCTGACTCTTCATGACCCTGTGGACCTTTGCAAGCCAAACTGTCCGTGGGGTTTTCTTGGCAAAAATATGGGAGTGGTTTATCATTTCCTTCTCCAGTGGATTAAGGCAAACAGGTTAAGTGACTTGCCCAGGGTCACACAGTTAGTTACGGGTATGAGGCCACATTTGAACTCAGGTCTTCTTGACGCCAGGCCGAGTGCTCTATCTACTGAGCCATCTAGCTGCCTCTGCTGTTTACATAACTGTAATTCTTTTGTATCTTATTCTGTTGGTTTTGCTTTCATTCTTCTTTATTATTCTCTATAGTTCTTCCCATGTTTATATGAACTCATTAATTGTTTACTCTGTGCAGCAATATTCTATTGCATGCACATACCACCGTTTGATAAGCAATTTCCCAGTTGATGGGCAACCACTTTCTTTCTGGGTCTTTGCTACCACAAGGAGTTTTGCTTCTGAGACATTGATATCTGTGGATCTCTTTTTCTGTCATTAACCTCTTTGCAACACTTGCCTGGTAGTAGGATCATTTAATCAAAGAGTATAAAATAGTTGAGAGTCTTTTCTCCAGCACTTCCAGATTGTTTTCCAGAGTTGTTGGTGCATTGATATCTACCGGATCTTTTGTCATTTTTGCCCATTTAGTGGGCATAAGGTGAAACCTCAGGTCTTGTATTCCTCTTATTATTAGTGAAATGATACATTTTTATGTGGTTGTTGATCAGTGTCTGGCACATACTAGGGCCCTTAATAAAATGTTTGTTACTGATTGATCACTTACATTTCTTCTTGTAAGAATCATTCCTTTAAATCCTTTGATTACTTAACTGATAGGAACCTACTCACTCTTTAAAACCCTTAAGCCCTATTTCTTCTATGCAGTCTCTCATGACATCACTTAGAACACAGTGCTCCCACCTTCCCATCTAGGCAACTGGATGGTGAAGTGGATTGAGTGTGAGGTTTGGATTAAAGAATGCCTGAGTTCAAATGCAGACACAGTTACTTGCTGGCTCTGTGACTTTGGCCAAATCTTGACAACTCTATTTGCCTCAGTTTCCTCAACTGCCAAATAGGTCTAATAATAGCACTGACTCCCCGGAGCTGTTGTGCAGATCAAATAAAATAATATTTGTAAGACAGTTAGTGCAGTATCGGGCACATAGTCGGTGATTAATAACTGCTTATTCCCTTCTCCTTCCCTATCTCAGAACTTTATTAGCATTCATTGTCATTATTTTAAATTTGGCACGTATTTCCTGCCTTGTATTTTACCTTTATTTTAATCATGTCTTCTATCCCAAATTGGATTTTATGTTCCCTGAGGGGAAAAAAAGATGACTTTTATGCTTCATACACTTAATCTCTCATAGCCCTTAGCCAATACCCTTGCATGTAGGGGAACCTGCCAGACCTTGTACTCCCCTGGCATTATCTTCAAAATCCTGGATTACTGTCACCATACCATGGTGAAGTATCAGTCAGTCAGACTTTAGTGATGTTGTTTTGTTTACACTATTTATGTATTTAATGATCCATTTCTATAATGAAGGGTAAATCAATAGGTCATCCTTGAACACATTCTGAATTACTGGAATCCAAATTAGTCTACAGAAGCTAGTTCATTCATTTCAGTTATGTTCAACTCTTTGTGACCCCATTTCAGGTTTTCTTGGCAAGTGGTTTGCCATTTTCTTCTCTAGCTCATTGTACAGATGAGGAAACTAAGGCAAACAGGGTCCAGTGGTTTGCTCAGAGTCACACAGCTAATAAGTGTCTGAGGTCAGATTTGAATTCAGGAAACGAGTGTTCCTGACTTCAGGCCCTGCATTCCATCCATTGTGTCACCTAGCTGCCCCCTACAAAAGCTATCCTATGATAAAGTCGACTGTTGTTTAAACCAGGGCTGTCCAACCTTAGGTTATCTTAGGGCTACATTAAAATAAAATAATTATTTGAGGGCCACACCCAGAATAAAAAATACAGTACACTAATAGACAGTGGAGAAACACACATCATCAATACGACAGGTGAAGGAGCAAAGCGAGAAAGCAGACACAAAACAACAACACAACAGTATAAAGGTAGGTGCATCCTGACTGGTCTGCATCTATTACAGACAGAACACATCCCACAGATCGATTGAAAATTCCGTGTGATATGTCCCGTCTGTAATACTGCTTAAAAACACTGAAGAAAATTAACATCAAGGAGATTATTTATTAGTGATGGAATTAAAAAAATTTAATAAGCATTCCATGCAAATTATTATTTTATTTTTTTGCTCATGAAAATTAAAACCCACAGGCAGGCTGCACAAAATCGCACTGCGGGCCACATGCGGGCCATGGGCCATATTTTAGACAGCCCTAGTTTAAACTTTAGATTCTAATGTGGCATTTAAAATGGTGTTCTCTTTCCTTTCTAAGCTCTTTCTGCTTGCCAACAATTTTTCTCCTATTATAATTGGCAGAACATACGAAATTTTTCATGGTTGTACTATTGGGTTTGATGCTTTTGTATAGTCAGAATAGCATGGCTAAATTAATAGCTTTTTTCTCCCCGTTTCCCACCCCCCCCTTACGCTTATCACTCAAACTCAGGGGTCATCCTTGTTTTCTTCTTTGTCATAATCTCCTCCTCTTCCTCTTCTTCCTCCTCTTCCTCCTCCTTCTCCTCTTCCTCCTCCTCCTCTTCCTCTTCTTCCTCCTCCTTCTCCTCCTTCTCCTTGTCCTTTTTCTCCTTATTATTCTAAATTTGATTCTTTTCCTCTTCCTTCTCCTTCTCCCTTCATCCCATCTGTCCTATTTCAGCTGTACCTACTTCAGCCAACTTCTTTGCGTGAGTCTCATCACTTCATCATTGTCGCCCTGCCCATTGTTGTTGTCTAAATATTTAATGACCCTTGCATTGATCTCTGCCACAGGCGGGGGCCTGGAGGGGGTGTATCTGGTCCAACAGATTCTGAGACATCCCCCCCACCCCCTTACCTGCCTATAAACACTTCCTAAATCAATTTTCGTGTTTCTCACTGCTTCACTCCAGACTTTCCTGATATTTTTTTATGTTCTGCCCCTAATGTTGAATATGAAGCCCATTTCCAGGGACAATGGGACCAATTCCTCATGGGACTTTTATTCTTGCTAAACATTCCCAAGTTAAAAGCTAGGGAATAAATAACTTGAAGGTGAAAATTCAATAAGAAATTCAGTTTAGTGTAAAACTTGTATAGACTTTTTATCACTTTCATGGACTGCCTCTGTTGCTTATGAAAGCAATTAAAAAGCACAGTCACACAGTGTTTATGTTTCTGGACCTTAATTCCCTTATATGAAAAATGAGAGCGATGGATTAAAACTCTGATGTCTCTTCTGTTTCTAACATTATAGAGGTATGTGATACCACCAAAATTGTATTATGGTCATTAGGTTTGGCAAGGCACATGCAGTGCCCTAAGAAGGCAGCGCACTTCCTGTTCAAACAAGGTAGATATTTGGTCACCTACACACGTTCTCAGCAGGGAAGCATTGACTATCATATCCTATCTCTTTTTTACTAGCGCCAGTAACATATGTTTTATCATCATGGTTATTTTATAATTGTTCCATGTAGTATGAGAAGTTGCAGCATCCTCAGGAAGTCCAAATTCCTCCTGTGATAGAACAGCCACATACCACTTACATATCTGTATTGATTTGAAGCCTTTTTTCTTTTGTTTGTTTCACACTTTTCCATCCTCGAACCTCTTAACTCTGGTGTCTCTGAATGCTTATTTTCTTTACTTTTTGAGTATTTATTTTACCATTTCTCAGCGGACTATTTATGTGGTTTGATTTCACCAGAAATGATATTCTTTTGAATCCCATTTGTGTCTAGACAAAATAAATGGATTATCTTTAGATCTTCAGTCTTAGATTATTCCATTCTTGACTTCCTTGGAGATTGTAAATTTTGTATATTTTTCTACTCTTTCTTTTCTGATCTTATTGTAAATGACCTTTCGGAGACTTTGGGTAAGGCTTTGCTTACCCATCACTACGCTAAGTAAAATATTTTCTTAGAAGCTTATATTTCTTTAAAAAAAATTTCACCTGAAGAATTCTAGAATTTCTCTCTAAAATTTTTCATTATGAATTCCTCTTTAAAAAAATAAACACCTTAGTTTTATAAAAAGGAAAGATAAATGGATTTTGGAATGGAAAAAATAATAGAGAACAAAAGATATTGTTGGACAATAGAAAGGCAAATTTCCCTTTCTCCCCTTACCCCTACAAAAAAAGAAAGTAATGGAGAGAGTGGAATCTAATGAATGAAGTTGATTTCAATTCTAGCAGCACATACAACATATTAAAAGGATGGTTAATGAACATCTAGAAAAGGAAGTGGTGATAACAAAGAACTAGCCTGGTTTCAACAAGAATAGGTCACACCTTACTAGCTTCATTTCCTTTTTTGACAAGATTATGAGACTGATTAGTTACATTGTCTTCTTTCTCTTTGCATTTTATAAACTGTCTCCCATGTTTTATATGAGGCCTTTTCTGATCCCTCAGATACCTACCCTTTGAGACTGTATTTACTCTGTATATATTTAATGTTTAAATTTATAGATAGCTGGTTAGTAAAACTGGGTTAGTTCTCTCTCTCTCTCTCTCTCTCTCTCTCTCCCCCTCCCTCTCTCCTCCTTTCTTTCTCTCTCCCCCCTCATCCTCTCTTTCTCATTCCCTTCCTTCCTCTCTCCCTCGCTCTTTCCCTCTCCCTCTATCCATCTCCCTATCTCCCTTCCCTCTCTTCCTCCTTTCCCCTTTCCCTCTCTCTCTTTCTGTTTGTACGTGTATGTAATTTTTATAGGAATGGATAGAAATAACGTATTTTTTGAACAAAATTTTAGATTATTACTTTTGTTTCATAATACCAGTGAAATTATCAGATATTATTATAAGAAGAAAAATAAGCATTGGCATATATAGATAATTAGACAAAATACCATGCTTTTCTTCAGATTTTTGGCTTACAACATATTTAGTGTAGTAAGCTGTGTATAATGGTTGTGATAATCAAAGACAGAACAGTGTCTCAAAGGAATATTGCTTAATTTTGTAATTTAAGGAATGTGTGCACCAGCAATGTTAGCTACATTATGCCCTATTATACCTAATTTATTATACCTAATTTATGTACATCCAAATGCAGACTTTTTCCCCGAAATGAAAATGCTTCTGTTCATTTCACTTAATAACAACAAAAAATGTTGCCGTGAATATAGTAATTTAGTAATGGCGTGTTAATGTGAGTTGGTAGACATCCGAGCTGAATCTTTACAAAATCATTGTATTGAACTAAAAAACTGAAAATCACAGAAATTGTATTTAAATCTATACAGTTTCTCAAAATTAGGGGAAAAAATTTTCCTTTCCATCTTACAATTATGCTTTTTCTTATTAAAATTTGGCAGTATTTTGCTGATAAAGTGCACATTTTTCTCTATCACTTATAAGGACTTATGTTATTTCTTCTTTGCTGATTATTAAGGAACAAAAGTATCAAAATACCTCTTTAGATGCAGAAATTGTAAATGACACTACCATAGGTATTTCAAGTACTAAAGTAGTTTATGGGTTAATTCTCAAATGTCAAATTTAATTTCCTCCTAAATGTGAGTTAATAGAATCAGATGGCACATTGCAATGCTAAACATTTTTTACATTCGTTCCTCTGCTGGGTAAAATTATTTAGAAGCAGAACAAGATGCATATGAGTCTTTCCCCTCTCCTCTCCCTTTTTTTTTCCTGCCTATACCATAAAAGCCACCATAATTCCATTACATGATTTGTAATCAACCTAGTTAAGCCTCCAGGTTTTTTTTTTTAAATTCTAAAAATTTAATCATTTTAACAAAGACTGTATAAAATTGTAATCTCATTCTTATTTTTAAAACAACATTGAATTTTACCAGTAAATGGAGTAAGACCCCCGTGCATCTTCTGACATAAGTTTGGAGTTTTCTTTGTGAAATCCTTTTCATTTTTTTAAGCTTCTCATGCAGCTTCCATAATACTCATAGCAATAATGATAATACCAATAATACCTGGAATTTTTATAACACTGTGAAGTTTCCATTTATTGATCCATGCATTTAGTAGAATTTAGAGAGAGACCCAGATTAAAAAAAAAACACCAACTGTTTTCAGAAAGTGTTGCCACCATCAACTTCTAATTGTTTGTGCTAATGGACTAGCTTGTTAAAATTTACCTCCTGTTCTGACCATAGTTGAAAGGTTACCTTTCTTTGTGTAGTATGCCTCTACATTTATAGTGTTTATATCTTCTCCTACAACTGGCGCCTTTTTTTCAAAATAAGTAATCTAGTTTCCTTTTCTCCTTATAGAATCCATTTTAAAATTATGTTTACTGCCTCCTGTGGTATCTTTATTGTGACCTCTACAACTTTTTTCTCTGTGCTTTGCTCATCTTTCTTTTATTGATAAGTAAATAAACCCCAGGAAAGCAAAATATGTGAGGTACTTATAGAAGGAGCTTCAAGGAACCTTAGAAATAATGTAGTCCAACCCCTTCTTTCTGTAGCATTTGCTACATATTTGGGGAAGTTAAGTGGCACAGTGAATAGAGCACCAAGCCTGGAGTCAAGAAGACTCCTCTCTCTGAGTCCAAATCTGGTCTCAGACACTTACTAGCTTTGTGACCCTGGGCAGGTTTGCCTCAGTTTCTTCATCTGTAAAATGAGCTGGAGAAGGAAATGGCAAACGACTCCATTATCTCTTCCAAGAAAACCCCAAATGAGATCATGAAGAGTCATACAGGACTGAAAAGACTGAACAACAAAATCCCTTGCTTTTATAGCATCTGCAAAATTTGAAGGTTTTGCATATGCTAGTCTAACTGGCTGTGCCTCCTGATTAATGGACATATCATGTGTGATTTAGACATTCTGAGACATCATTTGTAGGGGCAATTAATGTATAAGACTAAGAAAAATTGTAGTTTGGAACTATTGACGGAAGGGAACAGGTTTTATCCCATTGTCATATTAATCATTAAAATTAAAAAAAATCAGTTTAATACACAATTAAATAAACATACACATCAGAATACTAGGCACTGAGGATGCGAATATGACAAAAAAAAGATAGTCCCTGACCTGAAAAAAGTATACATGGTCTAAGAAGGGATAGAATATATATCCAGTTCTCTGTAATTCAAGTTGGAGTAGGAAGGGACTATTTAAAGAGAGATGCTGATCAAGAGACAAGCATTTATTAAGTGTTTACCATGTTAAGGCTCTGTGTTAAGCACTGGAAAAAAAAATACCAGAAAAAAAATGCAAAAGATGCACACATATGGATAAAATACAAAAGAAGCAAGAACAGCATCATGTAAGTTTGAGGGAGCTTCCATTGTAGTTGGGGAGATGCTATGTCGAATGTGAGTGAAAAGTAATTTCATAGGGAAGATGGGAGGAGAGGGCACAATGAAGGCCTCCTGCAGAAGGTGGGATTTGAAACCAGGAAAGCCAGAGGAGGCAAGGTGAGGAAGAAGAACATTCCAGAAAGGGTAAACAGCCACTGAAAAGATCTGGAGTTAGGAAATTTGTGACGAACGGCAAGCAGCGTGGTCAGTGTGGCTGTATTGTAGAGCATTTGGAGAAGAGTAACAGAGAAAAGAGGGCCCAAGAAAGAATGCTTGAGATGAGGAGCAATCAATTCTAACTGTGGGAAGCAGGGAAGCCTTAATGGAAGAGATTACACATGAGTTTAAACAAAAAAATCATATGAATTACAAAAAGAATTTTTGGATTCATGAAGAAATTCTGAATTTTGATAAAATGACTGATTTGGGGGGGGGATTTTTTTGGCAAAGATACTGGAGTGGTTTGCCATTTCCTTCTCCAGCTCATTTTACAGATGAGGAAACCGAGGCAAACAGGGCAAAGTGACTTGCTCAGGGTCATGCAAGTAGTAACTGTCTGAGGCCAGCTTTGAACTCAAAGAGATGAGTCTTCCTGACTCCAGGCCCAGCACTCTATACACTGTGCCACCTAGCTGCCTGTTTGATAATGTTATTTCCATACAATTGGTTTCCTTTGTTGCTGTTCATATTTTATTTTATGCTTTCAAAACATCATCCTGAGAAAGAGTCTACGGACTCCTGTGGACTGAGAAGGAGTCAACAGACTGCCAAAGAAGTCCATGACACAAAAAGATCCTTGTTTTAAACCAATTCAATATTCTGAAGTTTAAAGATGTTAGCTGGTACCAGTTCTTCTGCTGTGTTAGTTAACACCATTGCTTGAGAATTTTATCTGTTACATTGTTTAAACCTATATCATGATTAATAACCTGCAAATCTTCTTTTAGGGCACAAGATTCATAATTAGAGTTGCATATGATGCAAAAAAGTCTTCCTTACCTTAATTTCCCCATGTGTAGAAGGCATGAGTAGATCTTG
This sequence comes from Trichosurus vulpecula, assembly GCF_011100635.1. Classification (NCBI taxonomy): domain Eukaryota; kingdom Metazoa; phylum Chordata; class Mammalia; order Diprotodontia; family Phalangeridae; genus Trichosurus; species Trichosurus vulpecula. Next base: position 195,016,989 of record NC_050573.1, read on the forward strand.
GTGCCTGCTGCATCCTCTTCTAGCCCTAGGAATTTGGGTGTTTGTAGTTCTAGGATCTGGAATTTGACAAAAGTAACTTGCCACAATATATTTATGCCTATACCTTTTATCCTTGACTTTGATCCCAACTAGGGTAGTTTCACACTGTTTTAGCAACTTTGTCGTGTATCCCCAAAGACTTATTTCTTGTCCTTTTGATATGTCATTTAGATCCTCAGCTTATCTAATCACTTTATTTTTAATTCTCCCCTTTCTTCTCACATTGTAAAATGTGGTCTTGTGGGTGATTTTAATCTGTATTTTGAATTTTTTTTTTATTGTGGTCTGAAGATGTGAAGTATACGATTGATGCTTGTGAGAGTCCGGTTAAAGTTTGTCATCTTCCCTGAGGACTAAGGAACATACTTAGAGTTATCATGTATCACAGTGCATGTAAAAATTGATAGTGGTTATTAGCAATTAAACTTGTGTGTAAATAAGTGAATTTGTTGCTCAGTTTGAAGAAAATAAAGAAAAATTTTTACTTTAGGACATTTGCATATATTTTTATCTTGCTTAGAAGGAATTTTGGCTATAAAAGAATAGATAGACAAAGCTGTACCCAGGCAGAGTCGGTCTCCCCAATCCACCTTATCCATTTTTCCCTCCATTTTCCAGGGGCCCAACAAGCATTTATTAGCACTTATGTGTCAATCACTGTGCTTCAGTATCCTCGGGGATACAAAGAAAAACAAAAACAGCCCCTGTCCTCAAGAAGCTCATTTTCTAATGGAGGAGGCAAGGATGAAAATAATATGGCATATACAAGATATATACAGAGTAGAAGAAAGGTAATCTCAAAAGGGAAGATGCCAGCAATTGGGGGGGACCAGGAGTGGCCTCCTGCATAAAATCAGATTGAGCATTTTCTTTTCAGAAAAAAGCACTCTTATCAAGCTTATTCATACTAAAGTGTTTATGGTTTAATTCCCCCTTAAAGAATATTTGCATCCTCCACAAGGGCAGCACGAATCAGTTGTTTATGCTGGGCTTTCAGACCCTGAATCTCCTGAGTGAGGGAGGTACTTTGTCCTAGGAAGCCTTTCTTCTACCCCTCACATTCTTCCCTAATGGTGATTCCTTGATTTGACTACATGAAAGGTTATCTGCGAGAGCGGGCCTGAAGAAAAGGCAAGACCGATGGCCAAAGCATATGTGAAAAAAGAGCTATATAATTTTACTTGAAAATAAGAATGATAAATAGGAATGAAAGCCATAATCACGTGAATGGGGGAGGAAATTAAGTTCATTTTACTAATTACCTGGACAACAGCTACAGTTCTGGGAACTGTAAAACTTAAACCTGTTTCTTTTTCTTCCCTAGGTGTGTCCTCTCTAAGTATTCAGTTTGCCAAACTCCCAAAGGGACTCAAACACTTAAATTTATCTAAAACCTCATTATCACCAAAAGGTACAGTATACCAAAGTCTGTTTTGTATTGTTGAATATGTCCATTACTTTAAAAAAAAAACAATGATAGAATGGGGATGGCTAGGTGGCACAGTGGATAGAGCAATGGCCCTGGAGTCAGGAGGACCTGCGTTCAATTCTAGTCTCAGACATTTAACATTTAATAGCTGTGTGACCTTGGGCAAGTCACTTAACCCTGATTTCCTCATAAAAAACAAACAAATGGACAAAAACAATGATAGAATGTAGGACCTGGAAAGAAACTTAATAACTATGTATAGTTCAGCCTTCAAATTTTAGAGATGAGGAAATGAAGGCCTGGAGACATTGTATGGGTCATAAAGCTAATAGTGTTGTTTTGACATTTAATAAGAAATCAGAATAATAGCCATAATAATAATAGCTAGCATTTATATAAGCATTTCAAGATTTTCAAAGCATGTTACAAATAATATCTCCTTTGATTCTCACTACGAACCTGGGAGGTAAATGCTTTTGTTATCCTCATTTTACAGATGAAGAAACGTTAAATGACTTGTCCAGAGTCTCACAGCTAAGTAAATGTCTGAGGCTGGATTTGAATTCAGGTCTCCCGTACTCCAGGTCTAGCACTCTATTTACCTTACCATCTACCTGCCATGTTCTAGTCCAGTTAGACTAAATGCAGCCTCAATATATTTTGAGCTCTTAGAAAATTATTCTGTGTTTAAAAATAATATGTGGATTATAAGCATATTTTTAAGCTATCTATCAAAACAGATTATTTTCACCTAAAACTAGTTAACAAATGTTTTTGAAACTGAGGAACATTCGGAAATGTTTGTCATCTTCAATTTTCTTCATGAATTGGTTATAAAAGTAGATTACAAAGTCTTTGCACAGTGGTTTACGAAAATACATAAATGGCTTCCCCCCCAAAAAAAATCTGAATGAGGCCACCTTTCAAATAGTTTTCAGAATCCGTTAGACTGATTCTTTTTGTGTCATAAATTTTATACTGTTCCATCCACATTGGCCATTTCAAGTCCTTGCTTCTCTACACCATTTAGTCATTATCTCTTTCTATTAAATGCAATATCTCTGATTCTGTCAGCATTTACCTGTAGCTCATTGATGAAAACCAGTTCTTCAGACAGATTCCCATTTTTTAGAAAGAGTAAGGAATTCAAAAAAAGAAAAAGGCAGCCTGAAATAAATTTATTTTATGCCTGAACTCTGATTTTGTAGCTCACTTCTTTTATTTTAAAATAGTTGAACTCATCTAAAACATCAGTAAGTCAACAAACATATAAGTACCTACTTTTTTTTCTTGGCCAGGCACTGTGCTAAATGCTAAATATAGAGGGAAAAGATAAAATAGTCCCAGCTCTTAAGGAGCTTATATTCTATTATAAATGTATAAACTATGCTGTTGAAACCATATCACACCCAGAAACTTCTTATTTCTGTTTTTAGAATAATTGCTTATTATTCAGAGATGGAATCAAGCTATTCATATGGTAGGAGTTAGGGAAAGAGAGAATAGTAAGGAGAGCATCTGTTTGTCTAGAAAGATCCATGTGACCTTAGACCTGGAAGTTACAAACCATGTTTTATTTTTTTCTGTATTTAATAAAAACAAGTATGCCACATAATAATCATGTAAACTTGTACTATAGCATAATTGCATCTTACCTTCTTAACATATGAGTCCAACATTGCCAAATACTAAAGGTCATATTATTATTCTCCACAATATAAAGATAATATCTTAATTGTTGTATATTGTAAGAATAGAAAAATTACAATTACAGGTTACTGAGTCTGAGTCTGAAAGGAGTTAAGTGGCTTGCTCAGGGTCACACGGATAAGTTTCTGAGTCAGGTTTTTAAATCAAGTCTAACCTATGCCAAGGCCAGAACTCTGAGGACTAGGAAGGTTAAGTGCTTTGTTCAAGGTCTCACAAGAAGTGTCCAGGGAAACATTTGGACTTGGGCCCTTTGATTACAAACCATGTTGCTTCTTAGACTGTCTTTCAAATAGGTTAAATAGTAGATTATACTACAAAGTATAATTTAAAAAAAATGGGCAGCTATTGGGCACAGTGGATAGAGAGCACTGGGTTTGGAATCGGGAAGACTCATCTTCCTGAATTAAATCTGACCCCAGACACTTCCTAGCTGCATGACCCTGAGCAAATCACTTTACCCTGTTTGCCTGAGTTTCCCCATCTGTAAAATGAGCTGGAGAAGGAAATGACAAACCACTCCAGTATCTTTGCCTAGAAAACCCCAATGGGTTCATGAAGAGTAGGACGTGACTGAAAAAGACTGAACTACAAAAACTACAAAGTCTTTTGAGATCCTTAGGGAAAGGATTTGTATACGTAATTCGGACAGCTTAGGAAAGGCATTCAGTTATGCCGCCATATCATCTACCTTCTTTCCAGTTTTCTTAAAATTATGTTTTCGTAGAGTCATAAAGAGCTGGAAGGGATATAGTCCAGTCCAACTGCCTTACGCATAAGGAAAATAAAGCCCAGAGGGTTTAAGTGACTTGTCCAATGTCACACAAATATGTCTATAAAAGATCTGGGATTTAAATTAAATTTGTCTTCAAAGCTATCCATCTTGATTAATAGGAATATTCTTTTGACTACACCATTCCTGATCTATCCTTAAAAAATGTCTTTTGTTACGGCACAGCCACTTTGTTTGCAGCATAGTCATTCATTTCTAGAAGCACTTTTTCTGTCACTTCCCCCTTTCCACTTCAAATTGATCCTTAGCATATAATGATGGTCAATGTGAATATAAACAAATTTATGGAATATTTCAATAAATTGCTTATTTTTTCATGTCTATGTTACTTTTAGAATAGCAATCTGTGGTAGAAAGATGACTAGACAAAGAGTCAGAATGGATAGGTAAGGCAAATGGCTATCATGGGCCATTCGAGAAATTGGCTTTCTTTTAAAAATTGCAAGAATTACAGAATGATGGATAGAGTTAGAAAGAATATCACAGGAGAGAGCTATCTACATCCAAAGAAAGAACTATGGAGTCTGAATGCAGATTGAGGCACACTGTATACTCTCCATATTTTTTCCCTTGGCTTTTCTTTTTCTTTTTTTTCCTCTCGCTCTCTCTCTTTTTTTTTTTTTTGGTTCTGTTTCTTCTTTCTCATGATTCATTCCATTGGTCATAATTCTTCTTTACAACTTGACTATTGTGTAAATAAGTTCAATACGAAGTTATATGTAGAAGATATATCAGATTCCATGCCATCTTGGGGAGGGAGGGAGGAAGAGGGGGAAGAAAAATTGGCACTCAAAATTATGTGGAACTGAGTGTTGTAAACTAAAAGTAAAAAATCTTAATTATAAAAAAAAAAGAATATCACAGATCATGGATTCCAGCCTTTACCTGAATAAAAATCTCCTTCCATGTCTCACAGTGATTATTCTTCTTTTCAATGAAAATTTTAAGTGGCAAATAGATTTTCCCTCCCCCCTGCCACTTGTCTCATTGGTTATTAAAAGAGGTGTTACAACGACTACTAAAGTTTCTTAAGGCCATTGTAACTGGCCTGTTTTGCCCTTCTCTTCACACAATCTAGGAACTGATCATGAAGTCCATATACTTGAAAATACTCCTATTAGTCTGAATTATTTTCCTTATGTTATTATTCATTGGGGTCTCTATGATAATTGCGATTATAATCCTCAGACTTGAGACCTATTCTAGATCTCACTAAGATCCTTCCAATATTTCCCTAAAACCGAGCAATTCATTGCAAATTATGTCAGACAGTCAGTATCCCCAGAAGGCATTAATAATCAACTCTCACTGATTATGGGCTATACATATGGAGTTTAGATTAAAATGATGGAAAATGGAGCTTTCTAAAGAGGAACACTAAGGTGAGAGAGAATCAGGTCCCTGTTGCTATTTTTTTTTTCAGTTTTATTCTTCTCCCATTTTCTTTTCGCCTCTTGACTTTCGCTTTTTCTTTAAGTCCATTTGTAGACTAAGATGTGGCTTTTATTTGCTACAACTGAAATCTTCACTTTTCTTCCTTCAGCAGTTTTAGTGGGGCCAAGATTATTTTGATGTTAAGATAGGAGGGTTTATATACTCTCTTTTCCTTCTTAATATCCATTTTGGAAGCTTAAGTTATATATTAAAATATTTATTTGAAAAACAAGTGAGATGTTATATAGTGACTTTCTAGGTAGTATGTCTTGAAATGTGCCTTTTCATAGGCTATGGAATACCTAAAAAAATTATTATACCAGAAATCGGGAGATCCGGGTTTGGAACCTGTCTCCTTACAAGTAATAGCTCTAGGACCAGAGTCATAATAATGGTTGCTTTAACTAGCACATAGAGTTCTAGGGAAAAGCACTTTGCTAAATCTTAAAATACTTTATAAACATGAGTAGTTATTCTGATTAAAAGGTCTCATTCTCTCTCATCTTTGAGTTGAGCTTCAAGTAGTTTTAGGATCGAAAAGGAAATTAGTCTTGAGCAGTTAGCCTCACTTAAGTAGTAGTTATAAGCATTGACTATTGGACAGACATTTCTGTCTCCTTGTTTCAGTATATTTTTTTCAGTATATTTTTCAGTTTTATTTCCTTATTTCAGTATAATGTCTTCATTCCCTCATGTCAATACCTTACCTCTTCCACAGATATGCCATAAGATATTTCTAGTTCTGCTTCTTTTCATTCTCATTAGGTCAAGCCATATCTAACTGGTGCCACCTTCTTCCAGTTGTGGAAACTCTCCTCTGTCAAAATAATGAGCATGGTTAAAATAACCTGAAAGCTCAAATCTAGGGTGTAAATTTGTATTTAGAATAGATATGAATTTCTACTTCTTTCATTTTTGTAATTTCCTGCCATTGGTGTGCTTATTAACATAGGGAGAAGACAGAAAGGAATCATTCATTTTACTACACTAGCATTAAGCTTACCAGATAACATTATCCAGTACTGATTATTTTTAGACCGTGGCTTACTGCCAAGCGCCCATACTTGTCAAGAAGCATTTTGCTGTCAGGAGTGATTTGGCCATCTAATTCAGCTCTGCATTTATTGAATTTTGTCACACTCCAGAGCAGAATGAATTAGAGAAAAATGATTTCTCTGATATTTTTTAAAGCATTTGGTATAGCATTTATTATATGGTAGTGGAATAACAGGTAATTGTATATTTGAATATGAGACTTGGGCATTCCATATGTTTTTGTCATAGCAGGTACAAATTTATCAGTAACAGGACAAGAAAAGCTGGAGCAAGGTGGCAGTTTTTCATAAACTCTTTTTTTATCTTAGACTTCTAGAAAAACTATGTTTATGAGGCTTTAAGGTTTGAAAAACATTCTACATAAATTCACATTTGATTCTCATAATAACTCTGAAGTAGTTGCTGGAGCTATTCAGTTATTATTCATACCAGTACACATTGGAAATGTGTTCTCACTTGATAAAGGTATTAGGACTGATATCCACACCCTTACACTATGATCCTAAATTGTACTTTTAACAACACTGAGTAAATTTTGGTTTAATGTTGTTGTTGGATAAATATGTGAATACGAGTAACATTTTATTAATATTTTGTAAAATGTAGCAATTACTTTATTAACAAATTGATAACACATTAACACAATTGATATTGTGAACATATAATTTTGTATTTGTATTTATCTGACTTTTTTTCTTAATAGTTGTGTTTATAATCGAAATACTACATTTGGATTGTAAAAGTACTTGCCAGGTTTTTTAGAATAGAACTGCTTGGTGTTGTGGAAGGAGAACTAGATTGGACCTTGGAAGACTTGCATTTGAATCCTAGATCTGTTACTTCCTACACATTTGCTTTTGGGCAGGTCACTTAATTTTTCTGAACCTCAGTTTTCTCATTTGCATAATATAAGATTTGGGCTAGATGGTCTCTAAGGGTCCATTCTTTTCTTTTTCTTTTGCCAACAAAACAATATTTGAGAACAAAGCTTAGGGGAGAGTCAGGTAGATAACACATGGTCATCTATACTCTTATTGTAACCAAGCCACACTTACATATATTTAAAAAATCCAACACTTTATTTCCACGATACTTTTTCTTAAAAGAAAACACAAGTTTGGAGAACTGAATCACTCTCTCCTTTATATCCTTTACATTCTGTCTGAGTTGCTGTTGCTAGCCTATTACAAAAAAATTCTAATAAGCCCGATCTTGTTCCCTTTAAAGATGAATTGAACTTGATTTTTCTTGATATTGTAGGGGTGAATAGCCTTTCTCAATCACTCAGTGCCAACCAGCTAATCGCTACCACCCTCACCCACTTAGACCTCTCAGGGAACGTTCTTCGGGGAGATGACCTCTCGGTAAGACTTGCTTGTTATATCATTTGGCTTCTTGGACAAAGTTATATAACATAGTATCATTTCTTTTAAAAAAGATGATTGTGCATGGAACTACAAATCTATTATGTACAACTTGCTATTCCTTTTAAGTATATAATAAAATTATCATGTAAATCCCCCTATGGCTACCATTAGAAACAAATATGTGTGTATGTGGATATATATATATATATATATATATATATATATATATATATATATGTATACACACACACATATACATGTATATATGCATACATACATATATATATATAGAGAGAGAGAGAGATAAATATATGGAAAATTATTTCATGCACACTTCTATTTATCAGCTCTTTATCTGGATGCAGATAGCCTCTTCTTTCATATGTCCTTCATAGTTAATTGAAGTATTTATAATAGTTTTTATTTATAAAAGTTTTTCTTTTTTAAACCTGTGATATGGTGGCAACTAGGTAGCACAGTGGATAGAGTACTAGCCCTGGAGTCAGAAGGACCCGAGTTCAAATCGAGCCTCAGACCCTTGACACTTACTAGCTTTATGACTCTGGGCAAGTCACTTAACCCTGGTTGCCTCACAAAAAATAAAAATAAATCATATCATGTGCTGAACATTGGTCAAACAACCCATATGGTTCAGAATTCTATACCTTCTGCTATTCCATAGCAAGTGGAGACCTTGTTTGTACTGTATCATTTAAGGGTGTGATAATAGAATAATCATAATTGAATAATCCTAGAATATTCAGGTATTTCAGAAACAGCCATCTTTAAGAATATGTAGCTCTAGGAGCTTCATACGTGGTCCTTGAAACAAGTGTGAAAGAAAAATATTCTGAAATACTTAAAACAATAGGTTTCTCCAGCTTATTAACAAATGGATAAATATTTGTATAAAATATATAATATAAATATTTAGCAGCTCTCTTCAGTATGATAAATGATTAATTTATCTTAAAATTGTCTTAAAGTCTTAAAATTGATGATCATGATGAATCCTGACTCTTACCTTTGGTCAAGATTCATTGCAATTCAATTAGTATTAGGCAGCTACTGACTTCAGGGCCCTGTTCTCAAATAGCCTTTGCTCCCACGGGGGCTGCGATCCTACTAGAATGGCCATCGCTGGCTAAGCTGATCGTATTATAATCAGTCAAGCCTTATGGAGAGGTTATATCGATGAGATTCTTAGGAGGAACTTAATTGTCATTCTAAGAGTTTTGATGGCACCAAGCACATTTTTCTCCTGTTTTGTTCCCCTCCGTTCTTCCTGTTATTCTTCTTCCTGACCTTCTGCATAATCTGCTGAAAAGATATTTTGTGCTTTTTACCTATGGTGGATTATGACTGTTGTGTACGGTCTTAGTTATCACCTTAACTGATGATCCATCCTTGCTGTTATCCCTCTAAAAAGATGGATGTAAAGGCCTAATTTAGACAGTTAATAAGATGCCAAACACGTATAGGAAATACTGGGGTGGGATAAATTGTAGAGATTTAAAATTAAATGAGAACTAATTAGAACACTGTAAGTGTTATATGACCAAACTACAACTAAATGGGAACAGTATCAGTCATCTAAGATTGTGTTTTTTGGGAAGGACGAGAAAGTTCTGGTGGACACTGTAGTGTCTTAGGGACCTTTAGCAGTCCATAGAAACAGTACCTGTGATTTCACTGGTATAGGAAACTCCTTCTACCAGCTCTGTTCTGTACCTTTTGTATAATTTCTAGTCAAAGAGAGATGCCTGAAGCACCGAGAGGTTAAATAACTTGTCCCGGGTCAAACAGTCAGTATGTGTAAGAGAGAGCACTTGGATCCAATGTCTTCCTCTGAGGCCAGTTTGATTCACTGTCTACTCTATCATGCTACCTTTGATCTAGTTGATTCACCTAGCCTTTAAGTATCTGCTAGGTGCAAGGCGCTGTTCTAGCCATGGATCTTAAATCAGAAATATTCATAGCTTAGTTCTGAATGTACTTGTAAGTCTGTTTATTTCAGGCTGACCTTCTTTTGGCCAAGTAATTTTTTCATTGGAAGAGTAACATTCCACCATATCTACCCTACAATTGAAGTTTTTAAAATTAGTGAAAGTTAGTCAATGGCGACAAGACTGTCAACTAAGTAAAGGAAAGAGCTTGTACTTCTTTTTTCACAGTACCTCTTGGCACAGATACACCTTTTACATTTTTTTTTCATTTTATTTTATTTCATTATGGAGAAAGAATATTCCTCTTGGAACACTCTAGATCTTGCTGTGGCTTCTCATAATGCTGATTAAAGTTCTATGAGAAGCTTTTGATTTTTAATTTTTCATACACACATGGAATAATAATATACTTTCAGCCTTTGTGTGAAGGGAAGGCTATATGTAACCCATGAAAATGGAGTTTGCCTAGCTGTGGGTGAGAATTTTTTATTAATTCCCTAATAGTTCTGTCAGATCTGTCTTATTAGATTTCTAAAGCACTTCGGGACAGGAAGACCATGTGTGTCAAAGCAGAGGCCAGCTAGAGAGCATCATATGGTTCAGATTCAAATTAGTGGTGATCCTAACAGAGTACAAGCCTTCATTTGAACTTTCAAAATTCGTTAGCGTTTTGAAATAATGCCTATAATTCAGATGGCATTTCAATCTCAGGAGTTAAAATTAATTAGCACTTTTCAAAATGGTGTAGCATAAGCTGAGCTAATCAAACAAATCTAGCGATGCATAACAGACAAGGGCTTGGGGAATCCAGATTTCATTTGGTGGTTTCTCATATTTTATCTCATGCTTAGTTTTATATTAAATATTTTCTGGAGTTTTGTTTTTAAAATTATGGAATTGTAATAAAAATTGTGATTATGTTGTTGGAGGTAGAAAAGATATAGAAAAAAATGTGAGCAGATTTTCTTGTTTTTCTAGATTTTCTAATTTTTTAATGCTGGAAATATTTGATGTTATTTTTAGTGTTTTTAGTGGTTGACTTATTGTTGTTCCTTTTTTTTTTCCAAGTACCTGTACAACTTTTTGGCTCAGCCAAATGCCATTGCTCACCTGGATTTATCCAATACAGAGTGTGCCCTGGACATGGTAATGTTTCTTTATCTTTCCTTGGAGTCTCCTCATCCATTAAGTTGTGATACAGTGGAATTTCTTTTGAGTAAAATAGACTTCTGTAACCAGCAATTTTCGATAATCAAGCTGAGGTTTTTATTTTCCAGGTCTGTGCAGCACTTCTTCGTGGATGCCTTCAGCATTTAGCTGTCCTCAGCCTCTCCAGGACTGTCTTTTCTCACCGGTATGGCATTCCTTCCGAGCACCATTAATTTCAACTATGTGTTAAATGGTGAAATCTTTCTCTCTTACAGAGGTTTTGGCTTTCAGACAAATCCTAAAAGGCAGTAATCATGATATAATTATCTAAGGATGTTAAATCTTAAAAGCTTTATATTTTTCTTTTGTTAAGTTCTGTTTTGGTCTTGATCTAGGCATTCATCAATGTAGAAAAGCCCAGATGTGAAACCAAGATCATTTATGATCTTGGAGGGTTGCCTTAAAGAGGACATTTGGTTGCATCTCCACAATCCCTGAGGCCATCACTGTGTTTCACTACATTAAAATAAATACTGCAGCGTTCATATCTACAACCACCCTAATATTATCCAAGAATCATGTTAGGTTCAGTATACTTATTTTAAGAGACCAGAGATGTATATGTAATATTAGATGTCCATCAAAAATAGTTATAAATGAAAAATAAGTTCTGTTGCTTAAAAAAGAGTAAAGTTTCTGATCTGATAAAGCTGATCAAGTAGAAACTTTGTCTCCGAAAATGATATATAAATTAGCATTGCCGTATATACTTTAACCTGTGCATGTATATAATTTGACAGTTTAAATAAATTTGTGATTTAATGTATAATGATAGTATACATGTGTAACATTTTATATAAATATTAATATAGTATATATAATATATGTATGTAAAGATAGTATGTATAATAAAAATTTTACATATGTGTATACTATCTTTATTACACATCAAATTACAAATTCATTTAAATTTGTCAAAATGGTGGCATAAATTCCATTTAATCAGCTCCTCCCTGCAAGTTAGAATAAGAGGTTTACAGAGAGAATAGGTGATAGGGATTGGATTGGAGGTAGAAGTCACTGGCATGCCCAAAGCTCTAGACTAGATGGAGAAGCCATCATGGAGTTAGTAGGGTCATCTCCTGAACAGACTTCCAGAACTTTTTCTTCTTGGCTTGAGTTATAAATGTATGTCATTCAGAAAGCTTGTAAGACCCTAAAACAGACCAGTTTAGATAGGGCTGTGAATGATTGATTATGTGAATGATTGATTATGAGAGTCAATATGTAGAAGGGCACTTGGAAGAAAAAAAGTTGAATGAGTTCACCTGATTTGAGTAAAATAATTAAATACGGAATATCATTACAGTCTCTTAAACAAAAGAACGTTGCCTTCTTGAGAACCATTAAATGCATGGATAAAATAAGCTGATGATAATTTCTTAACTTTGATGAGGATAGAGTTTGTGACTTGACTAAAGATTATTTCTCAGGAAAAGATGCAGAAGGAGAAATTAATTCAAAGAACAATACAAAATCTGTTAGATTACTAAGATAAAGCAGTGGCCAGGAACATGGAGCATTATATGGATATTGCTGTTCTTGGGAGCAGCATTGTTGGAAATTTATAATCCCATTAATAAAAGAATAGCGATGTTCATTTTTCTTTTATTCAAGTAGAACAAAATGGCAAGATTCCCTTTTCCCTTAAATAACCTGAAATTGTGTGTGTTCTCTGGTATTAACTTAACCTTTGTCATATAATGACAAGTATACTAGGGTGTTAGTTTTGATACTACAACAATACCCACTGAACAGAATGGAGAAAATATTCAAATTCAATAGTTCAATGGCCTTACTCTAGCCAATCTGTCTCTCTTAAATCCTGGACTACTTCTTAGCCCTAGTGATATTTTCACTGACTTCCCTCCATTCCCTTCTTTTCTCAATGCCAGAGTGTGTATTTGGAGGTTGTGGTTATTTCTGAAATACCTTGTTTGTCATTTCTATGGGAGCATGGATGTATGTTTAATTAAGTGGGATTGGTGTATCTGTAAAAATAATAGTTGAGCAACAGAAAAGGTGGCCTGATGGTCTCTTGTTATTCCTATTTTCCATGTTGTTTAGTGATTTGTGTCAGAGCAGAATACTTCAAAGGTTGTTTGCACATGAATCTTACAGCTTTTGCCAACACTACAAAGGGAAGGTAGGGATTGTCAACATCACCATATGGTCAGTGAGATCTCCTTTCATTGGTTCTTTTTACCCTTTAGTAAATGCATACTTTTATACTTCAGTATATCTGAGATCTTAATGATTTTCCTCCACTACTGTAGATCACAAGGTAGCTAGGTGGTACAGTGGATAGAGTGCTGGGCCTGAGTAAGACTCATCTTCCTGAGTTCAAGTCTTTTTTTTTAATTAATTTCCATAAGATTTTGTGTTTTAGGTTTTCTCCTCTTCCGTCTCCTCCCCACTTCCCAAGAATGCATGCAATCTGATATAGGCTATACTTATACATTCATATTTAACATATTTTCACATTAGTCATGATGTAAAGAAGAATTAGAACTAATAGGAGGAACCTTGATAAAGAAGAAACAAAACAAAACAACAAAAGAAAAGGAGAGCAAATAGTATGCTTCCATATGCATTCAGACTCCAAAGTTCTTTTCCTGGATGGGAATAGCATTTTCTATCCTGAGTCTTTTGGAGTTGTCTTAGATGCTTACATTGCTGAAAAGAGCTAAGACTATCATAGCTTATCATCACACAGTGTTGCTGTTGCTGTGTACAGTGTTTGCCTGCTTCTGCTCACTTCACTCAGCATCAGTTCATGTAAGTCTTTTCCATGTTTTTCTGAAGTCTACCTGTTCATCATTTCTTATAGCACAATAATATTCCATTACATTCATATACCACAACTTATTTAACCACTCCCCAGATGATGGGCATCACATCAATTTCCAATTCTTTGCCACCACAAAAATTTCTGCCTAAATATTTTTGTACATGTGAGTCCTTTTCCCATATTTATGATCTCTTTGGGATACAGATGTAGAAATGGTATTGCTGGGTCAAAGTGTATGCATGTTTTTATAGCCCTTTGGGCATAGTTTAATATTGCTCTCTAGAATGGTTAGATCAGCTCACAACTCCACCAACAATGCATTAGTGTTCCAATTTTCCCACATCTACTCCAACATTTATCACTTTCCTGTTTTGTCATGTTAGCCAATCTGATAGGTATGATGTGGTACCTCAGAGTTGTTTTGATTTGCATTTCTCTAATCAGTAGTGACTTAGAACATTTTTTTCACATGACTATAGATAGCTTTAATTTCTTCCTCTGAAAATTACCTGTTCCTATCCTTTGACCATTTATCAATTGGGGAATGACTTGTATTATTATAAGTTCGACTCAGTTCCCTATACATTTGAGAAATGAGTCCTTTATCAGAGACACTGGCTGTAAAAATTGTTGCCCAGCTTTCTGTTTCCCTTCTAATCTTGGTTGCATTGGCTTTGTTTGTGCAAAAACTTTTCAATTTAATGTAATCAAAGTCATCCATTTTACATTTCATAATGTTCTCTATCTCTTGTTTGGTCATAAATTCTTCCCTTTTCCATTGATCTGACAGGTAAACTATTCCTTGCTGTCACAGGTTGCTTATAGTATCAGCCTTTATATCTAAATCATGTACGCATTTTGACTTTATCCTGGTACAGGGTGTAAAATGTTGGTCTATGCCTAGTTTCTGCCTCACTATTTTCCAGTTTTCCTAGAAGTTTTTAAACAGTGAGTTCTTATCCCAGAAGCTGGAGTCTTTAGATTTAGCAAATAGTAGATTACTATAGTCATTGACTATTGTGTCTTGTGTACCTAACCTATTTCACTGATCCACCACTCTTATTCTTAGCCAGTACCAAGTAGTTTTGATGATTGTTGTTTTATAATACAATTTAAAATCTGGTACAGCTATGCCACCTTCCTTTGCATTTCTTTTCATTAATTCCCTCTGAGTTCAGATCTTTCCTCAGACTTGGTAACTGGGTGACCCTGGGCAAGTCACTTAACCTTGTTTGCCTCAGATCCCTCATCTGTAAAATGAGCTGGAGAAGGAAATAGCAAACCACTGCAGTATCTTTGCCAAGAAAATCCGACAGGGGTCATGTTGGACACAACTGACAAATTACTGAACAACAACACAATGCAGATCACAGCTCATCCATGCCATCTGTCCTGTGGAGTTCTTATCCACTTCTTTCCATAAATCCTCCATAAAAGGTGTACCCAGAATGCTTGAAGCTTTTCCTTGAGTCCTTTAAAAATTCATGAATGCTCATATACCACTCAGGCTACTTATCTGTTGTTCCATTCCTATATTACACAACTGACTCAGACTTTCTCTTCCAGTTGTATGTGCCACAGAGGTCTTTAATGGGACATTGGGAATATGTTCCAGCCTGACTCCACCCACAGTGCATCTCTCCATTGCCCTTTGCCAGTACTCATTCTTCTGAGAGAGTGGTTTTTTAATGATTCCCAACCATGTAGAAATTTTTCTGGGCTTTCAACAGTTCCAAGTAGCTCCTTGCTGCCAAAGTTTGTTTTTTAAATTTTTTTGAGTTTTAACTTCTATTCATCTTTCCTTGAATTCAAAAGGAATCTATGTTTCCCAAAGCATCCTTTCCAGAGAGCCATCCATTTATATATTTATAGCAAAACTAACCACCACTTCAAAAAGTTAAGTGCTTCACACTCAAAGGGCATCTTGTTTAATACCAGATTATACGTATTCACTTTTAAATCTCAGGACTTCTCTTTGACTGTATAAAAAAGGTCAGCAGGCATTAGTTTATTTGAGAAAAGGATGGCATTGTGCAAAAATTGTGTTGGAATATATTAAGGACTTGATAAATACTGTTTTATTGATTTGGGGGTCTATTTCTTCACCTATATTTCCCTGTCTCATCAATTGATTTGGGGTTGTTGAGTTGTTTTTCTTTTTTCTTTCCTACCTTAAAGTACTTCTGAAAATTTAGCCATTCCATCCATTAATTCACAAAAGATCCATGTGCAGCCACTGGGTAATTGTGTATCTGTCAACATTGGCCATTTTGGAATTATATATCGCTGTGAAAATGTCAGTGCTAACCTGTTATTTTTTTTTATTTACAGGAAAGGAAAAGATGTACCCCCATCTTTCAAACAGTTTTTCAGCAGTTCTCTTGCCTTGATGCAAATCAACCTTTCAGGCACTAAACTCTCTCCTGAGCCTTTAAAGTAAGTGCCTTGTTCTTTTTCTCCAGAGCTTTTGAAGTTCAATTTTCTAGATGATTTTATTGAAGAATGGTATATGTAATCCAAAATCTCAGAAGGCAGATCAAAATGCCAGTGCTTCTAAGCCTCCATCAGGTTCTTTTTGACCATCAGGAGGTTGAGATCCACCATATCGATGCTATTAGCAGCTTGGAATAAAGAGATCTCCTTCTTGCCTTTAGCTCACTTTTTTCTTTTATGAAATCTTTGCTCACAAGGATCATTTTTCTGTTTTTGGATTAACTACTCTTCAAGAATCTTCTGGCACATAATCTTATGTATAAATTGTTGTGTTATTTCTAGTTTTGATACCAAGCATTCTGACTAACTTAATGATAAGTAAACTCTAGAATAGTTATGCATATGTTTATTTTGGGGCAAATTATCCAACTTCTGAATTATCCAGACCCTTTTTTCTTATCATCTTCTTTCTAGCTAGCAGTCTTTTGATTGTTTCAAAGGTACGAAAGCATCAAAGTGTAAAACAGAATGCAAATAAATAAATTTTTACTGTTCTTTAGAAGCCCCAGTGAAATGATTGGTAGTTGAAAAAACTTAGTAAAATAAAACTTGAAATGTGTGGCTTTCAATCATGTTCCCTGTCATTTATTGCCACAAATAATAATAAAACAAATTGATGTTATTATGAGGGCAATAGAATGAAACTACCTTTGGAACCAGGCGTTGTCTTTACAAATAGTTAAATGATGAAGGCATAATGTCCTTCCTCATATTCTCCCTTCTCTACCCAACACCCCAAAAAGATAAAAAGAAAACTGAACAAAATGTCAATACTTTTCCCATTTCACCATTGCTGTAGGCTTTCATTTGATGTCATTTGGAGTACTAGACAATCGACATATGCAGTTAGTTTTTCTAAAAAAAAAAAAATAATAATTAGGCATTTATCTAATTGTGATATTATTCCTAATAAGGCACTTATCTAATTGTGTGCATTTTTGGATCTTTCCAGAATAGTTGAGGACTTGACAGTTTTCCCTAAATTATGCTGAAATTATAGATTAATTACTTATCAAAACAGGAATATATTGCCAAGTATTTGGCAACCTTTAAAACAATGGTTGTTTAAAAAAATATGGCCAGTGTGAGCTTTGTTTTGTTTGACTCTGCATATTTATAATAAAAATTTTGTTTAATTTTACAAGTAGTGGGGAAAGTGAGAGGGTAAGATGATGGATCTTTATGTAAATAAAATAAAATTTGATTAAAAAATAAAATAGCAACCACATTTATACTAAATATTTGCAACCCAAGAGATGAAATATTTATAGTGGAGAAAGGCAAGTCCATTATACATAATTAGGCAGACTTTGAATTTATGTAGATGTAGCAGAAATTGTCTTATTCCCCTAAATATAATTTTAAAAATCAATTATAACATAATTACCCTGTAACATGCATGTTGCTGTGTCACCATGTTGTATAAAGGACTTCCTTTGTACTTGCGTTAAATTATGTTCAGCTGTATAGCAAATGTTATTTATGGTATCACTTTAAGAGACTTTTTAAAGCAATTAAACCTGGTATAGGTAAAATATGGAAGAAACTACAAATTATCTAAATGCCCCCAAATTGGGGAATTACTAAACAGAATATGACACAGCAAAGCAATGAATTACTATACTGTTATTTGAAAAAGCGATAAAAAATTTTGGACTATGTGTCGTTAGTCCTGTAAAACGTGATGCAACAAAGGAAAAAAGTAGACCTCAGAATAATGTGTGGACATTGATTATACTTTTTGCACAACTGTGTTTTTATAATTATTAAGATTTTTTAATGTTACGTAGATAATTATTTTTTGTTGGTTAACTTCTGAGGGATAAACTTTTTGTTTTTACTATATAAGTTGTTAAATGCAAATTTTAAATAGTAAGTTTCTTTTTTAAAACCCAAATTCTGTTTACTGGGAATTGTCTAAACATTTGTGTATATATGTATGACAAAAATAGTTTAATTTTTTTGGACTATAGAGGGTATTTCAGGATCATTCAATACTCCAAGGTCACAATTACTGGCATCAGTTATGTTCAGAATAATTTTAATTGAGTGTATTTTATTCTCATTTTTAAAGGTTTGCTAATCTGTATATAGTATATACTGCAATGTTATAATACCTAGAATACTCATTCCCAGAATACCCCATTCCTCTACCACCTGCATAAGAGTTTACTGTATCCTAGATAGCATATTTCATAATATGGATGTGATATAGCAGTACTTGTGTAAAATTATAATCATGCCAAATCAATAATCCTTTTACCTTTGCGGTTGCTACTTTGTAGAAGTGTGTTAAAAAATATCAATGGTGGCCAGGCTTCATTCATTTCTGCATATATGCTAGAAATAAGGTTTCACTGATTTGAATGATTTTTTTTCTGTGATAGGGATTATGATATTTAACAATGTTAACCATAAATTATTAAATAAATTAAATACTTCTGAAAAGAAAGAAACAATTCTGCCTTGGTGGAATAGGAATCAGAGTTTGATTTTCAAGAAGTGTTTGGTGATACATGTAAGATACATGTAAAAGGACTGGATGTTGGGTGGAGGGATGCAGGCGATTAGAAATTATTACATTAGCACTTTTGGATTGTGAAATGGTAACATTGTTTTCCTCAGAAACTTTCCATGCTGTTTTTGCCCCACTTTTCTTTTAATAGAGCTAAGGGGCAAATCTAATGATTTTTTTTAAAGCAGGGAATCATTTGTTTCATTACATGGCCTTTCATTTTGAGGCCATGTTTTTCGTTCAAGCTGAAGCATTTCAAGCATACTTCAAAGACCATTGAGTTTCTGTGTATTGATGTTTTCCTTAGAGCTCTGCAGGAGAGATTGCATGGTGTGCTTCAGAAATATCCCAGGGCTATTGTTTTAGGTATCTTGCCATTAAGGATTCAATATATACTAATTATTTCTCACTTTAAAAAACTTTGGCTTGGTATTTTTAATAAATTCACTGAGGGGTACTTTAAAAAATAATTATACGTAGAAATAACCATTCAGAAGCAGGAGATTAAACCTAAAACTCAACTATCATTTGCTCTTAGTGTTCCATGTTTGCAGGGATCTTTGAAGAGTGAAAGTAATTATTAAATTAATCAAGGTTTGTTCAGAAATGAATTAAGATAAAGAAAACAATTTGTTACAAAAAGCTGTCCAGTGCATTTTGGTTCATCATTAAATGACAGTTTCTACTGGGTTAGTCATTTTTGTTGGCCTGGCCCGGCCCCCTAAGTAGTTTTCTCTCAATTGTGGACTTGGTTTAGTTAAAAATCTTTTAACACGTTATTACTCCTATTGCCTTAATTTTACTAGGGAAAGGCATTAAAAAGGAAAAAGAAAAGGAAATTTTTTTCCTTCAAAGGTAGCATTATCAAAATATTTTAGAATAAAAATGCAGATCTCCTCCCTATGATATTTTCAAGCCAAAAAATTCAAATGATATAAAGAAAAAAGCAAGACCTATATACCAATAATATATATCCATCTTTCCCAAAAATACTCAAGATTAAGGGACTCTATTTATGTTTGGAGGTACATTTTCTATAGATTTTTTTTCCTACTCCAATCCTGCTCTCTGAACAAAGGATAAATGGAATTAGAAAAAGAATGGACAAAGGGACATGTGACGAGGAAATAAAGAAAATGTAGGCAAGGTATGAATTGAGATGAACCTATTCATAGAAAAATGACTTATAGATGAAGAAAAAAGTCTTTCTGGGCATCCTCTGATACAGTTAAGAGAAAAGATTATCTTCTCAAAGCTAAAGTAATTAATTGAATGAAAAGTGAATTTATTTTAAAGCATGATATAAGCTTTTAAAAATATTTTTATATTACTGAATTATTTTTTTTCTTTAATAAGTTTAGTCAGATGGACTTGAAAGCATACATATAATGGAAACAAATGTACATGTAGCGGAAGTAATTCAGTACTTTCCTTATTGTTATTATTAGAGGAAATGAGTATGAATTAGTGAAAAGCCTGAATTACTCATACTCAATATTTTGAAAGAAATTCTGTTTTATTTAGCACAACACAGTGACCTAACTTTTGGCCAACGAAGCATTGCCACATGGAAATCCAATGGCAACATTTTATGGATAGATAAGGATCAGGTATTAACTAATACACTATCTGTGTATATGCATGTGGGTGCTGTTACAGTAATGTTTGATTTTAGAAAATACATATATTCCCCTAGGAGTCTTTTGCCCTGTTAATTTGCATATCAAATTATTTTATTGTTGATGTTGCTAAAGCAAGTTTCATCTGAGTTTTTGTCCAAATGATCACAAAATCTGGATTAATGAGGTCTGAACTCATTACCACATATAAGGGAAATGTCTAAATAACTTTCATTTAGTCACTTCATGCTGAGTGGGAGGCAGATACACCATCATGAGGTGAATCAACATTATTCCCTTTTTCTTTTTTAAAGATATCTTTTAGCTCTAGCTGTCTTAGATCACACTAACGTAGAATTAGAGAATGAGTGAATTTTCATAGAATCAATTTTTTAATTATTGCTAAAATGAAATAGTCTCTATATTCTTTTATCTGCTAAACTGGTTAATTTTGAACACTAGAATAACAACACAGAATACGGCTTCTGCACTCAAAAATAAAATCTTTGGGGATACTGTCTTTTATCTTTGCTGCTCTTATAACAATTACCTAATAATCTAAGCATTGTGAATGATGCTCTATAGTAGATGCAGGTGGGAATTATCTTTGATGAACTCCATTTAATTTCAGTGTGCAATTAGTTTTACTGTTGGTTTATTTGCATAGGAATAGCATTCCAGTTGGCTTTTGCATTTATGATAGAACTCTTACTGCGTAAGACCAAAGAAAGCCACAGAGCCATTTTATCAATGTTGCCAAAAAATGGAAATTCAATTGGAATTAATTTTTTTAAAAAGCATTGATGTCTTTTGTTTTTTATATCATCCTGATTTTCAGACAGGTCGTTCCCCTTTCCCTTACCCATTTTAACACAATATAAAAATGAAAGAGGGGAACAAAGGGCAGTTCAGCAGAACTAACCTATACATAACCAAATCTAATGATCTATACAAAGTTTCACCCTCAGATTCCCTTCCCTCTATAAAGAAGATAACTAGCATTTAAAAAAACAACTGAGGTGGTGTTTTCTGTTTGACCTGAGATTCAGGTAATTTTCTTTCTTTCACACATTCAAGTGTGTGCTTGACTTTTGCTTCATTGATCAGTTATTTGATTTTAGGACATCTTTTTCTGATTATGTATAAAAACAATTTTTTAAAATTTGTTAAAATGTTAAGTTCCAAATTCTCTCCCTCCTTCCTCTCCCTCCTCCTTAAGAAGGCAAGCAATTTGATATTGATTATACATGTGGTCATGTAAAACATATTTCCATATTAGCCATGTTGTGAAAGAAAACATAAACCAAGAGAAAAAAAGAAAAAAGTTTTTTGAAAGTGTGCTTCAGTCTCCATTCAGCCTCTATCCAGCATATTCTTTTTCTGGAGGTGGATAGCATTTTTAATCAGAATTTTGGCTTTTCTTAAAAACAAAACAAAACCAAACCTATGAATTTGGTAGTTGCATCTTAATTTTCTTTTTCTTTTTTTCCAGAGCACTCTTATTGGGTTTGGCTTGTAATCATAATCTGAAGGGGGTTTCTCTTGATCTCAGCAGTTGTGAGGTAAGTCTAATTTCAGTATATGCGTATGAGAAAATAGCCTCAGAATTAAGTTGACTTTTCCCTGGCATTTGACACTGTAACTCAACAGGGTGTAAATGGGGGAGAAAAAACATGTGATAAAAGTTCTGATTCTGTTTTTCTCCCAGTGTTAGCTATTACAGTGCTATTTGGCCCTCCAAAAAAGCATTCAAATATATATTTTTAAGGGGACTCATTTTTTCAGTCCCATTACTTAAGAATCCGTAAGGTTGGTAGGTGGGCCCAGTAGGTAGAGTGCTGGACCCGAAGTCAGGAAAACCTGAGTTCAGATCCAGCCTCAGACACTTTGCAGCTGTGTGACCCTGGACAAGTCACCTAGCCTTTGGCTGCCTCAGTTTCTTCATCTATAAGATGGGCATAATAATAGCACCTGCCTCCCAAGGCTATTGTAATGATGAAGGGAAATAATACTTGTAAAGCATTTTGTAAACCTTAAAATGCTACATAAATGCTAGTTATTCTCATCTTTATCATTATCATTGCCAATCTTCTCATCATTCACACGGATTACAACCCCTCTATAACTATGTAGTTGTCTTGCTCTAGCAAAAAAAAAAAAAGCTTCCAGGCAACTTGAATATGCGCGTCTCCAAACTTAGCTAGTCTAGCCCTTGGACAATAAGCTTATGGTCTGTGCCTTTTTATAATTGTTTATCTCTCACTTATCTCTCATGTCTGGCTGCCTAAGCTAGAGCAAACAGTTTTCCAGATGGGCTTTACGGCTGTATTACTTCTTTGTCTTATTTCATATATTAAAATATGTTATGCTGACATTCAAAATCCAGCTAAAGCATTGAGATTATGATAGCAGTTTATATAGTGCTGTACAGTTTAAGAAATGCTTTATGTTAATAATTCTGATATTTTCCATGAGATCTGACTAATACTCTAACACAAATTTGAAATTTTCCTTTCTTATTTCCACTTCCTCAGATCCCTAAATTGTTTTAAGACAAGCTGTGGTGCCTCCTCCTATAGGAAGTCTTTTCTGGTCATTTTGGGTATTAGTACTATGTCCCATGTGAAATTGCTTGTAATTTACTTATCTGCATATATCTTATGTGCCTATGGGCAGCTAGGTGGCACAATGAATAGAGTGCTGGGCCTAGAAGACCTGAGTTCAAGTGTGGCCTCAGACACTTACTAGCTATGTGACCCTGAGCAAGTCACTTAACCCTGTTTGCCTCAGTTTCCTCATCTCTAAAATGAGCTGGAGAAAGAAGTGACAAACCACTCCAGTATCTTTGCCAAGAAAACCCCAAATGAGGTTATGAGGAGTTGGATGTGACTGAAAAATGACTGAATAACAACAAAACAACAACATATATCTAGTACTGTTTTATTCCCTAGTAAAATGTAAGCTTTTTGAGAGCAGAGACTAAATCTCTTTTCTCCTTGTATCTCCAGTGACCAGCACAGAGTCTTGCATATCATAGGCATTTAGTAATAATATTTTATTATTGCTTATATAAATGCTTGTTTAATTGAATTATTATTGCAAGATTATTATCCCTAAATTAGTTCCAGGAAAGGCCAGCTTTTATGATTTTGTGGCATAAGAGGTTTTTTTTTTATTTTCAATTCCCACTTGTGAGAGCCTGTTATCTTGAGCATTCAGGGTTTTTTCCATGGCCTCTGTTATTGGTTATTCAGAGGATAATTAAATAATAGTAATAACAATAAACTTATTTTAACGTTTACAATATGTTTTTCTCACAGGGCTTCATGATATAAGTAATAATGGTATGATTTTCTTTATCATATAGGGATAAGGACTATATCCCCCAGTAGGGAATAAAACCTTTGATTTTTCTGATACAAGGAACTTTCCTAGTGAGGAAACTTTCTATACCAATGCAGTTTAACATTTTCATTGTAAACAATAGTCTTAGAAAGTTGCTTATATTAATGAAGAGTTAAGTGATTTGCCTAAATTCACACAGCCATTATGTGTCTGAGCCAGGATTTGAATCCATGTCTTTATCTACTATTTCTGACTGTCTCTGATCCATATTTTTTAGATGCGATATTATCATAGCATCTCATGAAATTATTTGTCCAGGTTTGCATCCAGTCGAACATGCATTAGATTTGGGAGTGAGACCTGATTGTTTTGACTAAAGGTTAAGTTTTTGTTTTCATTTTCTTTGTTTGGGTTTTTGTAAGCTTTAACTTACCTTTGTAGTTTGAACATCTTTTTTTAAAAAGTTCTCATTTCTGTCTTGGGCTTCCGTTTGATACTGCCTTTCTTTCTTCCCATTAGCAGCTAGGATAGCTAGATGATTCCTGTCGACAGGAAGACCTGAGTTCAAATCCAGCCTCAGATACTTACTAGCTGTGTAAGCTGAGGCAAGACATAAAAAACCCATACCTCTATTTGCCTCAGTTTCCTCATCTATAAAATGGACATGATAATAATAGTACCAACCTCCGAGGGTTGTTGTGAGGATCAACTGATATTATAATACTAAAGTACTTAGCACAGCGTCTGGCACCATAGGAAGTGTTTTATAAATGTTACCCATCATTATTATTATTATTAATATACACTTCGATTCCTACAGTACCCCCCCAGAAAAACTAAGTTAGAGTTCAGCAAATAGCCTGTGCTTTCACTGAAGCCCAGTTATGATATGGAATTAAGACATAGAAAGTGGTAGGGAAGTCAGCCTTGTAATCATACTTAGAGGTGCTTTTTTCAAAATCCATCCACCATGGAGAGTGGAAAGAGCGTTGAACTAGAAATCAGAAGAGCAGGATACTAGCACCAGTCCTTCTATCAATGGACTTTGTGGCCATAGACATGCTACTCAATTCATATTGGCCTCAGTTTTCTCATCTGAAGAATAAGTAGATTGGACTAAGCAACCTAAGACCTCTTAGAGTGCTAAGGAGCTATGGCAAATCTGTAATGCATACTAAAAAGCACACATCACCTTGCCAACAAAGGTCCATATTGTCAAAAGATATGTTTTTTTCCGATAGCGACGTATGGCTGAGAGAGTTGGATTATAAGGAAAGCTGAGTGCCTCAGATTCAACATTGTCCAATTGTGGTGCCAGAGAAGACTTTTGAGAATCCCTTGGATAGCAAGGAGATCAAATCAGTCAATACTTATAGGAATTAATTCAGACTGTTTACTAGAAGGTCAGATACTGAAGCTGAAGCTTAAATACTTTTGACTCATTGGAAAAGACCCTGATGTTGGGGAAGGATTGAAGATAGAAGGAGTAGGGGACAGCCGAAAATGAGATGGATAGATAATGTCATGAAAACAACAAACGTGAGCTTGTATAGACTTTAGGAGACAGTGGAGCATAGCAAGGCCTGGCATGCTATGGTCCATGGGGTCATGAAGAGTTGAACAACAACAAGAGTTGTAAAATTCTGTGATAACTTTCTCAAGCTTAGGACCTTTTTTACAATGGAAACCCACTTTGTAGACTACACTCTGATTTATTTAGAATGGCTTACTTGTGATGTTACATGTAGGCAGATGAATGAACTTCCAGAGATTCCTTCAAGCGGTTTTATGATTCCTTATTTGAATGCTGTATTCAAGATCATTTGAGTAATGGTTTAACTCTAGTGCAAACATACGCCCCGAATGCTGCCGTTTAAATGTCCTAGAAAGCCCTTGTATGAACATGTCCTCCTTTCATTTAATGTAATCTATTATCAACATTGGAACAGAATAACTGTATATTTTGAAGCCTATATGTGTGCATATAGATACACATATTGTATAGAGGTACATATTATACTATATTACATAAATATATTTCAGTATTTAAAAGACAAAATGATACCTCTTATGGCCACAGAATCAAATGATTGTTTCCCATAACACAATGACCACATAGAGCCCTTTTTGCTCCAGGTTACTTATTCCACTTGGCAGGAAAGAAAATCTAGAAATTTGTTTTGAAACCACATTTAGGCAATGACAGAGGAGAAAAAGGAATAACTTTAAGATGGTGGTTGTATTTGGATAGAAAAAGGATAAAAGTAAATTTAAGTCAGTAGTTTAGGTATCAGGAGAGGAGGCGGGAATAGCTCAGTTTATGTAAGGTATTTCTGTATTCACTATATGTTTCCCTTCCATTCTCACCTCTCTTTGTGCATTGCCCTTATAGTTTTTATTGCATTTCTATATTCCCAAGTGAGAAATTTTATACAGGTGTTAATTTGAGTTAGAATGACCTCATTTCACTAAAAGACACAGTAAGATTTTATTTGCATTAAATCCTCATTATTGATCAGAAATACGAAATCAAAATCTTTACATTTCATTTTAAAGCCATGTCATAAGCCACAAAAAAGAAATGTCTCATAAGTTTAAGTATAGGGTAAATTTACTGTTTTCCCCAAAAGAACGAAACCATTAGATGTGGAACGTCTGAGTCCCCTCCCCTCTTGTTTTTTCAGTGATGTCTCTCATATTTCCCCCTTATCAGAGAAGAAAAGTTCTAGCTACTTACTAAACATGTACCCTTGATTCAATCCTCACTTCTCTTCCAGGATTCTGTCCCAATTATGATCCCGTGGTTTAATTCATCTTGAGTTTGTCCCTATCCATTAGCTCCTTCTCTTTTGCTTAATAACATTGACAAGTCTCTTCCATTCCTCAAAATGCTTTTCCTTGACTCTTTGGCTTTCACCCCATTTTTCTCATCCTTCTTATTGCCAAATATCCATAAAGGTATAGCCTAAATCCAGTTCTCCTACATTTTCAGCATTTACTCACTTCTCAGCCTTTTGCCATGTGGTTTCTGTTCATACCAGTTTACTGAAATTATTCTCTCAATAATCACTAATGACCTAAAAATGTCCAAATTCAGTGGTATTTTCCTTCTTGACCTCAGTGCTATTGAATGCTGTTGACCACCCACTCATTCTTTTCTCACTTAATAAGCATTTATTTTCTCTCTCTTTCATTGAAAAAACAAAAAGAAAGCCCTTGTAACAAATATGCACAGTCAAGCAAAAGCAGTGTGTGTGTGTGTGTATGTGTGTGTGTGTGTGTGTGTATGTGTAGGATTGTCAACAATCTCTAGGACACTGTTCATAGCAAGTCCTTT
The DNA here is from genome assembly GCF_011100635.1 of Trichosurus vulpecula. Classification (NCBI taxonomy): domain Eukaryota; kingdom Metazoa; phylum Chordata; class Mammalia; order Diprotodontia; family Phalangeridae; genus Trichosurus; species Trichosurus vulpecula. The sequence goes on from NC_050573.1 coordinate 195,044,069, forward strand.
CGGTGGCTTGGCACCAAGACACAGGAATCTCTCTAGGCTGCTTGTGATGGCAGGAGTGGGGAGAAGGATTCATCCAGTATTCTCTTATCCCAATTTTTTACTGTATTTAACAAATATTTTGGTTTTCTCTCTTATTTTATTTAGAATTAATTCTGAACTTTTCACGTGAGGGATTTATGTCAGCTAGGTTGGCACAGTAGATAGAACTCTGAGTCTAAAGACTTGAAGACTTGAGTTCAAACATGTATGTATGTATGCATAACCTTTCTTAGAGAAACTTGCTGAAAAATCATCCTTTTTTTCTCAATATTCTCTGTATTCTTGGTTTCTATGTCACCAAATTCTCCTCCTTTGGTTCCTAACTGACCCATCCTTCAGAGTCCCATCTGCTGACTTCTCTTCCTTATCCCTTAAACTTGGAAGTTCCCATGGTCTTGTTATTTGTCTTAAGTGTTAAAACTGGAAATCTTATTCATTTCTTTTGGACATCATCTCTGCCTGGGTGTACCTTCGGTATCTCAAGTTCAGCATGTCTAAAACATAACTTATCTTTCCTTAAAAATCTATTATTACTCCTTCTTCCTTTCCTGTTTCTCTCGGTAGCAACAGTTTTAAACATTAGTATTATCCCCTACATGTCATTGGTTGCCAATGACTTCTTCAGAAATGTCTCTTGTGTTCATCCCCTTCTTTCTTTTCTTACTTCTGTCACCCAGGTACTTCTTTACTTGTCTTCAGCTTCCACTCTCTTCCTCCACCTCCAATTCATATTTTACATTGATACCAACTACTCTTCTTTATGCATAGACCTAGTATGTCACACCACTGTTTAAAATCCTTCAGTGGTTCTTAATTGCCTTCAAAATAATGCCTAAGCTCTTTACCTTGGCATTTAAGACCCTCCACAATTTGGTACCACCCCACCTCCATAGCCTTCATACTGCTCTTCATGCAACTTTATATTACTCTTCTTCATGTATTCTAACCTCCACTGAAACTATTCCCTGTCACTGTCCCCATACATTTTTCTGCTTCCCCACCTTGGTTCTTACAGTATCCTAGACTGGGATGCCCCTCAACAATCCCATTTCTACCTGTTGAACTTTTTCATACCCTTTAAGAACCACATCGTCCATGAAGCCTCCCTTGATTTCTTTCAGACATAGCTAGATGACATAATGGATAGAAGATTGTTCTTAGAGTATCCTGTCTCAGACACTTAACTAGATGTGTGAGCCTGAGGCAGTCACTAAACATTCCAAGCTTTCTTTATGTGTAAAATGAGGATAATACCAACACCTACCTCATGGGTCTGTTCCAAAGATCACATTAAATTATGTATGTGTATGTATGTATGCAAAACTTATTGTGATATATAAATGTTTGCTATTATCATTATTCATTCAACAAGCATTTCTTAGGTGCCTACTATGAGTCAGGCATGTGGTAGGTACTGTGGTTTCAAAGACAAAAATAAATAGTCCTTGCCTTCAAGGATTATACAGACAAGTCAATATAAATTTATACAAACTAATTCTTGGAGTGTGAGGAAAGAAATTGGAACTAGGATAAACTTCATCTAGGGGGTGACTCTTCAACAGAGCCTTGATGGAAGGCAGGCATTCTGTGAGGCATGTTGGTAAGGGAGTGCGTTCTAGAAATTGAGGGACAACTTGTAGAAATGGACAGGGTTGGAAAATAATATCATGTAAAAACAACATGTAGGTTAATTTGATTGGAACCTGGTGTGTGAAGGAGAGTTTTGTGCAATTAGCTTGGAAAAGTAGTCTGGAAACAGATTATGAAGGGCAATAACAGTTATGATGATAATAAAGTTATGTAGTGCTGTAAGGTTTTCAAAGTACTTTGAAGTGCTTTAGATGACAAGAAGGGAGTCTTTTGTTCTATACACAGTTGGTAACTGTGGGAGCTTTCAGAGAAAGCTTATGCTGTACTCAGATCTGTGGTTGAGGAGCATCACTTGGGCAGTTAAAGCAGAGGCAGGGAGAACAATCAGGAGGCTATTGCAGTAGTTCAAGGAAGAGGTGATGAGGTCCTGAGCTACGGTGGTGGCCCTGTGAGAGGTGAGAAGGCAGATAAGAGAGATGTGGAAATTTGACACAATATGGCATCTGATTAGATTAGTGGTCAGGTGAATAGGAAGAAACCAGAACAGACAAATTTCATGAAAGCCACATCCAAGAATGAGTGGATAGCCCTCCCTATTAAATGCTATAGGGAGATCAAGAAAGATGAAGACTGAAGAAGAGTCATTGGATTTGGCCAGTGACATTGTTGGTCACCTTGGAGAGCACAGTTTCACTTGAGTGATGGGGTTAGAAGCCAGACTACAAGGGGTTGAGAACTGGATGAAGACACAAAGTGTTAGGGACAAGTACAAACAGCTTTTTCTCAGAGTATGTCTGTGACAAGAAGGAGAGATAGAGCATGATAGCTAGCAGGGAAATCAGGCTAAGTGAAGATGCTTCTTTATTTTTATGGTTGGTTGAGACTTAGGCAGTTCCCCTTGTTGGTAACGGATTTCTCCTTCTAGGTTCGGTCATGGCACTTTGTACTTCATATACTTTTTTTTGCATTATAGGGATTTGTGTTTGTGTCATCCAAACAGATCACAAACTTTGTGATGATGTGGACAATGGCTCCTTAATCTTTGTGTCTCCTCCCATGACTGAAACAGCAATTTGTGTGTTTTTGTTTTTAAAACACATTTTATTTCACTCGTATAGATGCTTCTTTAACACTCAAAGAAACCTCTTTGCAAATTGCATTCTTTAAAATTTTATAATTATTATTTTAAAACATCATTTAAAACTAATGATTTTTAGCAGAAAGGGATGAATAGATTCTTTAATTTTGACTATGTGGCACTAATATTCATAGTTGTAATTGACAACACTTTATTGCCTCTGCATATAAACCCTTTACATTGTAAGTCACTTCACCAGTACTTCAAGGATTTCTAATTTCATCGTTCTGGGAATGCATCACTTAATAGATTGCAGCCCCCTCTACATATATTAATATAATAATAGCTAGCTTCATATAGCTCTTTGCAAACATTTTATGTGTTTTCTCATTCGATCCTCACAGTATCCCTGTTATAGAGGTGCTATTATTATCCACACTTTATGAGATAACAGAGGTTGTGTGTGAGAAGTTCAGTCTCATAGTTTATGAGGAAGGATAGGTCTTCCAAACTCCAAGTCCAACATTCTATCCGTTGCGCCATCTAGGTGCGTAGTACATGGTGTTCAAGAGTTTCTGCGGCCAAAAACATTCATCATTTAATGACTAACCTAGTGATGAGCCCTCTCAGAACTTTGCTAGGTTTGATTCCTGGACAAGGGCCCAGTCCGTAACTGAGTTGATTTAGATTCAAAGTCTGTCCTGCTTGGGTGGCTCCCAGAGCCTTTTCATTGGTACCAAGAAGTCTCTTCCAGCCTACAGTGAGCTCTATCCATAGTAGACAGGCAGGCTTCTGGCATATTTTGGTGACTGGAGTTGAATTACTACGGTGGTTGAGAAGGCATTTCCCAAAGAGAAAATCCAAAAATGTTTTGAGCAGATATCATAAAAGTTAGCGTATAACTTCTCAGCATGACTGCTTTGAAGGAGACAGCGTTCTTTTGAGTGTATCCACTTTGGGTAATTTTTAAAATTACTTTATAACCATACCATATATGGAGGAGGGTAGAAATTGAAAGCTTAAACTCTGATTCCTGTGATCTTAATTCCCTCTTAGATAAACAGGAAGGAAGGAAGGAAGGAAACAAGGCTTTACTAAGTGCCTACTATGTGCCAGGCACTGTGCTAAGTGCTTTACAAATATTATCTCATTTGATCCTCACCACAGCCCTGGGAGGTAGGTGCTATTATTATCCTCATTTTACAGTTGAGGAAATGGAGTCATTCAGTGGTTAAATGACTTGCCCAGGGTCATAAAGCTGTAATAAGTATCTGAGGCTGGATTTGAATGGAGATCTTCCTGACTCCATATCTGGCATTCTATCCTAGCAACTACTAAGATCCCTGCACTACCTAGGAACTGGGGGGCCAGGCATTGTTAAGAGAAGCCTGAGTGGAATATAGTAGCAAATTCAGGAACTTCTGGGTATGAGCCTCATTGTAGAGTAACATTTTCACTGTAAGGTGCCCACCTGCACATCTCATCCTGTGTTGCATTGCAAGGTGCTTTGGTGACCATTTCAGAGGATGCACATCAGCTGTAAAAATTGTAAATGGATGGAAAGTAGAAATGAGTAGGTGGGAACTTCAGAGCTGTGCTATTCAAGCTGATAGACTTTCAGCTAGCCTTCAAGATTAGACAGTGTGTGTGTTGTGTGTATTTATGACCTGTGACCTGTTGTACCTTCCCACACACCACATTCCTGTGGACCAGAACAATTAGAATGCAAAGCCCAAAATGTTTCACAAGGGCAGGATGGGCCAGCAAGGCTTATGATGTGTTCCAGTAGTTTTCAGCATTTTGAAAAGAACTCTTGGTTCCTGTTTCTCAAGTACTTGGACTACTTAACATTGGCAGAATCACAGGTAGCCAGTGAACACCTTTAATTGGGTTTTGGCCAACTAAGTTCTGCCCTTTCCCAAATCTGTTTTCCAAATAAAAAAGGAAGTACTTTCACTGTCTGGGGGTAATTTTATCTCTTTTTCCAACTTTTAGTCTTCATATGTCCTATGATTGATTTTTCCCCCTCGGATTCCCAGAAGAATAATTACAGTTTTATTCCTGCACAGTCCTTATTATTGGAAGAAGGTGGGGGGAAGGGTTTGGACAAAATGAAGAGAGAATGTTTTACAAGTTAATTTCTGTATAAATGGACTTGCCAACATCAGTTTTAAAATAGATGATCTTTGGAGGACAGCAAATGAGGGTTTATGCTTACCTTTGATTTTAAATCATCGCATCATCATGATTAATGGACTATCAGAAGTATCTTTTCACTTAGTAGTGGAAACAACGTGTGAAATGATAGATCTTGTTTAAGTAATAAAGCTCTCTTCAAGGAAAAGTGATTTTATTTTTCACATTTCAAAATGTATTTAGTTATATAGAATTCTCTTGATCTTATTTTCCCTTATAAAGCACTAGAGTGTAGAATCCAAAATGAGAATTGTTTAAAACCAGTTTCTCAGACACAGACACAGACACACAGACACACACACACACAGACACACACACACACACAGACACACACACAGACACACACACACACACATCCTCTTCCACTCATGTACAGCATTTAAAAACAACTTTCATTTACATTAATGTAAGTACTTTTCCGTCATGAGGGAAACCTTCTTTTTGTCACTTTTATTCTTTATGTACTTAATGATTGATTTTAATCTATTGTTCTAGGTAACTCCTTGAAGGTTTTGCTATTCTCCTATTTAAATTAATCTCCTTTTTTTCCCTGAAGCCTAATTCTACCTTAAAGAATCTGACTTAGAACTTTGTCATTTCACAATGTTTATACATATTGTCTCTCCCATTAAACTGTGAACTCCTTGAGAGTAGGGACTGCCTTTGCTTCCCTGGAGCTTAGTTCAGTGCTTGGCACATAGTAGGTGCTTAATAAATGCTTATTGACTGATTCCCTATTGACAGAAACTGCTGCTTTCCCTCTGTTTTATGCTACTTATTCATTGCTGATAATATATTTCACCTTTTCTCCCTGTGCTTTCTTCAGCTTGGCCACTGTGTAAGTACTTTGACTACTCTTATATCAACTTTTTAGTAGCTCACTCAGTAAACAGTTTTAGAAACAAATGCTGCACTGTATGCGTAGCACACACTTATGCTTTCAGCTTATTGAATTCTTTTTTAAATTGGCAAATATCATAATGTTTAATATACATTTTATATGTAATATATTTCTGTAGACACACACACACACACACACACACATGCACCCCACTTTCTGTCAAAGATCTTGGTTTAATAGAGCCCTTAAAAGTCACTCATGGTTCCTGTTACTGTAGCTAGAAATACATAAATGGTACTTGACATTTATGTGAATACAAATTGGGTCTTTCCAAAAACATATCATGTCTTAAAGAAATGGTGCTTGCCAGCCAAGTAGACATCTGAAGATAATTTTTTTCATTAATTCATTCTATAGTCACTAATGCTTATCTTTTCCAATTTATATGCTGTTCCAGCCTGTAGAAATAAAATTAATTTTATTTGTAATGTTCTTTACTTAAGTTATTTCATCTTTAAAAAAAATTTTTTTTTCAGTAAACAGAACCTCAATATCATATGTTGTGTGCTATATATATGGCATTCTCCAAGGGTCTCTATGAGAAAAAACTTCAGCCAGCCATGGAATCCCTGAAAAAAAAAAAAAAACACCAAGTGTAGTTGAATAGTTCTGGCACTGCCTTCCACAAACTTAATACAAACTTGATAGGAAACTCTTCACATTGAGCAAGGGTGAACCTTCCTAGCATGCTGTGTGCTGATGCATTTAGAGATGGATTGTATCAGATTGATCTTCACATTAGAACTACATCTCTTCAAAAATTAATGAAAAATCTGATATGGTTAAAAAAAAATTAGAAGACTCTATTTTAAACACATTTAGCAGAATATTTCTCCTGACTGAAGGGAAACTTTTTAGTAGAGAATGATAGAAACTATTGAGCTTTTCCTGGAATTAGCCAGAATAATCCATCAGACTTACTTCTGGATAAAATTTTAATACTCCAGTGAAGGTAGTAGAATGTAGTTTCCTACTTGAGTCAAAATTTGACAAAATGAAAAAGACTGCTTTGTGCTTTGATATACTAACTGCTCCCAAATGATGGTAAAATCTTTGAGTTCATTGATGGTGTCATATGCAACATTATGTATCTCATATAGTGCTTAGCATGAGTCCTTGTATATTATAAGCACACACATATTGAACAGAATTTTAAAGGAATGTTAGAGCTGAAAGAGCCCTTTGAAATCATCTGTTCCCAGTCCTACCAGCCTCTCAGCTCCAGCCCCAGCCTCAAGCCCAAAGATGAAAAAACTAAAGCACAAGAGAGCCTATATGATTTGCCCAAAGTTTCCTATGTAGGATGAGAACAATTTGTTTCAACGGTGATGAAGGTGACTGATGCAGGTGCTGTAGAGTGCTTAGAGCTTAATCAGACATGGAAGACTGAAGGTCATTCACTATATCCCAGGCCATTGCCAGATGAAAGAGGTCAGCAACCTAAGATTCGAAACTAGGTCTCTAAATGCCCTGTTTAGTATTCTATATATTATGCTTTTTGTTTTCATTTAAAAAAATTGAATAAATGAAATAGGAATTCTGACCCTACTGAATTTACCAGTTGTTACTGTGCAAAAAAGAAAACAGAATAACTTAAGCTAGCTGAGTTTTGCCTGATTTTTATTCATATTTTAAATATATTATTATATATTTCATTAAATATTTCCCAATTACATGTAAAAATATTTTTTAGAATTCATTTTTAAAATTTTTGAGTTCCAAACTCTTTCTCCCATCAGCTGCTCTCCCCTCCCTGACAAGGCAAGCTATTTGATATCAATTATGCATGTGAAGTCATGTAAAACGTATTTTCGTATTAGCCATGTTGCAAAAGAAAACAATCAAAAGACTAAAATGAGAAAAATAAAGTTTAAAAAGTATTCATTTTTTTGGGAGGGGGGAAGATTTGGGTAGTGTTTTTCTTCTGAAAAGGAATTCTGTAGAGGAAAAAGAACCATTTTGTGGTTTTGCTAAATAAACTATCTTAACTTTTCTTCTCTATAGCTCACAGAGCTTGGATGTATTATTTCATCCTAACATAGCTGACCCTCTCTACTTCACAGCAATTATACACATCTTGTTAAGATGGGTTTAGGAATGGGTCATCCCCAAAGCCAAGGGATGGACTAGTTGACAAATCTGTTACTGAGCCATTGTTGTTTTTCCTGATTTGGTTTCTTTGATATGATTTGAATGAGCGACTTTTACACTATGAACTTTACCATGTCTTCAAGTCAAAATGAAGGCTGCTGTGAATTGGTAGCCACTGCCTTTGTTAGTTGTGGAAATGAGAAAAGACTTGCTTTCCTGATACTTTTTCTGCCGATTTGGGAGGCTTGGATCGAATGAATTGAGAAAGAACGGGGTGAACATCTTCAAGGTAATAAGGCCTAAACTCATGCTTCTTCCTTGTGTAGCGCTGTTTCCGGTAAGGCATGCTGTACATTTTTCTTTGGTTGAAACATTTATTTTTAAGACCGTTGCTGCTATTTCAGTGTTTTTCTTATACCTCCAGAGGCTACAGACTTTACTGACAGGTCTGTGTTTGTGTTTGTGTTTGATATGTGTGTGTTCTAGCTGAGATCAGGAGGTGCCCAGGTGTTAGAAGGCTGCATTGCTGAAATCCACAACATCACCAGCCTAGACATTTCAGACAATGGTAAGTACAGGACAAAAGAGATTGGGAGATGGAAAAAAAGGGAAAAAAAAAGAAACATAAAATTTTTCTTGGAGTAAGAATAGATTAGAGAAAGAAAACCATATGGTCCAAATAAGGAAACTCACTAGGTAGGAATGTCGTTTGCAATCTTGAATTAGAAGGGTTTTTTTTTTCAATTTAGCAAAAAAGTATATTTAAGAAATCAGAACATTGTTTAGCTCTCGCAGAAATAAATATCTGGTCAAATCCATGTGATGGGAATGAGATCAAGAGAACATTTTCCCTCCTTTCATCCTGAGAATTTGAAACTGTCATGTTTACCCTTGGCACAACAGAAATTGCGTCCCCCATTATTTTATTTAGGATCTTATTTCATTACTATCAACTTTTTGCAAAAAAGGAAAATCTCCCTACATTAACAATGAGTGGACTGGTTATCCTAGGGAGGACAAGGGATTAAGCTGCTGCTCTCCTCTCAGCCCCCTCCCCATTTCCTGCTGACTAAGTGTATAGCCAGTGATGAGGAGAGAGATTTGGATGAGTCATTGTAGAGAATGAGGTTATCCCTGTGAAGTAATAGGAAGTGAAAGGAGAGTAAAAAGAACTTTGAGAATGAATGGTCAAGAATCCACAGGGCCATCATATTAGTGTGCAGATTTGCCCATCTGAAAGTAACCCTCCTTCTGTTCTATCCGTGTTTTGATTCTGTATTTATCCTGTTTCCTCATAGGATTGGAATCTGACCTCTCTACCCTGATAGTGTGGCTTAGTAAGAACAGATCAATACAACACCTGGCACTGGGCAAAAATTTCAATAATATGAAATCCAAGTAAGAGTATTTTCCTTTTTTCAGAATGACTTAATTAAAGCAACCAACCTCAATAAAGCTGTTGGTGTGATTCAATTGTCTCCATTTTTAAAATCCTTTAGAAATCTTACACCTGTTTTGGATAACTTAGTACAGATGATTCAAGATGAAGAATCTGTGAGTATTGTTTTTAAAACCTTTATATTAATATCTGTGGCTTTATTCTCCTAACAGATTCTTTTTAGTGAGTTAATCCCTATATTGCTTTCAAATACATCTGATCTTATAGGTAAATCTGCCCTAAATATATACTTCAGAAAACTTCATGACACACACTTAAATACACCAGCAATTCACTTCCTCATTTGTATATACACCTAATTCACTGTTTATTACTGCAAGGTTATCTTTACACATAAAAAGGTCAATGAATTTTGACTCTTAGATCCCTCTCTGCATTAACCTTGTTTCTCTGAGGTCAAGTGACAGCCTTACAGTCAGTTTTTGTGCCTTGTGCAAAAAGGTGGCCTTGTGACCTTAGCTCTTGCTGGGAAACATCAAATTATTCATTTGAATTTCATTTAGTGTTGGAGAATTGCAAGAAGCATAAAAAGCCAGACACATTTTCCTAAGAGTTTGTCATTACGCTCTGTATGTTCTACCTACACATTCTCTTTTGGTTGCCCTTGACTAAGACTCCCTTTGGAGAAAATGATTAAATTTAAAATGTCTTCACAAGATAATTTTATTTCATGAACACTAGAAAAGAAAGTGATCTTATGCTAGGTTACAGGTGGGTGGGATGGGAGAAGCATGAGGAAAGCTCCCCTTTTAATCCTTTTAGTTTGGTGCCTAGCATTTGACCCTTTACCTGTATTTGGGTCCTTTTGAATATGGCCCCTTCCTTACCATAGTCCACATTTGAATAGTGAATGTAATTTTATATATAATTATCTTTTTTAAAAAACTCCCACTAAACTCTGTGTATGTGTGTGTACACATGAAGTGGGATGGGGGGGTTCCCAATTATTCATTGATACCTTTTTTTTTTTCATTTTTATAGCAAGTTTGAAAGTCCATGTCTATGATTTCCTATTATTAATCAGTCTATGTTTTAAAAAGATCTTACTTGCTCTCTCTGTCATCCTTCCAAAGTTACACTCAGGTTCAAAATGTAAGATCATTCAGAAGTTAGCCAGAAATTTGCATGCAATATCATCTAATAAGATTTCTGAAGAACCTTTCAAAATTGCTAAGGAAACTAGTGGGAAGTAGAAGGGGCTTGCAGAATACTGGGGATTAGAATGCTTCCTGGCTTTCTCTTTATACCTAGTACTTTTTCTCCTACTCTTGTCAACATCCATCAGCCTATTGTGTGGCTCTGAGTTTGGATAAGTGTGGGAGGCTTCCTACTAGCATAAGAAATCAGAAAGGATTTATCCCTCCAAATTTCTGAATACAGCTTCCTTTATGTGGGCTTATGCTAATCTAATTTTCAAACTGAAGGTTAGGGATTGGGAGTCCTTTATTATTTAACAAATTAAAAAGTGCTTTAGCTTATCTTAACACTCATAAAATACCTACCTTGTTCCAAATAGTATGCCCCATTTTTGAAGCTAGAGGTAGCCTTGGCAATTAAGTTGTATATTCTAGGTTCTTTTCCTTCAATTTTATACACATAATTTAGCCTTACAATAATTACCTTTACTTTTGTCTTGACTAATATTGAATGATTTTGGGATCCTGGGTTATTTGAACTGCCACAGCTTTTTATAGTTTGGGAAGCTAATCTTGTGAGGCAGTATTTACTATCTATTTTAAAATATTTGTTAAACTATACATTTAACATTTTACAAGAAGAATAGGTAATATAGTCTTAGGTTTTATTTAATTTTTATTCCATTAGATGCCTTAAAAATCTGTTTCTCTAATTCTAAAGGTTCCCCTTACATCTAGCTGAAATGTATCCTGATAGTTTTAGAAATTCTTTGAAAGCATTCTTGGGGAAAGTGCAGGTATGGTATTTAAAAGAGAACTATTTCATGTTAAAGCACACACAGCCTTGTTACTAATAGCACCCTATAATTAAAAGATTTTTTTTTACTTTCTTGTCATTGAAGAGTGGGTTACTTGTAAGAAAAGCAATTAGCATATTGCTTCTTTTTTTCCTGCTACTGAATCAGTAATGACTAGAATGCTTAAAATGATCAGTACGTGCATCTTATTACTACCAAAATACAACCAGCAAGAAAATCTAGATTCATTTGATGGAGTTGCTGTTTTTAAGTAGTTTTAAATATACATGAGCACTTCATTTGCATTTTACATGGTAATGTTGTTTTTAAAAGAGGATTTCTTTGTTAGTCCATGAAACATTTTATTTCTCCAATATCATAATGTTAGTTTCAGTTGAAAATTTGATTGCAGTGAATTGGTGTCCTTAGCCCATATTTTTCTCTATCTGTTGTTGTCATATTCCCTAGTATAGAGCCACGGGGATAGAATTAAGAAGTAAAAGGTGAAAGGGAAAGGTAGAAAAATAGTACTTTTGTCATGAGGCACTTAAACATTAAAAATCATATTGTCCCCAGTGGATCTGAGTGTGCCTTACTTAGAAACATTTATAGCAGGGATTTAAATCCTGAATTTTTAAGTGGTATCTGCTAAAAAAAGCAATAATAAAAATTAGGAATAGTAGAATTATGTGGTAAGCCTCTATTGTTTTTTAAAGATGACCCTATAAATAAGTCTGTAATTCAGACATTTTTGTTTGAATTAATCACCTTACATAGTATTTTAATTGTTAACTAATGTGTACTTGATTTTGAATACAGAATGAGAATTACCACTAGACTGACTGTAATATTGGTGGTTTTCTAGTATTCAAAGAAAATTGTAATATTTCCTTTTTTGGTGGGTAAGGGGGAAGAGGCTTCATAGAAATGAGATTATTGGGATGATAAGAGATGTGATTGTTGTTTTTCATCAGGAAAATAGTAATACATTTGTTTTCATTTAAGCATTCAATTATCTTCTTCAGAATGAAATATTTTCTGGTTAATATTTTTTTCTTTTATTTGAGTGCAGCTTTTGAATGAAATTTTGAAGCAGTCAGTCCCACTGAACTCATGATTGTTTTAGGCATATGTATGTGATAGCTCATACATCTTATATGGAATTGATTGTGTAGCTACATAAAAGAGTGATGTAGAAAATTATTATAAAATTCAGAGAATTCACCAAGTTACCTAATACCCATCCCGTAAAATACACTGCTACTCAGTGAGAGTCAGGCTCCCAAATGCATACATACCTACCTACTTCATGGTAGAGTGTTTCTTGGACACTGATCTTTGACAAATGGATGGTGATCTTCAGGACTTTTGCCAGGATATTTTATTTCCACAGTTGTCTTCTTCAGTAAGAGAAGTGTGCTTTCTCTCACAATCATTGTATGTCTAAGGAGTTAGATTTTAGTCTTGGGCTGACCCCAGGACCTCTCTGTATTGTGGGAACCTGGGGCTCTTAAACTAAAATAAACTCTCAGTCTGCCTTCTCTCTCAAGGGGGGTGTGGAGATGTGCACTCATAGGAAGGCTCCAGATTGACTCTTAGGATGGCACCTGCTTCTGTACCTCTTTTAGTACTTAGGTACCAAAGAATTTTTGGCAGCTAGGTGGCACAGTGGATAGAGCACTGGGCGTGGAGTCAGGAACACACATCTTTCGCCAGTTCAAATCTTACCGCAGATACTTCCTAGCTGTGTGACCCTGGGCAAGTCACTTAACCCTGTTTGTCTCAGTTTCCTCATCTGTAAAATAAGCTGGAAAAGAAAATAACAAACCACTTCAGTTATCATTGCCAGGAAACCCCAAATGGAGTGATGAAGAGTCAGGTATGACTAAAAATGATTGAACAAAACAAAGAAAAAAATTACACAGTTTAGTACTTAGGTACTAGAGAACCTAATTGCTTCATCATAACCCTAGCACTAGCTAGTGTAGTGGATAGAATGCTTAGCCTAGAGTCAGGGAAACCTGAGTTGAAATTCAAACACACATTAAGTGTGTGATTCTAGGGAAGTCACTTAACTTCTGTCTGCCTAGTAAAATGGGGGTAGTAATAACATCTACCTCCCGCCATTGTTGTAAGGATCAAATGAAATAATATTTGTAAAGTGCTTTGTAAACCTAAACACGCTATGTAGATGCTGGCTGTTATTATTCATTTGAGGCCTCGATATGTGTGGTGGTGATGTGACATGCTAAACAGCACGTTGATCTTCAGAATATTTCCTGCGTGGTAGGTATGGCTAATTATTTGCATTTTACAGTTAAAGTCCCAAGTTCAGATAGCTTAAATAACTTGTACAGATGCACACCGCTAAGGAGTATCTCTACTAAGGCAAGATTCAAACCTGAGTCTTCCTAATTTCAAGTCCAAAGTTCTGTCCATTATGCTTTGTTGCCTCTCCTGATTTATTGGGAAGTGCTTAAAAGTGGAGAAAATTGGGCTCTTCTTTCTGACGTGTGGAAAGTCTTTAGGGATTAGATGCATATGTGAAATAGGCCATTAGTTTTTATTGTAGAATGTCTCTATATTGAGCCTTTTGAATCTTTTTTTTTCTTGAGGGGGGAAGGGAGGGCAATTGGGATTAAGTGACTTGACCAAGGTCACAGGCCACATTTGAACTCAGGTCCTCCTGACTCCAGGGCCGGTTCTCTACTCACTGCGCCACCTAGCTGCCCCTTTTTGCAAACTTTAAAGCTATATATAAATTCTGGCTAATATTAGTATTTATTATTGTTAAGTTAGAAGAGATAAGGATTGCTTATTGTTATCATTTGATCCTGACACTATTTTCTATCCTATACAACTCCTGTCTGTGTTTTACCATAAATCTCCCATGTAGGATCTACCAATCCTGCTGGAGACACCTTTTTTCTTAAAGTATTTTGAGGGAATTAGTAGGACACTAAAGTAACCTATTTTGTCTGATTCCCAATTCATTTCCCATCAGCTTTAATTTTTTTCTTCAATGTTTCATTATAAACAGCGTGGATTACTTCTGTAAGTAAATTTGATTTATAACTGTTTACATTTTAATTATTTAAGTTCAATGAATGAAGTCCAACAATTTTTTATTCATTCCGCCTCAATTCTTATTAGGATTATGATTGTTCTTTTATTCACATTTGCTTTTTTTACTCTTATATGGTGGTAGTTATATTGAACTAGTCCAGTACATTAACATATTGTAATTTATTTATTCATTCCCTTATTGTTGGACATTTAGGTTGTTTCCAGTTTTATGTGATTGCATATTACTGCTGTTAGGAAATCTTTGAAGAGAGGGCTCTTTTTTTGTTGCTTTTGCTAACATTTTCAGGGTGTCTTTCCAACAGTGGAATTGTTGGGCCAAAGGCTATATTTATTTCTATAACGTTTACTGTGTACTGCCAGAAAAAAAAATTCTGCAAGTTTGCAATTCCACCAGCAATGAATGACTAGACTTGTTCTTCCATAGCCTGTCAGCACTAAGATTCATAGTTCTTAATTATTTTTGCCAATTTGGCAGATGTGAGGTGGTATCCCAAAGTTGTTTTCATTTGATTCTCTCTAAAGTTTTAGTAAAGGTGAACATTTTCAGTAGAATTGACAATTTATGTTTTCTCTTGTCTGTCGAAATTTTAAATGATGTCTTTTACTCCATTTCTTTTACCCAAATTATTTTTTTGTAATGCATGTTCATCTGAAATATTTTGGTTGGCTAGCACTAGGAATTAAACAACAAGGCTTTCCAAGAGTCATTCCAAGTCCAGGATTGAAATTCATTTGTTGCTACCACTTTCTTAACAGGACTAAAGGCGATTCATCTCAAAATTTAATCAGTTTTCTCATACATTAATTTGATATGGATTACTGAAGGTGGTTACAAACCTGATGGTATTGTTATGGCTTGTCTTTGTTGTTCAATCTACAGCCTTTGCAGTCCTTATCCCTTGCAGACTCCAAACTCAAAACAGAGGTAACCATCATCATTAATGCTCTGGGCAGCAACACCTCTCTAACCAAAGTGGACATCAGTGGGAATGGAATGGGGGACATGGGAGCAAAGATGTTGGCAAAGGCCCTGCAGATCAACACTAAGCTCAGGTATGGAAGAAAAAAAAACTTGTGTCCTCAGGTGTTTAATTCTTTAAAGGGAACGTTGGGATGGCTAAAATCAGCACCTGTTGTCTAATGCTTACCCACTGGGATGCTGGTTGCTCTGTCCAGATGATGGTAGAGTTCCATTGGTCATTTGGCAAAATCCTACCTGCTGTTAGAGGTAAGCCTAACACCAACACTCTCTTAGTTAAGGCTTGATGTTGGGACAGAGTGAAGTTCTCCTAAGTTGTTAAACAAAAGGAAGTTTACTTTGTCCTAACACCACAAAGACATGAACGAGGATACAACTTCTCTGGTCATAATCCCTCTCATTGCTATATGAAAACATAGCTCGTCAGCAGGGCAGGGTACCAAGTCAGAATACTTGACTGAGTGGTTTTCAAAAATCCAAAAACTTGGAGGAGCCCTGACATTGAATTTTAAAAAATAAATATTAGCAAATTGTTTTACTCAACAGAGAACAAATAGTTTCTCTTGGGATTATTCATACAAATATAATGAGTCTATATATAATAGGTAACATATACAGTATATAAAATAAAGTTATATGTTAGTTCCCTAGAACAGATGGAGTCTCAACACCTAAACCTTTACATTGGCTATTTGGTTTTATTGTTTTTGTTTTTTACATATTTTCTGGATAGCTTCGATATTATTCAAAAGGTACAAGATTGAAGATCTGCATTTTGGGGATATTAGAAATTTCAGTATCTAGAGTTTTCTTATCTGCAGAAATCCAAATAATACTATTTTTGTTTACTGTTGCTATTCCTATTAATTAGCATGTTGATGCTTTTATGTCATGTTTTCTTTCATTTTCTTTTCTACTTCTATATATATTCTCCTGGTGGATATGATATTAAAGTAATATAGAAGGAAAACCTACATCCTTTCTCAGCTTTTCCCGTTTAGATATAAGATTAACATCAGTCTTATGTCTCATGATGTCAGCATCCAAGGACGTTAGTCTAAAGGGCATTTGGGTGTGATGGAAAACTCTTCTCTCCCTCCAGTGTTTATGACTGTTTTCATGATTTGTCTTTTTTAAACAGGACTGTCATCTGGGACAAGAACAATATTACTGCGCAAGGTTTCCAGGATATAGCTGTTGCTATGGAGAAGTAAGTTTTTGATTTTTTTTTCCTAGAAAAATGAAAAGTTTCCATTTGGGGGTAATAGAATAACCAAGTGAAGTACCCTTACTTTTCCTTGATAGCTGTCAATATTTTCCTTTAGCTTAAAGAGAGAGAATTTGGCTTGGGAATCAGAAGATCTGGGTCTCATCTCAGGAACTTGATAGCTGTAGTGAACAAAGCCACTAAACCTCAATTTCCCTAGTCTAAACTGCCCTCCCTACCTATCTCATCGTACTGATGTAGCCACCAAATTAAACCATGTCTGTGAAAGCTCTAGGAAGCTAGAAAGCATTTTGGAAAGATTAAGACAGCTGGTGGCACTGTGGTGAGTTGGAGCGCCGAGACTGGGATCAGGAAAATTTGAATTCAAATCCAGCCTCTGAAACTTACTAGCTGTGTGACCCTGGGAAAGTCACTTAACCTCTCTGTCTGCGTCATTTTCCTCAACTGCAAAATGAGGATCATAACAGCACCTATCTCCCAGGGTTGTTATAAGGATCAAAGAAGATAATATTTGTAAAATGGCACATAGTAGGTACTTAATAAATGCTTATTTTCTCTCACTCCTCTAATTGAGAATGTAAGGTATTACTTCGAATGGAAAAGTCATTGGAGAATAATTTAGTCTCACATTTCTTTCATCTTCCCGATAAGAAGCATGTAACATATCCCAGTAATACTATTAGAAACTACCCCCTCATTTGGAGTACTCTCTTTTTCTTCTTTTTCTTTTTTAGGATGAGATTTTAAAAGTGTAAGTATATTAGAGTATATTCATGCTCCAGGTTGGCAGTTGAATCGTGTGACCTCTCAAATCCAATCTCATTCTTTATGATTCTAACTCATCCATAATACTAGATGCTAAGATAATACACATGATGTGACGTTTCAAGTCACAATAATAGTGTAAAGTATCAATCTTGACCTGTTTCTTCTTGGGCAAAACTATCCTGATCACTTTGGAAACCTTAATTGGAATTTCCTATTGAACTGGAGGGAGAACAAATTAAAATGAAATCAAGGCATCATGGACCTGGACCTGGCACTAATATACTTTACTCTTTTGGTGAAAAGAAAAACTGTACTTTACTGTGCAGGCATGGGTATTCTATAAACAATTTAAAAATTAATTTAACTTTATTAATTGAATTTAATTGAAGGATTTCTTGCCTAGAGAGAGAAATGTCTAAATTACTGTAGTCCCCTATGCCCTTGGACATTTTTACCCTGAGACAACCTGAGATAACATGTGTAGGAATCTTGAACAAGAAAAATGTCATAATATATTAAGATACAGTTTTGGTTTAACATTCTAGAACAATGGTCACAACTCAACTGCTTCTTTTTCCACACTCTCAAATGTTATCCTTGAGTAATCACTGAGACTTCTTCCCTCTGATTAATAGAGAGGCAGCTAGGTGTTACAATGGATAGCATGGATAAGCTACTGGGACTCGAGTCAAGAAGACCTGAGTTCAAATCAAGCATCAGATATTTACTAGTTATGTGACCCTGGACGAGTCACTTTACCCCCATATGTCTTAAGTTTCCTCAACTGTGAAATAGGACCTACCTCCCAGAATTGTTGTGAGGGTCAAATGAGATAATTTTTGTAAAGTACTTAGCACAGTGCCTGGCATATAGTAAGTGCTTAATAAATATTCCCTCCTCTTCCCCCATTGAAGAGTATGTTGCAGCATATTTCCAGTGGTGGCCTACCCACCACTGGCATAGTGGGATAAGGTAGGGTTAAGGTTATATATGTGTGGAAAAGGAAGTTGACTAGACACGCATGAAGAGTACAGGGAGCATCTAGGTGGAGCAGTGGATAGAGCACTGGCCCTGAGGTCAGGACAACCTGAGTTCAAATATGGCTTCAGACACTCACTAGCTCTGTGACCCCAGGCAAATAACTTAACCCTGTTTTCCTCCCTACACTACCCCCCTCCCGCCCCCCTGCCAAAAAAAAAGAATGCATGAAAATAGGTAGCTAAGTGTTAGGCTGATATCCGCAAAATGTATTTGTTTTTTAAAGTCCTAGAGTCCAACCTCCAGCACACTGAATAAATCCTTTATAAAGTATCTGTGGGAAAAAATGGGCAAGAATTGAATAGAGTGAGCATGAGGAAGTGTAGGGATAGGCGGCTGTCTCTCTCAGTGGAGGGGGTCCCCCCCTCAGTGAGATCAAGGATTCATTGAAGCATTTAAGAAAACATACCTTTCTAGTTGCAGCAGTGCTGAACTTAGTACACAATCAATCAACCACTAAACGTCCTGGTCCATCTTTTACACACCTCTTGTTTCTGTGAAGTCCTCAGTCATTATTCCCCCGAGAGCCTTCATTGGCTACAGAATCACAACTCAGTTAAGAAGCATTTATTAAACACCTACTATGTGCAATGTGTGAATATATATCTCACATATATGCGTGTGTATTTATGTGTGTGTATGGGCCAGCTAGGTGGTGCAGTAGATAGAGTGCAGGGCCTAGGGTCAGGAAGACTCATCTTCCTGAGCTCAAATTTGGCCTCAGACACTTCCTAGCTGTGTGACCCTGGGCAAGCCACTTAACTTGGCTTGCCTCAGTTTCCTCATCTGTAAAATGGGCCAGAGAAGGACATGGCAAGCTAATATTTTTGCCAAGAAAATCTCAAAACGTAGTCACAAAGAGTCAGACACAATGGAAAAGCGACTGAACTGAACCGTGTGTGTGTGTGTGTGTGTGTGTATTCACATGTAGGCATATATACACACTATATATACATATACACACGTATGATAGTGTGTGTAAACACATACACATACACGTGAAAGGGAAATTATAGGAATCCCTGGTTTCCTTCAAGACTGATCAAGCTCTACCTTCTATATGAAGCCTTTCCCAATCCTTAGCTACTAACACATTACTTTTGAAAACTACCTTGTACTCATTTTTATAGATTATGCATATACACATATAAGGTATAGATGTATGTATATTTATAGATGTGTGTTCATGAGTGTGTGTGTATCTATGTGCACATAAATATACCTGTATATAGATCTATACACATAAATATACATATGAATAGATGTATGTTTGTAGGTGCTTATTTGTGTGTAGGTAAGTATACATATGTATATATCTGCACAAACATATACGTACATGCATATTTACCTATAGTTAACGCATCTATACATAAGTATATCCATGATCTATAAAAAATGGGTGTAGCATAGTTTTGAGAAATAACGTACTAGCAGTTGGCAATTAGGAAAGGTTTCATATAGAAGGCAGAGCTTGAGCTGAGTGTTGAAGGAAACCAAGGATTCCTATAACTACCCTTATTAGAAAGTGCAAAATCCCAATCATTTGCATTTTGAGATTACTGTTTTATGGATCCTTGACATGCAGCTATTATCTTGATTTCATTTAAAGGATAATGTTTGTGCACCAAACTCTTGAGTCAGTTTAATGTCACAGGGTACTCTAACATCACAATATAAAATAAATAAATATATATATTATATATTTTATATATTTTAATCTTTTATTGGCGTGTGTACACCCTCCTTTGATAAGAGATTAAAAACTCCTCTGTGCCTTAGTAGACAATATTCATGAATTGCTGTAGTTGGGGAAAAAAAAACAACCAGTTAAGGGCCAATCTTCTGGTGATGTGCCTATCCAAATGTAGCCAGGCTAGTCCTTGGGTGACAGACACCCACCCAATCTATTGCCAGGCCTATTTCCAGCTTTACAGAATCAGCCAGCGTTTAGATGCTAACATTTGCTGATGTCATTTGTTTTAAAGCCACTTTGCTGGTATGTAAAAAATTGGGTGTGGGAGAAGAAAGTAACAAAGATTTTAAAATACACACATTGTCTCCTAGTTATGGTTGGTTGATTCTTTTACGCTAAACAAAGGCACTTTGCTGAAACTAAATTGAAAACTTCATAAATGAAATTGAATAGCTTTTTCTTTCTCTACCTATTTTTTTAAATTAAATCATACCAATATTGAGACTACAACAGCATTTTTTTTTTCTGCAGTGCTCCTTATCTTAATACCTGTTGTATAATGACATAACATAATGGTGTTAAGTTATCTAATACGGTTTCCCAATTAATACCTATGTTTAGGACTTAGCTGCTAGTGTACTATTCTAATAGAATTTGTTTAAATGTGATAAATGGGATCCACTGGGACCTACTTTCTCTCTAAAGTCTTTTGTAAAATGAACTTAGCTGGTAAGTGGTACTAATGAATAGAGAATTTTTACAGTAGCAAATAAATATACAGAATAAGATATTGTTCCTGGGGTGAGAGTTGTGGAAAGATATCCTGTCTAGTAAGAGATCACACGGCAGATAGTTTTGGGAGAACAAAGTACAAGAACCACATTTCTTGCCCCAAAGCTTCTCATTGACTCAAATAATTGAGATAGTTACATATGAGTACACTATATTACCTTGTCCAGTATCTCCTTTTTAATGGAGGAGTATCTTCCATAGTAAGTCAGTTAAAACTAGTGTTTGAATTAGTCAAGGTACCTTCCTTCATCTTTTGAGGAGACATTATTTACTTTTTAATAGTTTGCCTAAATCGACTGACTGCCTGTTGATAAACCATCCTGCTTTCTCATGTCTCTGAACAAAACAACATATTAATGAATTTTGCCTCCTTTGAAGTTCTATCTAAAAATGTATTTGCATTTTTCTCTCTTCTAACCACATTAAAATAAAGCTTTCACAACTAATCAACTCCACGTGCATCATATGAACAATCAAAACAAACTAAATGCATTTTTGCCAGTCTGAAAGTCATCAGCATTAGCACTCTGGGATTGGGGGTAATCGTCTACTACTGAACCCAATGGCAAGCATGAAACCGTACTGAAAGGAGTTATTGAAACAGAAAGTGATGCATTCTACTGGGTGGAAGTTCACAGTGATCTTTAAAAGACAGCTTGTCTTGGACTTTTCATTTAAGCAATTTTATTTGTTTGGCCAACTAGAGTCATAGGATTTTTAGAGCTAGAAATAGGAACCTTAGAATCACTTAATTCCTACTTTTTCTCCAAATGAGAAAAAGGAAGCCTAGTGAGATGGAATGACTTGTCCAGTCCAATAACACATGATCATCGATGGCAGAGCTGTTTTAGATCTTCTGACTCTTAATCCAGAATTCTTTCTACTGTGCCGCTGCCTTTCTGGTCACTTTCTTTCTCATCTGGTTATTTCATGTTTACCAGTTTGAAACTTGACTTTTAACTAGTCATTTCAGTGGTAAATCTCGACAAATCCAGAACTTCGTTTAGGACTAGTGACTGAAAGTCTAATAGGAATGTCATTTAGGCTTGGTTGGGCTGTCCAAACTGTGGAACTGTATTCCCAACCTGAAAATTCTGTTTATATGATATATAGACCACAAACTTGGAAAGAGTGTGTTCATTGTTGTGAAGACATGTAAACAACTTGCAGCTATTAGTAACATCCCCAAATGGTATTGCATGAGTGTCTGTTAGAAAATGTTTACCTTATGTATATATAGAGCCTATATCAGATTGCATGCCATCTTTGGGAAGAGGAGGAGGAGAAAATTTAAAACTTATGGAAGTGAATGTTGAAAACTAAAAATAAAAAACTTATTTAAAAAAACAAAGTGAGATAGAGACAAAAAGACAAACAGAAACTGAGAAATACAGGGAAACAGTCAAGTTTCTGTGAACACAGGAAGATAATAGTGATGATGATAATAATGTCCAGTTTTTATATAGTCCTTTAATGCTTACAAAATGCTTTACATGTTACCTTATTCGGTACTCAAGATGGCCCTCTGAGGTTATCCATTTTATAGATAAATAATCAGCCTGAGAGATGACTTACCCAGGGTCAAACAGCTGGTAAGCATCTGAGGGAGAATTTGACCTCAGGTTTTCCTAACTCCAAGTCCTTCATTTTATCTATTGAACCAGCTAGATGACTATAAGAAGAGAATTGGTATAGTGATGGAGCAGGGATAGCAGAGGGCAAAATGAAAAGAGAGAGCTGAAGAGGAGAAGGCATAGGTAATGGGAGGTGGGGGGGGGGGATTGAGTCAATGAGGGAGGTAGAAGAAGAAGACTTTCATATGGGAAAAATGGAAGTTTGTTGAGGCCTCTACCCTGCAGAATCTTATTATCATTGGGGAAAGTATCTAGAGATGTATTCCCTCTAATAAACACCATGGTGCCAGGCTAAAAAAAAAATTTTTATCCTTGATCCAAGTGCCTAAAGTAAATTTGGAGCCTGCAATGCTTTTGCTTATTATCCTTTCTAATAGCATTATTTAAAAGCAATTGATTCATTATTATGCTAGGATACTATTTTGTGATAATACATTTGCCCTTTCACTTTTAGGAATTACACTTTGAGATTTATGCCCATTCCCATGTATGATGCTTCCCAAGCACTTAAGACAAACCCTGAAAAAACAGAGGAGGCACTGCAGAAGGTATTGTATAAATGGTTCATTCTTAGAAAAAGAATTAATGAAAGCAATTGTAATAACACCTCACATTTACATCACACTTTAGAATTCACAGAATGCTTCCCTTGGTGTGGTTTTAGGAGGTAATCAATATAGGTAACATCACTACTATTTCACAGATGAGAAATGAAGCACAGAAAAGGTAAGTGACTTTCCCAGCATCATATATTTTGAGAGTGAGAACTCAAGACACAGGCCTTCTGACAATGAATTCATGTCATAAGAGTGTTATATCCATATTTCTTCTTCGTCACTACAATCACCGAGACATTGCCAAAGGAAGACTACCGTGGTCATCAAGAATTAAACCTTGGTGTATCATTGAATTTCAGTGAAGTAATGGTAATCAAAGATAACAATTATTAGTCAGAGATAAAAACTTCACTCTTTCAGTGTCTCCAGCTTCCTAAAAAGAGTGTGTAAATATGAAGTTGAATGCACAGTTAATTGTAGATGAATCGTTTCATTCACGTGAGTCCGTTAGGAGCTCAAATTTGTTTTTAGCAAGTATTTATTAATGAATATTCCATAGCCTACAGCCTTAAGAATTTCTTGGTGTTAAACTTTTAACAATGATTGTTTTTAAAAATTTCTAAGTACCTACTCTGCTCAGAGTATTGTGTTTGATACTGGGGAAGCAAAATTACATAGAATTTGGCTCCTGCCTTCTTGGGTCTTGGAGCCTAGTAGAGGAGATGTAACCCCAGGACAAATAACCATATGCTAATTATTCCATGATAAGTATAAAAGAAGGTAACAATCCATCTACAAGCAGTTATTACCCAAGGTCAGAGAAGGAAAAGATGATTTTTATCCTGGGAAAACTGGGGAATTATAGACTCATGGAGAGTTTGCCTTTAGTTTGTTGTATTATCCTCAGCCATTTGGAGAAATAGGAATATTTTATACTTTCACAAAAATTATTTAATAGGAACAATAAGTATGTGATTTGCTGCCCACGTTTACCTACTTTCAAACAATAACAACAGAAATTTGTTTGCTTTAAATTGGGTCAGTGAGCAGCTAGCTTGTAGATTTTTGCTGTGCCAGGCATATTACTCAGGGATCCCTTCCAAACCCGAGATCTCTAGTCCTTTTTACTCTTTTCTTTTAAAAATGTGCAGCGATAGGTGCATGGCCCCGTAGTGACTACAGAGAAGGCTCCTATCCTGCACTTAAGGATAGATGAGGGGTATGATCTTATGCATTTTCCTTTAATACAGAACCTACAGCAAAGCTCCCTATTTGCTAAAGCTAGGGCATTTCGGATGTGCTGTCACTGATGTTACACAAGGAATAAGGGCCTAACGTGGAAGTTTGCCATGACAATCTCCAATGTTAGGACATTTAAAAAGTTTGAGAGACGTAGTTCCTGAGTAATTGATTATTTTATTAATAACACTAAAATATTACCAATGAAATGGGTCAGAGACACTTTTGAATGCCAAAGACAAATCCTGGTGGTGGTTATCTCACAGTTTACATGCGCTTGGAAGAGTGGATATTCCTGAGGGTGAGTCAACTCTGATTGGTTAAAGAAGTAATGAGAAAATGAATATTATAATGAGAGGTGTACTTATTCTAATAAGGAACTGGGGGGATGTATCTTTAATGATATCATTTACTTCCAAATCACCTCCATCTAGACAAAAGAGCTATCTATCTCCCATTCAATCCTGAGCAGAAAACAAGGAGCTGAGTTTCACTTTAGGTTAAATTTCTTGTAAGTTTGGGTGGGGTAGCAATACCTAGATTGAGGAGAATGCTAATCCTTTCTGCTGTCATGATTCCTGTCCTTCAGAGGCTGAGCCTTGAAATGAGGCCCTTAGAAAAAGGGGGAGAACTCTGGATCTTAATTATTGTCCATAATCATTTCTCTCAGTACTGATCCTTTTGATGATGGTATGTGTATATGCGTGATGTCAAAGCCATTTGAAGAGGATTGTCCTTCTTCCTCTCAAGTTATATTCTTCTTGAGCTAGCTCCCCAATAGGAACTTTATATTTTCCTATTCTAGGTAATTCCTGCCCTGCATAGTCTACAAAACTACTCTATCTGTGGAGGGACTTGTCAGGATACTCTTGGGAGACAACCCATTTTTCAGAGCTAAGGCCCAGCAAGCAAGCTGTGTCCTGGGCTTGGCATAACAACAATCCCTTCGTGCTGCCTCTCTGGATGAACTTGACCACAGCAAAGTCCCAGAATTGCTTCACACCAGCACCAGGTGTTCTCAGACCTCAGACTCAGACCTTCTGGTCATGTAACCCTGCTATGAATCAAACTTGTCTCATTGTTACTATTACCTCTCATTGTCAAGGCTACAGTTCACAGTGTAGCCGACTAGCATATGTATTGAGATTTGCCCACGCTAGAGCAGGTCCCCCTCTGGGGGGGTCCCTGGCACATGTGTCTAGTTCCCCTCCTTGCTTGGAAGC
The DNA here is from genome assembly GCF_011100635.1 of Trichosurus vulpecula. Taxonomy (NCBI): domain Eukaryota; kingdom Metazoa; phylum Chordata; class Mammalia; order Diprotodontia; family Phalangeridae; genus Trichosurus; species Trichosurus vulpecula. The sequence goes on from NC_050573.1 coordinate 195,069,594, forward strand.
TATTTCCCTCACTATAGAAAATAAACGTCCGTCTTAGTCTCTGCATAGTTGCTCTGTCTGTTTGGCTCCAGCCTCTGCAGGCCAAGAGGTTTGGTTCAGTTGGCAAACCCAAGCTGCCTTTGGGAAGGTTATAAAATCTTAGGATTAAAAGCAATAAGCCCAGCCTTCTGAATGAATGAGCTGGACCCTAGTTATTCTTAGAAGCAAAATGCAGCAGAACAGCTAACCTAAGGAAAGGAGCTGAATCTATTTTCTACTTTGTGCTTGCTAAAATATTTTAGTGTGAGGATCTTTCAGGAGCAAACATTTTCCATTTCTACTAATATGACCTTGGAAAGATAGGACTTATCGTTGGAGCATTAAGAGAACCATAATGTAATGTAATGCTATGACATTAATGTGTCACTTTAATGGTTTTTAATTTCCTACTTTTGTAGACCTTGGGATTTTTATGATTTCTTCAAGTCTGTTTAGTGACAAGCTACTTTTTGTCCTCCTTTCAAGTTTCCAGGGACTGTGCTAATTTTCATCTTGATTATTAATCGCAACTAATTGATATTAAATAGTCATTTTAGCATATGGAAAACTAAAATGAAAATCACAAAAACACTTAAAGCCTCCCAGTTATTACAGGTTCTAAATAAGGAAATAGCAGCAAATTAAAAGATAAAAATGGTTAAATGATTTAAAAACCAGATGGTGTAACTTGTCCATCTTGGTTAAAACTTCCCAAAACATTCATCAGTATCAATCAGTTTCAATTATCTACTGGAAAAATGTTCTTGGAGTGGGCTGTTGGAGGCATGTGATTAGTATTCGAATGATTAAATTTAAGCTACTTGATGGGGTTTATTAAAGGTCTCTTCTCATTTAAATCACGGGAGGTTGTCTATGTAGGAAAATGCAAATGTCTACGCAACTTCAAAATCCTTTATTCCTCACAAAAATACATTCTCTTATTAGCTGTTATTTCAGCTGAAAAATATTATTTTGAGGGAAAATTAAGATTTATTACAGAGAAATTGGGGTTTGACCAATTTTTATGAGTATATTCCAACATCTGTGGATCTAGAGGCCCTCTGATGTGCTGCTTAGAGTGCTGGACTTGAAGCCAATAAGACTCAGGCCCAACGTCCATCTCTGACTCTTAGGAGCATGTGTGACCAGAGGTGGGTCGCTTTCAGCCTGATCTGTAAAATGCTATAATAATAATAACCGTAGTAACTACCTCATAGGATTATTATGAGCCTCAGATATGACGGGCGTCAGGTGCTTTAGAAGCTTTAAAGTTCTGTACAAATGTCACTATGGATTACTATTACCATTATATTGTTCTTCTGATTACATAATTGTTTTGATTCCTCAATTTCCTCTTAGAAAAATGCTTGTCAGATGCTGATGAGTTACACCATAGACTGTCTTCATCTTTTCATTTTAGTTTTTTCTGAAGCCCTTTGTAGTTACATGTATGAAACTGTGCATGTGTGTTTGTGAACATAGGGAGAGATGGGAATCAGTAAATGGGATACATAAACCAACCAAGCTATTAAACATTGGCTTCTACTTGTCAGATATTGGATCTTATCAAAAAGAGACTTCGTGTCTTCTCGGGTTGTGTTTTACTAAACAGTTATAAGTCATTATAATCGTTTTTCCCTTTTGTTGTTGTTGTTGAATCATGGCACGCATGGTCAGATTGTATTTCAAGTTCAGCAGAGACCTCTCATAGACTCGGTTTTGTGCCACACTGAGAAAGGAGTTTCTGACAGCTTACTTTTGTTTCACTTTCAGATAGAAAACTATTTGCTTCGGAATCATGAGACAAGAAAATATCTCCAAGAGCAAGCCTACAGACTACAACAGGGCATAGTCACCAGCACCACACAACAGGTATGGGAACATTAATCTTGACTAAGAACTGCTCGTTGGCACTTACTAACTTACTATTCAGAATTAATCTTTTCATTCCAGAGAAAAGGATTTTCTTGGCCTTCTTCTACTACAGAATAACAGGGGGGAGATTCTTCCTCCTTGCCCCCTTGGAAAGGTCTGCAAAGAATAAGTAGATTATTAAAGTTAAAATTGAGGTAGAGAGAGGGGGTAACGCTGTTGCCATACGTCCTTTTTTTGTGGACATTTATGACCAAAAAAACCCTCAGCCTTTTATTATCAGAAGGAAATGCACATATTAGGTGTCCAGTTTGAGGGCTCCAGAAGCATATACTTTGACAAATACAAGAAAATAGGAAATTATTTTACATATAAAAAATAAGCACATCCTTTATGTTGTTATACATCTTAATGATTTATACATTTAAAGAGTATCAGAAATCTGTGCTAATTTTATCCCCTATTCCAGGGGTGGGGAACCTGCAGCCTATTCTCTTCTCTGACACTACCACCATCTTGGTTTCCAGACCATTGCAATAACCTGCAGGTTGTTCTTCCTGCCTCAAATTTGTGCTCACACCAATCCATCCCTACACTCAGCCATCAAAATGATCTTTCTTGGATTTTTTAAAATTTTATTTTATTTAACTAATTAACTAATTAATTTTTTGGTTTTTTCCCCCAATTTATCCCCAATTTTTTTTAACATTTTTAAAAAAAGTTTCGAGTTCCAAATTCTCTCCCTTCCTCTGTCCCTTTCTCCCCTCCCACTCCCCTGAGAGGATAAACAATCAGATATAGGTTATACATGTGTGATCATGTAAAACATTTCCATGTTAGTCATTTTATACAAGAAGACTCCAATAAAATCTCAAATTGGGTCATGAAGAGTCTGAAATGACTAAAAAAAAAAAAAAACAACAAACTTCCTGACTCCAGTCCAGTGCTCTATCCACTGAGCCACCTAGTGTCCTTAATGTTTAGCTCCACATCTAGCATATTGGAGACACTTAATAAATGCTTGTTGACTTGACTTATCTATGCAGATTATAAATTAAAAATACAACAAAGAATTACAGACTCACAAATATGGAGCTAGAATAGACCTCAAAGACCATCTTGTCCACCCTCCGTATTTTTCAGATTAAGAAATTCAGGTCCAGAGACACTAAATGACATCCAAAATCACACAGAAGTAAACAATAAGGTAGATTTTTGAACTGGAGTCCTCTGGCTCTAGACCCAGTTTTTCCACTTTACCACGAAAAGTCCACACATCCTCCTGCACCAACCAGTAAGAAATCACTTTTTCTTAAAAGTTTTATTAATGTGATCCTTTTTTTACCTTAAAAACATTTACAGATTACTCCCACTTCATAGTCTCCTGTAAAAACAGTTAAGTAAAATTAATAATATAGTAACAATATCTGAAAGTGCATGTGACATTTATATTTTTAACAAATGAACAGAAATTTGTTTTGTCTCCTTCCTGACTCTTTCCCTATTCAAGGGGAAAAAATAAAGGGAATAAATTCTTCTAACAAATATTCATTGCCAAACACAACCAGTTCTCTCAATGGCTACACACACGCGCGCGCACACACACACACACATACAATTCTAAACTATTCGCTTCTGTAAATGGATAAGATGTTTCATCATTGATCCTCTGGAATTATGAATGGTCACTGTGTTAATCATAATTCTTGCAACTTTTTTGTTTTTATAGTGTTGTTATGGTATAAATTGTTCTCTTGGTTCTGGCAGTTTCATTCTTCCTCAGTTTATAAAAGTCTCCAAAATTAATCCATTTTTTTAATATTGATGTTATACAATAAATTGTTCTGGTTCTACTCACATCACTCTGCATTAGTTCTTAAAAGTCTATGTCTTTTTGAAATCATTCATTTCCTCATTTCTAATAGCACAATAGTCCTTTATAACACTTGTACTACAGTTTATTCGCTCATTTCTCGTTTGATGGACTTCCTCTTAATTTTCATTTTGTACCAGCACAGAAAGACCTGCTGTAAATATTCCTGTGCATTAAAGACCTTTTCCTCTCTCTTTGTTATCTTTTAGGCATAGACCTATTAGTGATATAGCTGGGTCAAAGGGCACATGCTGTTTAGTATCTGTATATAATTCCAAATATCTTTACAGAACAATCATACCCATTCACAGGTCCACTAACAATGCATCAATGTTCCTGCCTTCCAACAGTCCCTTCAATATTTATCATTTTCCCTTTTTTGTCATCTTTGAAACTTTGATGGATGTGAGATGTAATGTTAGACTTGCTTTATTTTGTATTTCTATAATAGTAATTTGGAGCATTTTTATATAGTTATATATACCCCTAATTTTCTTTCCTTGAGAGCTGTATATTCATATCATTAGACTACTTATTAATTTGGAAATGGCTCTTTTTCTTATAAATTTCACTTGATTCCTTATTTATCTTGGAAGCGAGACCTATATCAGAGAACTTGGATGCAATTTTTTTCCTCTAATTATTTCCCATTTAATCTTAGCTTTATTAGATTTGTTTGCATAAAAAAGTTTTTAATTTTATGATTTTTGAAATTATCCATTTTATCTTTTGTGATCTTCCCTATTCCTTCTTTGGTTATCAATTTTTCTGTTATCCATAGATCTGATAGGTTACTTTTTCTGTATTTCTCTAGTCTGTTTAAGATATGACCTTTTTTTTTTTTATCTAGGTGACATCCTCCTTTGGAATTTATCTTTGTATTAGGTGTGGCCATTTCCTTAAAATGACAAATAGTAAAATGTTTTGCATGGCTTTATCTGTATAGTAAGTATTTTGTTTCTCTCAATTAGTGAGAGGGGCATACTGGAAAGGAGAGAATTTGGAACTGAAAATAAAAATTTAAAAAAATTTATAAATTGTATGGATCAAAAACATGACAAATAGTATCCATCTAAAACCAAGCACTCCCAGATGAAAGAGATACAGAAGAGTCTTTTCCAATGAATTCAAGGGTGAAACAAGGATGTCTGTCATCATTTCTTTTTTGTTTGTTTTTTTAGCAGGGCAATTGGGATTAAGTGACTTGCCCAGGGTCACACAGCTAGTACATGTGTCAAGTGTCTGAAGCCGCATTTGAACTCAGGTCCTCCTGATTCCAGGGCCAGTGCTCTGCTCACTGCGCCACCTAGCTGCGCCCCCCCCCATTTCTTTTTGACATAGTACTAGAAACTTTGACATAGAAATTGAGAAAATAATCATAGGTAGAGAAGAAATAAAATTATCACTTTTTGTAGATAATATAATGATGTGCTGAAATAACCCTAAAGAGTCAACTAATAATTGAAATAACAACTGACAACAGGAAGAAATTGAAAGGGAAATTCCACTTAAAATTAACTACCAAATGTTTAACATACTTAGAAGTCTATTCACCAAGATACACACAGAAATATATAAATATAACTACAAATAACTTTATATAGAAACATAGACAAATAATTGGAAAAATATAAATTGTTGATGTTCAGGACAGGCAAGTACAATACAAATGACAATATTACCTAAAGTAATTTACTCATTCAGTCCTTTATAAAGGATTTCTTTGTGGAACTAGAAAAAAATGACAACAATTCATAATCATAAAGGGTTTAGTTCAGTGCCTGGGAGAGAGTAAGTGCTATATAAGTGTTAGCTATTATTATATAAGGAGGTCAAGAATCTCAAGAGCAAAAAATGAAAAGAAGTGGAAATGAAGGCAGCCTCACAGTGTCAGATCTCACACTATATCAGAGAGGCAATTATGAAAACAGTTTATTACTGGTTAGAAAGAAGATGAATCAATGGACAGATTAGGTACACCGCAAGCAGAATCAAATGCATCTAATACCCTAGTATTCCAAAGATACAAAGACTCCAGCTTAGTGGGATAAATACTCACTATTTGACAAACACTGTTGCAAAAAAAAGAAGCCATTCATGGAATTTATGAAGAATCATAACTCTATAACAATCAGGATTTGAAGTTCAGTGGGTGGGAGAACAAACTAAATAGTCCATAACATTTCTCATGTCTGCCTTCTCTGTTCTCACAGCCATTGGCATATTTCAGATCCTTATCACTTCTCTTTTGAACCACTGAAATAGCTTCCTTATTGGTCTATCTGCCTCTCTTCTATCCTTTTCCAGTCTATACCATTGCCAAATCTCTCAGTCTGACCATGTCACTCCCTTGCTCAAGAAGCTCTAATGGCTTCCTCCTTCCTCTAGGATAAAATAAAATAAACACTCTTGCATTTGGCATTTAAAGCATTTCACTATCTGACTCTGACCTGTTTTTCTAGATTGATTGCTTGTTATTCATCTCACACAATGTACATTCTTCCAAATTACCCAATTTGTTGTTTCCTATACAAAATATTCTATCTCCTGTCTCTCTGCCTGTTCACAATCTACTCCCTATGGCTAGAATTCTCTCCTCCCTAACTGCCTCTTCGAATAACTTCAAAATTTAGCATGAATACCAGTGTTGATCTCCATGAGTCTCCTTCCTGGTCTCCAGCCTCCAGTGGGAATGGGAAGGGAAGAATTGGGCACCATATCATACCCCAAACATCTCTTGTCCAGTTTCCAGCCTCAAGGTGGAAGAGGAAGGGAGGGCACTTCACCATTGTTCCCCAAACATCTCCTGCCTGTTCTAAATTCTTTCCAAAAGAATACAACAAAGTGAAATTCAGCTTATCACTGGCTTATAAACATTTGCTTCACAAATATATAACTGAATTATCAGATAAGATACAAATCTCAAAATTAATCTTGAGTTGTTTTACATAAAAAGAAATAAGAATGGCCCAATTAATAGAGTGTTGCAAAATAGAATAGAAACTTTGGAAACACATTAGAGTACTGCTTGTGCTGGATTTCAGTGTTGATTACTGTTTTTCTCTATATAAATACAGATGTAGAAAAGAAGTTTTATCTTTTTTTTTTGTTTGTCCTTGCCTGCTTTAACAATCTGTGGGTTTTTTTTTTCATTTAAATATGAACGAAATCCTAAAATATCCTGGAAGTGATCCAGTTATAGTTAATTGGCAGGAAGGGTATACTACAGCGGGAGAAAGAAGTAATTTTAGGTATATTATTATCTTAATATGCTAAAACTGAATACTAAATGGAATCTTCTGTTAAACCTAATCTTTCTTCCCCTTTATCCTGCTTAATCCATTCTAATCTTGTAAGCATTTATTAAATGTGAAATATGTGCAGAATACTGTTCTATCACTGAGACTACAAAGATGAAATTATAAAGAATCCTAATTCTACAGGGAGACTGGCAGGGTAGGGATCCAACATGACACTGGACCCAGATGGCTCTGGAGGAGACAGTGGGCTGGAGACTTTGCACAGCCCTCCCTCACTTAAGTCCAATTCACTTGCAAGTCATGGAATCACTTTGCTGATGTCACTGTCCTCTTCACGAACAAAGGACAAACAACAATAATATACATGTATACCTCATTATTTAAGGAGAAAGAGAGTACTAAAATCTAAGGAGCTCAGGCTAGACTTCCAAGAAGAGGGGGCAGTAGCGGTACCAGATCTACAACCATATTGTAGAGTAGCAATCTTCAGAACTACTTGGTACTGGCTGAGAAATAGAATGGTGAATCAGTGGAATAGGTTAGGTACAAAAGACATAGTAGTCAATGACTATAGCAATCTACTATTTGATGAACCCAGAGACTCCAGCTTCTGGGATAAGAATTCACTGTTTGACAAAAACTGCTTGGAAAACAGTATGGCAGAAACTAGGCATAGACCAACACCTTACAAATATACCAAGATAAGGTCAAAATGCATACACAATTTAGACATAAAGGTTGATAACTAGAAGCAAATTAGGAGAGCAAGGAATAGTTTACCTGTCAGATCTATGGAGAAAGGAAAAATTTATGACCAAACAAGAGATAGAGAACATTATGAAATACAAAATGGATCATTTTGATTTCATTAAATTAAAAAGTTTTTGCACAAACAAAGCCAGTGCAACCAAGATTAGAAGCGAAGCAGAAAGCTAGAGGACAATTTCTGTCTGACCTCATTTCTGAGAACTGAGTCAAATCAATAAGAACACAAGTCATTCACCAGTTGATAAATGGTCAAAGGATATGTATAGGCAGTTTTCAGATGAAGAAATTAAAACTACCTATAGTCATATGAAAAAGCACTCTAAAGTACCATATCACACCTATCAGATTGGCTAACATGACAAAACAGGAAAATGATAAATATTGGGGAAGATGTGGGAAAATTGGAACACTAATCCATTGTTAATAGAGTTGTGAACCGATCCAATCATTCACAAAGTTTGGAACTGTATTCCCAACCTGAAAATTCTATTTATATGCTACATGGAACACAAACTTGGAAAGAGTATATTGATTATTGTAAAGACATGTAAACAACTTGGAGCTATTTGTAATATCCAAGAATGGTATTGCATGGGTGTCTGTTAGAAAATGTTTTTTCCTCAGTCCAAGTGCTTGAAGTAAATTTGGGGCCTGCAGTACTTTGGCTTATTATCCTTTCTAGTAAATATCATTATTTAAAAGCAGTTGACTTATTAATATGCTTGGAAATTATTTTGTAATAATACATTTGCCCTTCCACTATTAGGAATTATACTTTGAGATTTATGCCCATTCCCATGTATGATGCCTCAGAGAATAGCCTTTTGACCCTTTTAGATGCAATACAGAGACTGTGAAGGACAGTAAAATCTGAAAAGGTAGACTGGAGCACAATTGTTCAGGGCTTTAAGTGCCAGCCAAAGAAGTAATATTTTACCCCAAAAGTCATAGGGAGTCACTGAGAGTTCTTAAGGGGAGTCAATATTCAGACTTATGTTTTAGGAAGATTATTTTAGCAACTACAGTGATGGATTGGAGAAACAAGAGGCAGTTCACAGAAGGAATCTTGTGTATAGTCCAAAAACAACTTCCCAGAGTCAGGATACATTCACCCAGATTTCTTCCCACATCTTTCCCTGTACTTCTTGATTCTACAATAGGAATTGATGTTCCCAAATGGTGACTCTGAGGAATTGCAAGTTCTAGAATGATGAAAGAAAAACACAGTTACATTTGTTATACCATCCTTATTAAGGCTACACTATAGAAAGGGGTGGGAGGCCTTAAGTTTCTAAGAATTAAAACATTGGGATGTTTTTGTTAACTAGGAAATTCCAGTTTGATACCTGTTCACCTCTACTTATACTTAATTGATTTCCTTTTCTTTTTCATTCTATAGTGTTTTGTTTGTTTATTGTATCTGAATATTGGTTGTGCTAACTCTGGTGTATGCTATCATTTCTCCCTTCATGGTATAAATTAGATGATTGACAGAATATGCGTAAAAGTACAAGACCATCTCAACTCTTTACGTAACTGTGGTGGAGATGCCATCCAAGAAGACCTAAAATCAGCAGAAAGGCTTATGCGTGATGCTAAGAACTCCAAAACGGTAAGCTTCACTCCAAGCCATGTTAAAGTCTTACATTAAAATAACTATACCCAATTTTTTATTATTTGTGATGATAAGAAATTGCTTCTCTTTGTACATAGATAACTGAAATCTAGCAATAATCCCGAAAACATTTTAGCAAATGATTTCAGTCATCTTTCCTGCAGACTTTTATCAGTCACTAATAATAATAATAATCACAGTTTGATTTCTGCGGTCTTCTCTTGACTAATGTGCATGAAATAGATAAAAATATAGGTGGAAGAAGAAGATCCAAAGGGTTTATGTGAACTACAGACTAGATAATCAGTCCTTTATTAATTAAGAGTCAACTCTAGTTTGTCCCAAAGACTTACGGAAAATTATTCTTCTGAGAATTCAAAAAATAGTAAAATTTCAGGGCTGGAAGGAGCCTTTAGAAACCATGCAGTATAGTAACCTCCCTTATTTAGTAGATGTGGGAATTCATGATCAGAGAAGTGGTGATTGGTCCTAAGTTCCCTATTAAGTTAGGGAAAGAATTAAAATTAGAACTATGGTCCAGACCTCTTTTGCCATGCCACCTGTGCCATAGCATCCCACCTTCCCATACCATGCCACCTTCACCATAGCACTCCACCGTCCCCAGGAAGAGCTTTTCCTAAAATAGAATTTGTTCGAGTAATGTGGTGAAGTTGAACATGTATTGAACTATGAGTCAGTGTTTTAGACTTGCTCTGCCATCGTGGCTGGGTGATTTTGGACAGATCACCTTTCTGAGATTCAGTTTCCTTATCCTTAAAATGAGAAGGCTGGGCTGATGATTTCTTTAGCCCCTAAATTTCACATTTGTTGTAAACCAAATAACAAATACAACACTGTAAAAACCCTGTAAAAATTTTAAAAGGCTTAAGAACTCTGATCAACCCAATGACCCATCCACAGTTCCAGAGGACCGGTGATAAAGGGCCCTTCCCACCTCCTGGTGGAAGAGTGAGACGTTAATTTCTTGTACTTGACCAATGCAGGAATTTGTTTTCCTTTACTATATGTAATTGTTACAAGGGTTTTGTTTTTCTTTTTTCTTTTCTAATGGGGAGGGCAGGAAGGAAAGAAAATCAATTTTTTTTCATTGAAAAATATTTACTTAAAAATGTAAAAAATACTTGATTTTGAAAAATAAGAGAAAAAAAAGACTGTCCCTCACAGATTGGCCTAAAATGTTGAATTGTTTTTCTTCCTTATAAACCATGTGGTTGATAAATATACAATTCTAGGTTTATTACACAGTGATTTTGTTATTTGTTTATTTATTTTGTTTGATCAGTAAATAGTTGTTTTCCCTTGTTTTCCAGTTGTTACCAAATCTATACCATGTTGGTGGTGCATCATGGGTAGTAGCCAATGGTTTATCATCCAGTCCAATTGAAGAGACATTAGAATCGATGGCTGGAGAAGTTACAAGGGTTGTGGATGAACAACTAAAGGTTAAGCTTACTTATTTTTTCATCTTAGCAATAGCTGTAGTAATAATAATAATAATAGTAACAGAAAAACACATTTTTATAAAATATTGTTATATGTTCTAGAAGTTTTCCAGGAATCAAAACGAAGCCCATTATCTGATTCTTTTGCATTCTCTGCCCACTTCCTTTTGTTGAAAATTGGGATATCATTTGCCCTTTTCCTGTCTTTTGGCACCCCTCCAATTCTTTCCACTCTTTAAAGATCATCAGCAGGGGTTTCATCGATCCTGCCAGTTCTTTTTAGAATGTAGTTTATCAAAACACTTCATTTTACAAATTAGGAAACTGGGGTCCAGAGATACTATTAAGTGACTTTCACAAGGTCACACAGGGTAAGTAGCAGGACAGAGCTAGAAGTAGAACCGAGATTCTCTGAGTCTAAATATGGTCCTCTTACCACCATCATACACTTATTTAACTATGATGCTAACTGTGTTCTCATCTGTGCCTTTCCTGTTCTTTGAAGGTCCTTACTGAAAGGTCATTGCAATCAATCATTCTGAATGCTGCCAACTCTTCTTGCAACCTAGAAAGAATAATCCACAAGACTTGCATACCTCCCTGCCTTTGAGCCTGATAGTATCCCAGTCTCCTAGCACAAGAAACTGGAGCAAGTTCTGTGTCTAGAAGGCTCCTATCTTTCCCTAGTTCTCCTGTTTAAGTATTCCTTCTACACACCTGTCTGGAATTCTAAAAGCATTTAGCCTGAGGAACCAAATTGCTCCTACACATGAAGATTTAGGGCAAAACGAGACTAATAATGCAATATTCTAATTGCTTTTTTTCTTTAGTAAATTGAAAAAGTTAATGAGGGAAAAAATGCAGATTTTATAGGAGTTAAAGCCCCTGTCCTCTTTACACATAATAAGGGAAGATTCTTGTATTATTTTCAGATGTGCTTTTAAAAATGAGTATGATTTTATATGTTTTTGGGGCAGAAGCTGAAAAGTGGTTACAAGACTGTTATCTCTCCTGATGCCTAATTGTTAATTGAAGAGCTCTGCAGTTCTCTTCATTGAAGAACTGTCTTCCTTGGATACTGGTCCATTTTTAAAAAGCATAAAACACAACATCAAGAATATCCCTTTCAGAATAATAAAATAAAACCGATTGCTTCATGATTACAACAATTAAGCTTGCCCCTGGAAAAGAGTTAAGAAAATGTGCCTACCTCCCAAAGAAATGGGAGCCTGTGGGTGTGGAATGCTGCAAATGCTTTCAGGCATGTTTGAAATTTTGGTCGGTTTTGCTTAACTGCCTTTTTTTTAAACTTTGTTCCAAGAGATGACATATTTCATAGGGGTCAACACATGTTTCTACAGACTAGGCATTAATATGAGGCAATGAGAATACAGAGAAAAGAGTGAAATAGTTCTTGCTTTCAAGGAACTTACCTTCTATCATGGGAAACATCATGTATATATAAATATGGGGGAGGGGAGAATAAAAGAGGGAAGAAGAGAGGAAGGACGAGAGAGAGAGAAGCAGAGAAAGAGAGAGGAAGAGGGAAGGGAGAGAGAGAAACTGAAACTAAAAAACATAAGAGAGAATTATTTTGGGGATCGATGGCACTCTCACTTGAGGGGATCAGGAAAGGTTTCATGTAGAAAGTAGTTCCTGAGCTAAGTTTTGAAGGAAACTAGGAGGTTGAGATGAGAAGAAAGCACTCTCCAGGCATGGAAGGTAGCTCAAGACAGGAGATGGAGTGTCCTATATGAGCATGATAGGCTTGTAAATTTAGAAATGGATGGGACCTCAGAGATCATCTCGTTCAACTCCCGCATTTTACAAATGAGGTAACTGAGGCCCTGAGAGTTTAAGTGACTTGCTGAGTGTCATAAAGATGATAGGCAGTAGAGATAGTATTTGAACTCATATCTTCTGACTCCAAATTCAGTGCTGTCTCCACTGTACAGTGCTGATTCCCAGTATGAAGGCCAGTTTGATTGAATTGTAAAGTCTCTTGTGGAATAATTAGTAATGTAGCACAGGTACCACAGGCATGGGCCACCTACAATTTCCTTTTCTCTCTCTCTAGGGTGGCTCACTCACCCAACCTGAACATACAGTGGCAAATCGGGGGTGGGGGTGGGGAGGGCAGAGGGGAGCTAGGCAGACACCAGGCTGTTACAGAGCTCAGCCTCAGGATCACCTTGTATGTTGTCTACACTCACAATTCTGAGCTCCTAAACACTCGTTTACCCAAAGCAGAACAATGCACTTATGAAACATTTGCAAACCAAAATTATAAAAACAAGGATAATAACGTAACATTTAGTTAGTAGAAAGCAAAACAGGAATAATCAAAACATAGTAGTTCTTCTCTCTGCCTTTCCATGGACCATCTTGAACACCTGAAATACATTTTCTCCTTACCTTTGCTTTAGAATCCTTGCTTTCAAGCCTCAGCTTTAGTACCAACTTTTATACAAAGCATTGCCTGTCCTCTCCCACTCCCCACCCTGAATGTTACTCTAGATTCCCTCCTTAAATCAACTTATATTAACTTATCTTTGTACACCTTGTACTGCTCCTCCCTTCCTTTTCTTGTACTGCCTCCAGGTAAACTATAAACTTCTTAAAGATGGCAACCATTTCTGTAGTAACAACATGTAAGGCACACAGTGCTTTACACATGCTCATCCCCTAATAAACATTCGTTGATTTGAATTTACTTATTTAAGACCCAGGGGTTGTCTCTGACCAAACACAGTAGAATCATACATTCCTGAAACCCTAAGAGCACTCAGTAGGTAAAACTAGTATAGGACATGTCTATCATAAAGACCTTAAGGAATTAGAAAGAGAGGGTAAGCACTTTCCTGACCATTGTAAATTATTTTTAACCTACCTTGCTTTATTCTCCTTCTACTCTTCTTTTGGTGGTTCCCCATTATGGGGATAGGAACTATCGTATCCTGAGCTCCTGGACACCCTTACTGTTTCAGACAGCTATGTGTATAAATCATGTAGAGGTGTGAAATGTAAGATGGGGGCGGTGGTGAGAGGTGGCGGCTAAGTAAGTACCATTCAGATCTGAAAAGGTACAAGCACAGAAACATGTAAATGTAGCCAGAGATAAAAATATGAATCGACAATAATTGTTTCAAAGTGACTTCTGCTGTCGACTTGTTTGACGTTGAATGAAATGTCACCAAACCCTTTTTATTTGTTCTCCTCCACTTGTGACCCATAAGCAATGCTTTATTTCCTTTTCACCATACTCACAAGGAACATATTTTCCCCCTGATTCATTCTCTTGAGTTGACTTTTTAAAAATTTTACACTCTAGCTTTTTTCTTTTTTTTTAGAAGATAAGATTTTATTTTATTTTTTAAAATGTTTATTTTTAGTTTTCAGTATTCACTTTTATAAGATTTTGAGTTCTAAATTTTTCCCCCTCCCTTTGCTCCCCCCTCCCCGAGATGGCCTGCAATCTGATATAGGCAATATATGTACAATCATATTAAACATATTTCCACATTGGTCATGCTGTGAAGAAAAATCAGAACAAAAGGGAGAAAACACAGGAAAGAAAAAAAAAGAGAAAATAGTGTGCTTTGATCTGCATTGAGATTTCATAGTTCTTTTCCTGGATGTGGATAGCATTTTCCATCATGAGTCTTTTTGGAATTGTCTTAGATTTAGATAATTGCATTGCTGAGAAGAGCTAAGGCTACCAAAGTTGGTCATTGCACAGTGTTGCTGTTACTGTGTACAATGTTCTCCTGGTTCTGCTCACTTCACTCAGCATCAGTTCATTCAAGCCTTTGCAGGTTTTTCCGAAATCCTGCCTACTCTTCATTTCTTATGGAACAGTACTATTCTATTACATTCATATACCGCAACTTGTTCAGCCATTGTCCAGTTGATGGGCATCTCTTCAATTTCCAATTCTTTGGCACCACAAAAAGAGATGTTATAAATATTTTTGTACATCATTGTTATTCTTTATTCCTAATTTTCATAGATCTCAAATCCCTTTTCTACTTGGTACATACTTTCTCATTTTTCATGGCAGACTTTCACATCAAAACTTCTTTTTTAAAAATAGATTTTTATTAGTATCTTTTAGTTTTACATTGTTTTAATTTCCCCATGTCTTCTTCTTTATTCCAAAGAGCCTTTCTATATATGAATAAATTTTTTAATAAGAGGATTAAGAGAAAAAAATAGCAAAACTCCATATTTAGAAAAAAAAATCTAACATATACAGTGTTCTACATACATCAGCCACCCACCCTTCTCTCTGCAAAGGAGATGAGATAAATATCTTCTTACAATCTCTTCTTTGGGGCCAAGCTTATTCTTTGTAATTTTGTAGCATTTATTTTCAGTTGTTTTGTACTTGTTATTCTTTCTGTTTACATTGTTTTTAGTCATCGTTTTGATTTCTTGGCTTTGCATACTTCACATTGCATCAGTTCATGTAAGTTTTCCCATGTTTTTCTCTATTCATCATATCCTTCATTTCTCATAGCACAGTAATACTATTTCATTACATCATGCCAATCAATCAATACATCAATACAGCGTGATACATTCATGTACCAAAGTTTGTTTAGTCATTCCCCTTTTGATAGACATCTGAGTTGTTGGCAATTCTTTGCTACCTTAAAAATTGCTGCTATGAATCCTTTCTATGTGTGGAGCCTTTCTTTTTATCGAAGACCTCTTTGAGGTATATGACTAGTACTGGAATATCAGTCAAAGGAAATGTACATTTTAGCCATTTTATTTGCAGACTTCCAAATTGTTTTCCAGAATGGTTGAACCAGTACACAGGTCCCCCAAGAATTCATTAGTGCAGCCTCTTTCCAAAACTTGCCCAACAATGACTATTCCCACCTTTTGTCATCTTTGCTAATTTTCTGGGTGTGAAGTGAAACCTCAGATTTATTTCGATTTGTATTCTCTTATTCTCTATGATTTGGAGCATTTATTCATTTAGTTGTTAATAGTTTGCATTTATTCTTTTACAAACAGCTTATTCTTGTCCACTTATCTTTTAAAGAATGGCCTTTGGTTTTATTTATTTCTATATATTTTGGATGCCAACCTTAACAAAGGTTTTTTTTTCCACCAATTGCTTCCTTCCTTATTCTAGATTAATTAATTTTATTTCAAATGCATGTGAGATATATATATCATGTAGTCATTTTTTCTATTCCATTTCTTTCCAGTATTGTTAATAACTAGATATCATCTTCTTTCTTTAAAGATCTCAGATGATTTTTGTGAAGTTTTCAATTACCTCAGTGTAAAGAAAAAAATTAATTCGGAAGAGGAGGTAACATTATGGAGTGGAGAAATACTACTAGATTTGCTGTCAGAATTCAGTTTTTCAATTCGACAATCACTTATTTATTAATTGTGTATTATATGGCACATTTAATGTGTGCTGAGTCATTGTTAGGGATAAAAAAGAAAAAAATGAAAACAGTTCCCTACCTTCAAGGAGTGCCTTGAACATTTAGTTACTGCTCTTCACTTGTTTCAGTTGTACCTGACTCTTCATGACCCCATTTGAGGTTTTCTTGGCAAAGATAGGACCCACTTCAGTTCTCCAGCTTGTTTTACAGATGAGAAAACTGAGGCAAACAGGGTTAAATAACTTGCCCATGGTCACATCACTAGTAAGTGTCTGAGGCCAGATTTGAACTCAGGAAGATGAGTCTTCCTGACTCCAGGCTAGCATTCATGCACTGTGACCACTAGCTGCCCTTGTACATAGTGTCCACTTAAAAATGCTTTTTTCATTCATTCAAGAAACTTATCCTCTTCGAGAGTAAGAGGAAGAGACACAACATATGCAGATAAGTAAATGTAAAATACTCAAATCCTGACTCTGCTATTTATTAAGGTGTAACCTTGGGAAGTCCATTTAGCTTCTTAGGTCCTCAGTTTCCCAATCTGTAAAATGGGAGGTTTAACTAGAGGATTTCTTAGGTCCAATTTAGTTATAAATCCTAGGAGTAAAGGTGTAATTACTGCAGTTAACTTTTTAGGTTCGTGATCTATTCATCTAAAATTATCTTCATTATTTTCATTTAAAGTATCAGGTTTTTCTGGTTAGGAAGTTTGTGGCCAGTAATAGTAATGTTAGGGGGTTTGTTAGGAGCAAATTTCAAATAACACTTCTTTAAATAATCTGCCAGAATTTCTTTTTAAGGGGAGAGTATGAAAGACCTGTCAGGTAGACCCTGGATTTTTGATCCTTCTTTTCCAGTAGGAGAAAGATGGCAGTGAGTGTGAGGAAATTCCTGTTTTAAGATAGGTATTTTATTCTCGCTACAAAAAGCATTGCAGAACTAAGGTGATTCACATTGTGTTTTTAAAAATTTTCTCTTCTCTGTCTGGTAATATTTCCCTTCTTCCTAACACTGACTCTTAACATCACTAGAAATGAATATAACCTAAATGTTTCAACATAAAGAAAATTTCATTTTTCCCTTCTGGATACTTGAGTTTTAGAGTTTGTTTTAAAATCAGAAACTTCTGATCCCATTTGATGTTTAATCTGTGAAAAAATGTCCCTGGTAAATTTCTAGTTCATTTGAAAAAGAGACTTGTAAGACGTGGGTAGCAGAAAGGCAAGTATTAACTAGTACAGCTAAGAGATTTCACTAATCAAGCTGCTTCTCACATCACACATTTTCTAATGCAAATGGTTCTTCACCTTACATTAAGAAAGGTTCCAAAACACTTCAGTGTGCAGTGTGTGTGTGTATGTGTGCATGGCTGTATGTGTATGTGTGTGTGTATTTTTAAGTGGATAAGGTAAAAGTCATTGACTTTCTCCAAATACATTGGACTGTATGGTGGCAAATGTTAGAGTTAAGATATTAAACCATTTTCATTACTAAGTACTACACAATTCTCAGGAGCTTTTCTGGTCAGGAAATGGATAGTTTATAATATCTATTAGTGACAATACAATCCAGGCAAAATAAATCTAAATCATCAGACTTTTAATACAGATTCCATTCTTTGTGCCTAGCATCTAGAGTAACACAGTGCCTTGTCATTAATAGATGCTTATTTAATTGAATTGAAGTGGAAATGGACTTGACTTATGATAATAATAGCTAGCACTTAAGTAGTCTTTTCAGTTTTGCAAAGCCCATTGCATATATTAACCCATTTGATCCCCACAAGTTGTTACCATTATTATCCACATTTATAGGTGAGGAAATTGAGGCAGAGGTTAAGTGACTTGTGTAGGGTCTCACAGATAGCAAGCATGTGAGTCAAGATTCAAATGCAAGTCTTCTTGACACTTAAGTCCTCCACTTGGAGTCAGGGTCCATATGTGAGAAATGTTACAAGGTAAAATCGACAGACCTTGGCAACAGGTTGGATATGAAGGGGGAGAGACAGTGAAGAGTTGAGGATGATACTTAGGTTGTGAGCCTGGGGGACTGGGAGTATTGTGTTGTCCTCTACACTAATAAGGAAGGGAGGGTGATGCAGTTAGGGGAAACTGAGTTCCATCTTGGACAGGTTAAGTTTAAGATGTCTACTGGACACTCAGGTTGTGATGTCTGAAAGGCCATTGGAGATTTGAGGTGGAGCTCAGCAGAGAGGTTAAGGTGAGATAGGTAGATGTGAGAATTTTCAACATACAGATGGCAGTTAAATCTATGAACACTGATAATATCAGATCACCAAGTGAAGTAACATAAAGGAAGGAAAGAAGAGGAGCCAGGAAAGAGCCCTTTGGAACAATTACAGTTAGAGATGTGTGATCTGAATGACGATTCACCAAAGGAGGCAAATAGGTAGGAGGAAAACCAGGAGAGAATGGTGTCCTGAAGACTAGAGAAAAGAGCATGGGGCAGCTAGGCGGTACAGTGAGCAGAGCACTGACCCTGGAGTCAGGAGGACCTGAGTTCAAATCCAGCTTCAGACACGTGACACACTTACTAGCTGTGTGACCTCGGGCAAGTCACTTAATCCCAATTGCCCTGCCTTCCCCCCTCAAAAAAAAAAAAAAGAGAGAGCATGATCAAAAGTATTAAGGGCTTCAAAAAAAGTCAAGAGTAAGTATTGAGAAAAGGCTTTAGCAACTAAGAGGTCATCCCTACTCCCCCTCCCCCCAACCCTTCTGAGGGATCCAAGAATTGACTTTGTGTTTCCTTCCCTTTCCAATGTTATCTCTTACCTGCAACTATGATTTCTGCTCTACCTTCTTTCTTCAGAATAGAATGTTCTTTGTTGCAGTTTCTCTCCTATCCCTTTTAGCAAGCACACAAATCTTTTGATACTTTCCATGGATTTTTAATAATAAAACCTGGAAACATACAGAGCATAAAAAGGTAATCTTATATGTCTTATATTTTTTTCACAAGGCAAAGGCACATTGGAAGGAGTGAGCTGTGGTTGTCTTTTGTTCTACAAAACACAGAAGACAGGCCCTTACTTCACAAACCCCTGACTATTGCCTCATAGTAGCTGGCCTGTAGAGTGAGGATCAGGACAAGGCCTTTGGTGGGATATGAGGTAGATGAGCTAACAATCGATCCCATGTCTTTACTACCTCAAGGTTTACAAAACACTTTGCCCATAACAATCCTGTTAGACTGGTCCTCAGGCAGGAATGCCTGAAGAGGGACAAATGACTTCAGGGTTTCACCTTCCTTTCCCCACCTCCTCTTAGCTTCTGCCACACCTATAATTGCAGGTTCCAACCTGTATCAGCTTTGTGCTGAGATCAAAAGGGTGTTAGGAGGGTTATTCCCCTAGGGACAGCAACAGGTTCTTTACCTCTTTAGAAAAGAAGGGAAAGTCCATATAAGGCTAGAGTAGCCTCTCAGTGTCATCATTCATTTCCCAGGTAGTGGACAGGGTCTGCACTAAGATTTTTGGAACGCCTTGTATAAGCCGTATAATCAACTCAGATACTTGCCTACAACTAATTAAGCTCCAGGTACTTATTAAGTTCTTACTCTGTTAGACACTTTGCTGAGCACTGAGTTACAAAGAAAGAAGAAAAACAGTCCCTGCCCTTGAGGATTTTATGATGTAGTTGAAGAGAAATGTGTGTGTGTGTGTGTGTGTGTGTGTGTGTGTGTGTGTGTGTGTGTGTGTACACACATATAAGGTACACACAGAGTAGATGGAAGGTCACCTTACAGGGAAAGAGTTATAGCTAAAGGCACCAGGATGAGGTTCATCCAGAAGGAAATCAATTCAGGGAATCTAAGAAGCAGAGTTGAGGAGGGAGAGCATTCTAGGCACAGGGGACAGTGAGTGAAAAGGCAGGGAAAAGGAAGCAGAGATTTGTATGAAATAACAAGTAAGAAGATGGCAAAGATAGGAAGGGACCAGGTTATAATGAGTTTTATAAGCCCCAAAGGAGAGTTTATTCTAGAGGTCACAAGCAGCCACTTGTGTCTGGGAGGTGACATTGTCACTATGGAATATCACTTTGGCAGATGTAAACAAAGATGGACCAGATTGGGGAAGAGACTTACAGGAGGGAGACTGATTAGGAGTTGAAGCCCTGAACTAGGGTAGTGGCTTTGTGAGGGGAGGGAAAAAGTCAGAAACAAAAGATGTTGTAGAGATAGAAATGAAAAAAGATTTGGCAACTAATTGGTTTTATCGGATAAATGAGATGAAGGAGTCAAGGATAGCATGAAGGTTTTAAATCTAGGTCACTGGGAAGGTGGTGGTAGTCTTTACACAATAGAGAAATTCAGAAGAGGGGCATGTCTAGAAGGAGAGTTCAGTTTAGGGTATGTTGAGTTTGAGATGCCTTCAGGACATCCAGTTGAGAATGTCCAATAGGCAGTTGGTGTTGTGAGACTGGGACGTAGATGAGAGAGTTAGGCTGGATGTGTAAATCCGGGAATTGTCAGCATACAGCTAGGTGATACTTTAATCCACGAGAGCTGATTAGATCCCATTGAGAGAAGAGAGAGTCCAGGATAGAACAATGGAGAACTTCCTACCATTAGAGAGCATGAAATTGATGAAGATCCAGCAAAGGTGTCTGAGGGGTGGTCAGAAAACTAGGAAGAGAATAGAGAGAGATGTGTCACAAAAATCTAGAAAGGAAAGAATGCCCAAGAGGAGGTGATCAACAAAGATGGAGATTAAGGGGGAAAACATTTAATTTTGTAACTGCAAGTGATGATTGACAGCTTTGGAGAAAACACTTTCAATTGAATGATAAGATAGGAAGCCAGGTTGCAGAGGATTTAGAAGAGAGTGAGAAGAGAGGAAGTGTCAATTTTTTCAAGGAGTTTAGCTTAGGAAGGAAGGGACTTGAAAATGTTGGGTCAAGTGAGGGGTTTTTAAAGGATGGTTTGCAGCAGCTGCTGTAGGTAGCAGAGAAGAAATCAGTAGATAAGGACCAGCTGAGGGTTAACGAGAATGGGATGGCAGTGGAGGCAATCTGCTGTAGAAGATAGGTGGGAACAAGAACCAAAAAGGTTACCTACTCATCAAAACCTGGAGTGAAGCAGAATATAGTTTGGGATGTTATTAAAGGGTCATAAGATGATGAGGGGGAAACAGGGAGCTCTCAGCAAATGGCCCCAATTTTTCCACTGCAGTATGACAGGAGGTTCATAGCTGTAAAGTGGGTGAAGAGGGTGCAGTAGGAATATAAGGAGAGGGGAAAGGCTTTGGAACAGCTGATGTGGTGAATGGGATAGACAGTTTAATAAGAAAGTCCATAAAGGGGGCAGTGAGGTGGCGAAGTGAATAGGGCACCAGCCCTGGAGTCAGGAGGACCTGCGTTCAAATCTGGCCTTAGATACTTGACACTTACTAGCTGTGTGATCTTGGGCAAGTCACTTAACCCCAATTGCCCTGCCTTCCCCCTTCCAAAAAACAACCCCAAAAAATAAAGTACATGAAGAATGCAGTGATCCAAACAACTCCGAAGGACTTATGATGAAAAATGCCATCCATCCCCAGAGAAAGAACTGATGGTGTCTGAATATAGATTAAATTGTACTTTTTTTGCTTTCTTTATTTTTCTTAAGGTTTTTTTTTTTGTCTATGTTTTCTTTCACAACATGACTGTTACGGAAATGTTTAGCATGACTATATATGTATAACCAATATTGAATTGCTTGCCTTCTCAGTGAAGGGGAGGGAAGAAGGAGAATGTTTGGAACTCAAAGATTTAGAAATGAATGTTAAAAATATTTTTACATGTAACTAGGGAAAAATAAAATACTAAACAAAAGAAAGAAAAAAAGAGTATGAAGTTACCTTGCTTCAGTGATTGGTGATAAGACCAAGGTGCAAGAGATTTGGCAGCAGAAGATGGCATGGAGCAGAACTTGTTCTCCATAGTGTCAAGACTGGACAGAGAAGGAGATTATAAATAAATATTTATTAATTTAATTTTGAGTGCTTTTTGTAAGAGTGTCTTTATCTTGCATCCTAATCATAAATCCAGTCATAACTAAAAAAAAGACCTTGGAAATGATCTAATCTAAATCACCCTTTAGTTTTAAGAATGAAAAAAATGAGATTTGAGTCATTAAGTGGCTCAAGATCACACAGCCAACTAGTAGCAAAACTTGTGGCAGAAACTTAAGCTACTTGTTCCCACTATTCCCCTCTGCCTCCCTTTGTAATCACTGTCATCCATGGAAGTTTTTTGGAAAGGCATGAGACATGATTACAAGAGCAATAAAATTTCTGTCAGAGCATGTAGGTTGTAGTCTTGGCTCAGTTATTTACTATCTTTTAGGACCTTGGACAGGTTACTCATCCTTTTAGGGACTGATGATGATGGTGGGGGGGCGTGGCATTGGTGGTTATGGTGATTATAGCTGACATTTATGTAGTTGATGGTGGCATGTATGTAGTTCTTTAAGATTTGCAAAGCATTTTTACGAATATTGTCTATTTTATCCTCATGACAGCCCTGGGGGGTAGGTGCTATTATCTTCCTTTTGCAGATGAGGAAGCTGAAGCAGATCCAGGTTAAGTCATTTGTCCGTTAAGTACCTGAGCCAGAATTTAAATTCCAGTCTTCCTGACTCCAGGTCTATCTATTATATCATCCGGATGACTCTTAAGAGATCTCTAAATGTCCTTCCAGTTCTGAATCCTGTGGATGAAAAACATGAAGCCAAGGCACAGAATAGTTGCCATGAAGTTGTTCCAAAGTTGGATTTTTTTTTTATCTTCCTAAAGATATTTTCTAATGTTTGGTCCTAAATGGAATGTGCTAAAAACAAACAAACAAAAATCCCTAGCTTTTTCTTTTCTTCTTTTTTAGGAAGGTTGAGCTTTCTTATAATAATGTCTTGATTTCTTTCAGTGATATTTCTACTTTATAAGAAAGAATTTAGAGTTTTAAGCCTTTCATTGTTCAAAGTGAAATGATTATAAAGATGAAAATTTGAGCTCCTAGATTCTGTTTTAGTTGATATCTAGGGATGTTATTTTATAAATCATAAATTTGGAAGCAATTTTTCATTATTTGTGAAGCCACCTGGCCACAGGTAAAGAGTAATTTAACTAAAAAAAAAAGTGATTTAACTTACTTTGCTGCTACATTGGGTTTCCATGAGAATCCTATCTCAAAAGATCTAAAACCATGATTATACCCTATGTGCTTATTTCCAGAATATACTTTTTTTTTAAAGTGTCCTGGAGAAAAACCTGAAAGTACTAACTTATGGGATGAATGCTGCTTTTACCATTTTTAACAATTTCTGTCATGAAGTACAGCTGACACCTGTTTAAAAATGCCTGTAGCTTGTTTATTCCTAGCACGTGTCAAATTTAATCTGGTAATATGCGATCAATGACCATTTGGAATTAACAGGCACAGTGGGGCCACCCAAATTAATACTTCACATAGCAGGATTCCATTATCCTTTTCATTTGTGACTTTCAGGCATGTAACTACTGTCAAAAGTCTTCACAGTCACACATAATGACTTCAGTTTTATGGAAGTTCTGATGTAGTGCATACTTATGGTATCCTGATGTCTTTCCCCTCCTCTTGTGTTGCCTTGCAGGCGTTACTTGAATCCATGGTAGATGCTGCTGAGGATCTTTGCCCCAATGTGATGAAAAAGGCCAACATCCGACAAGACCTGATTCATGCCAGCACCGAAAAGATTTCCATTCCACGCACCTTTGTTAAAAATGTCCTATTGGAGCAGTCTGGAATCGATATTCTTAACAAAATTAGGTTGGTTGAAAATTCTGAATTATTAATTAGAATTATTAATTAGAATGTACAATTTCCCATTTCTCTATGTACAACGAGCAATAAGATATTTCTTTGTATTTATGTATATGTGTGTGTATATATATGTATCTTTGTATATATTCACACACATATATGTACACATAAATATTTCATTGCTCATTGTATATCTAATACATACTAGATATATACAAGTGTGTGCATATACAAATATGTATGTATTATTGTATGTGTGTATAAGCAATGAAATACACTAATTTCATTGCTCATTGTATGTCTAATACACATTAGATATATACACGTGTGTATATATACATGTATGTATTATTGTATGTGTGTGTATATAAACAATGAAATACACACATATACACTACATTCCATTGCTCATTGTATATCTAATACATATTAGATAAATACATGTGTGTATGTGTATATATACATGTATGTATGTATTATTGTATGTGTATATCTCTGTGTGTGTGTGTGTGTACACACAAATAGTTCTTGAATCTTATTAATAAGCTCAGTCTGGATACTCGTACTGTTACACAAAAATATGTAAGTCCTAGACATTTTCCAAAGAGGAAAATTACATAAATCTCTGTATCACTTGTAGATTTGCCTTTATCTGCTCTTTTGAGTTTTGATTTTCACACATGTATGCCCTATTTGCTGCTTAGGATCTTTTTAACATTTTGCCTCCATAAACCATTAGCCTGAGGAGTATGAATCAATTTGTCATCAGGGATTGAAATAGTAGGTGTAAATGTGCACTTCATCAATGGTTAGAAGCCCACTACGATTTCAGTGTGGTCTCTCAGCTCTTTTAGTACATGCATAGTATTAAGTGTCTTGTGACATTACATATATGCTAAGATGACCTTTCTGGGAATTTACACAAGTTTCCCTGTGGAAATTTAGAAGCTTGTTTTAAAAGTAGTTCTCACAAACACATTCCCATCTAGTATTTACACTCACCACCAACCTTCTTCAGGTTGTTTACTAAAATACTCTGGTGATTACGATCTGATCCCAATTAATTCTTAGTTAAGATCTTTGTTAAATCTTTGTTAAGGAAGTAATGGTCGATGAAAAACATAGGTTGCTTTAAACTCAGATAATGTAATAACATGACTTTTTGTAATTAATTACAAACTTCACTATCAATCCTTTATAAGACAGCAAAAAAGTTCTAAAATTGACAGGCTTTGAGTTTTATTCTAGTAATAAAAACTGACCTTTATGTAGGACTTTCTATGTATATTATCTTGGTCCTTAACAGTCACATGTGAACCAGGTACTTTAAGTATGCTTATTCCCATTTTGCAGGTGAAGGAACTGAGGATCATTGAAATTGTCATTTGCCTATGTTTATATGGTATTGCAGGTGGGATTTGAACCCAGGCCTCACACTTTTTTTATTATGTCTTGCTGCCTTTCTTCCCGATCCCATTTAGTCAGTTAGTTGATGAGCTAACAAGCAATTATATCACCATAGGGACATAGCAGGTAAAAAAAAAGACAAAGCTGATTAATAATGTCAAATTTCTACAGGGCTTTAAAATCCTTTCTGCATAACAGTTCTATGAGGTTGGCAGTCCCTATATTATTAACTTCATTTGGAAAATGTGGAAATTGAGGTTCAGAAAAATTTAAAGACCAATTAGTGGTCCCATGTGCCAGACCCAGGATTTGAGCCTAGGTCTCTGGAACATTTTCTAGTGTACCAGGCTGCTCTGGCCCTTGATAGGTGAGAATGTATTACACAGTTATCCCTTCCACATCACAAAGGTTAGGGGCACAGTGCCCCTGAGATTTGGAAAATCCACGTAAAATTTTTTGGGTGTCCCTTTATACCAGACAAAAAGTCTGAATCTTTTCTTTTGTGGGATGTTTGTGGGATACCTTATTGTAAAATTCAGGTTAAGTATTGGTCAAATGCTCTGTGTTCTGCTGGCCTTTGCATGTCATCTGCAGTTTCCACAAAACTCCTCCAAAATTCTGATTGTTTTCTTATGCCAACCCAACATACATTAAAACCACAGTGGGATAAATTGCAGTGTGGAAAGAGTATCTATATTTGTAATTTAAACAATCCAGTATAGAGGAAACGGTAATTCTGCAGTTACGAGAATGCCTCACATTAATATGCTGCTTTCAATGACTTTCTATGGTACCTCATTGTGAACAGGAAAGGAATTGACCAAGGTCACTGAAGGGATTTTTAAAAAGGGAGAGATTCAAAGGCCTGTATGGAACTATAGACTAATTACTGGTTTACTCAACAACATCTCAATGAAACCCCTCAAAAATTACTGAGAATATACCATTAAAAATTTTTATGACCAGCATTTTTTTCAAGATTGTTGATCAAACCTGCAATTAAATATCCACTCCAGGGTGGGTATACTATATGTTATATATTCATTACCTTTAGTAGGATGCAAAGTGTCAAATCTGGTTAAAATCAGTCAAATCTTTCTCAAGTTGTAGAACTAACCAAAAAAACAAAATGTTGAGCCAGTTGAGTTGTAACAGAAACTTTATTATGTCCGTTATGTAACATTGCAGATTCCTAGACTTAACCAAGATTGGGAAGAGGATGACATAGTGGAAAGAAAACTCTTTCTGGAGTCATTTCTCATCTCTGAGGTTCACTTCCTCTATGACCTTGGGTACAGTCTCTTAACCTATATGGGCATCAGTTTCTTCATCTGGAAAATACATGTTGGACTAATCATAGGTTCCCAAAGTGGGCAATACTGCCCCCTGGGGATGTTGGAATGATCCAGGTGGGTGGTGGTAGCCTTAGGTGCAATTGGTGGCAGGCATTGAAAATAAGAGGGCTGTGGAAGCATAAGGAAAGAAGAGAAGAAAATTTTGAAAAACTGTTCGTACATGTTTCATCTGTTGTGTAACAGAGTTAAAGTTGTAGTGATTACATTATTTTCCAAATAAACACAAATAATGTAAGTCATAACATATCTGTGGTCAAGTCTGCTGACAGGTCTTAACAAGCAAGTGTTGGCAGGTCAGCTTGTGGCACATTGTCAGGAAGGCCAGCAGGAATATGTATGTGTAATGACTTGTTTACAATGCAATACCATATAGTTACATGACGCAATATTGCACCACAAATTTACAATAAATTATTAAATTTAAGATGCATCATTTAAAAAAATTATTTTTTTAAAATGACTCAAATTTTAAAAAAAGTTATTTTTAAAAAATGACTCATTAAAAAAAAAACATTAAAGGGTTAAAGAATGTAAATTTCCAGGGGGCACTGTGTAAGTTTTTTTGAAGGGGGGCAGGCCAAATAAGTTTAGGAACTTCTGGACTACATGGACTTTGAGGTCCCTTCAAACTCTAAAACTGTGACTCGAATGCAGTTTTTATTTTGTGCATCAGTATACCACACACACACACACACACACACACACACACACACACACACATGTTGCCTTGATCTATTTTCCATAAAAGCCTTACAAGATAGGGCTAGCTGAGGCAAGAAAATGATAAACTCAGCATCCAGCCTAGTAGAAGAATAATTACTGAGGCATGCATACAGATGCATTTCTTACAGAGATTTCCCTTTTTTAGCACTGCCACCTGAGGTATAAGCAAACAAAATTCTTTTTTACCTTTAGCTTTCTTTTTTTATTTGGGTTATCCCAACATGCTGAGGGAAAAGTAGCAAAAGGTATGACAAAGCAAACATAAAGACCTTAATGAAGTCTTTGTTTTTTAATTTAATCATTAGCCTTGAATAACATAATCTAAAACATCAATGAGTTAATGCTTTTAACTCTCTCCCTTTGCACTGCCAAAGAACTTTCAAGGTCTAAATGCCTTTGTTTATGTTATTGCCCTTGGGTTAGAAGAGATTTTTGCCTGATAAGCATGATTGTGTTCCATTTTAGTTTTATAATATGATACTTTTATTACTGTTTCGGTTTCTCCTTTGCCTTGCTAGGAAGACTGAAGCCCTATTGATTTCAGAAGCTGGCTGAATTTATTCAGTGGTGTTGGGGTTTGGGGCTACCACATGGGTTCACATCTGTGAATATATAGGATCATTCACAACTGAAAACACTCATGGATGTATATTCCTCATAAAGGCTAAACTGTGAAACCACTACCTAAATTATCAGCTGTCCAATGGGAATTAGAGGGATTAAGCTTCCTTGTTACTGAAACACACAAGCCATGCTCTGATGCTTCTGAGCCTTCCTCCAGAGAACAGAAAACAAGAAAGCCACTGAAGTAGAACATTAGTGCTTTCACTGAACATCTTAGACCTGGGGTGCAAAATGTTGACGCTTACTACTAGGACAAGAAGGGAGCTATCTCCCCCAAACCTCTCTTTTTAAAGAGAAAACCAAGGTCCGGAGAATTGAAGTGTCCTGCCCTAGTCCACCTAGCAAGCTAGTATCAAAGGCAGAAGGAGAACACTGAGTTCTAAACTGAGCTTATCTTTGGAAATGCCCCCCAATGCAGGTGTACAATATGGCCAAGATTAGCAGGGGTGGAACACAGTATCATTTATTTTGTAAAAGTGAGCAAAACAGAGACCAGGAAGGAGTGTGGGTATTAAGGTAATAACCGAGGCTTAACACAACCAGACTAGATTTTCTTAATTTATTCCAGACCTGGTTTGTTTTCACTCTTGTCAATGGATGAATTGTTCCTCAGCAAATTGAACATATGGTCCCTATTATGTTTGCCTTTAAGCAGATGTTTTTTATTTCTAACATTAGATCTTGAGTTTTGAAATTGCAAAAGCAGGTTGAGATTGGTAAAGAAAGTCTCTTACTTTTTTTTTTATTGCAGTATTTAAGGATTATTTTTAGAAGTCCCTTGCCCTGCTCTTACATTCTTACATTGCATTTTCAGAGATGGTAACTGGGTCATTGATGATCATATCAGCCCAAAATCAAAACTGGAAGGGAGTTCCCTTGTACAAATTAAAATGATCCTATATCCTTCTTTCCTTTTTTCACGCAGTGAAGTGAAGCTGACAGTGGCCTCTTTCCTCTCTGACCGAATTGTAGATGAAATCTTGGATGCCCTTTCACACTGCCATCATAAACTGGTGAGTGTTGGCAGAATTTTCAGCTGAAAATATGCATGGTTACAAGGTGATCTTACAATACTTTTTAGTTTCTTTATAGCTTTGTAGATACACTTTCTTCCTTTCCTTCATAATGCTGCTAAGTTGTCATATCCAGTTTATGAATTAAGCAGTCCCAAGTCAGGTTATCTAGCTTTTGAATTATCCAGGCATTTGCTTTCTTCCTGCTACCTGCATTCTGGCTCTTCCACTGATTGCTAGTGCCTTTACTAGACCATAGGGAGGGAAAAGAAATTCGAACAAATCCAGAGTTACTGCTGTTTGTTGGTAAGCTAGATCAAAATGTTTGGTAAGGGATGACCAAAGCTAGGAATAAGCCTAGTCATCTTAGTTTCGTTAAGCTTTGCTCATCTTGTCCTACACGTGGATATTTAAGAATAGACTATACTTTAAAGTAAGGAAGAACATAAAATATTTAGATGTGAAAAGAAAATGCCTACAGTAAAATGGGCATGTTCAAAGGAGAGATAGCTGCTGACTTCTGAGTGGGACGTTAGGAGATGCTGCAAAGATAAAATTTAAATTTCATTTATGTAGAAACTAGAGTTCATAGCAAAGTAAAGGTTTTCACTTCCAATATTAGCACATATGAGAGATGATATTTCAGAAATTTTGTGTCACTGCCTTGGAGCTCAGAGAGTCCTCTGAGGCAAAGGTGAAGGTTTAACAACTGTGGTTGTAGCCTGACACTTGAATACTAAAGATAATATAATGAAGTGGAAACCTTCAATACAATTTATGGGTTTTAAGAAAAGTTTTTTCCAGTGAAGAATTTCAACTGTGGACATTAGAGTTGATTATGAATCAACAGTCTAGGTGTGGAATACTATAACTGTTGGGGGGTAAGAAAGGATCAAGCCATAAGATTTTGTTTAAGAACCATTCTCAAAATTCCAGGGGAACTATATTATATTTATTTTCTAGAGAGAAGAAATGAGTCAAAATTGGGGAGAGGGGTACAGTTCAACCTACCATGAATAAGAGTATTTACTATTTGACCTTTCCAGTTGAATCTATTCTCCATAAACAAAGAGTAAACAAACAACACACTCTTGTTGCAAGCAGGTTTTAAGGTGGTGATGGTGGGTGTGTGTGTGTGTGTGTGTGTGTGTGGCCCTTCCAAAGCATACCTCAAAATTTATTTATGACACAAATCATACAGATGAAAAATGTCACTCTTTATAACACTGGACATTTCACACTGTGGCATCTAAGTGTTTGACTACACTTTTTACTTTTCATGTTGAATTTTGGTAGTTTGTCTTTTTTCATGTGTGTGTTTTGGCACTGAGTAGTTATAAACCACTGAAGAAATGTTGACCTTTCCACATAGTTCAGAAACATTTTTCTTTTTTTTTAACCTCATAGAAAAATGATTCTTTGGAAATATTTTCACTTTCTTGAGTTTCAGTTTAATGTCAGTGCTTCTGGGTTTGAAGGATTACTGGGGATGGCATAATTACTGTAATAAAGAAAAAGTAATTTCAAACAGAAACTTGGTTGTTGAAGTAAAGTTTGAAAAGCTGTGAAATTCTCTCTACCTTATCCCAAAGTACCCAAAGAATGGTTTGAAATTGCTTTCCTCTCTTTTCACCTCAAAATTCCATAGAATAGACTAGTCTTAGTTTTATTCTGAAGATCAGCTCAGTGCTGGTGCATATTTCTTCTCACAACATCTTCTACATCCTGCTGTTTGATTACACATTTAGCATGTTGAACCAAAAGAGAGTACTGGCAATTCATGGTGCGTATCTCAAATTACATTCTTAAAATGAATTAATTAAAACCAACAAGTAGTTTGTGGGCCGACAGTAGTTAAAACAAGAGTTGCTAGTGATTTTCTTCCATTCAGATGTTGCTTTATTGAAATGAGAGTTGAGGTCATTTTTTTTTCCCTCAGTCAACACTTTTTCAGTACTCAGCATAGAGATAAATTGCCTCACAACAGGTTCCTAATAAAATCACTGAAAGGAGAAATAACATTTGTATTCTTCCCATGGGAGATATGGGGATGGCAAAAGGAAAAACCTACCTATCTTTAGTATAGGAATATTTATTCATAACTACCTGCCAACCTTGCTCCCCATTGCACCATCTAGTGGAGCATGGCCACAAGTGTACCAACAGCCAAATTTTCCTGCTCCTCATCTTTCAGCCTCACCCTGTGCATTTTTGACATGTTTTCCTCTCTCCCTAGGCTGACCATTTTACCAGGAGAGGCAAACTACTTCCACATCAAGAGTCCTTGGAGATTGAATTGGCTGAGGAAAAGCCAGTTAAACGCTCCATCATCACTGTGGAGGAGTTGACTGAGATAGAACGTTTGGAAGACTTAGATACCTGTATGGTAAGACAGCCTCCTTTTAGAAATGGTTATGCTGTGTTCTTGCCTCACCTATTTGGCTCTTTTTATTGGTTTAGAATTTCATCCTTGCAAAAGCAGGAAAGAAATAGTTATCGAGAAAGTCTAGCTTATTTCCATGATAGATATGTTCCTAAATGAAGGAGTAAAATAAATGGATATGAGAATATTTGCCCTGAATCAAGTATGATAAGTAAGTCTGTCTTAGCTCTCACATTCTTTCCTCTGAAGCTTGTTTCTCTTCTTCAAAATGTTTGCAATTCATATGGTTCATTTACTCTCTGGTGTGGTCCATCTAGTTCAAGTGTTGCACAATTGTCTAAGCATTTTTTTTAAAGTAGATTGCGAATACCATGGTACTTATCTGATTTTCCCAGAAGGTCCTGACATTTTTCATGCTATCTTAAATTCAGTAGTATAGTTATATAACTAGAGCTTATGAGTGTGTTTGTATATATGTACGTGTGTCTGTATATGTATATGTACATGTGTATGTCTATATATAAGGTGTTGAGTTCATTATTAATATATTTGTTTCGCTACAATTATTATCAGTAAAAACAATCGTGATAATAGTTTTTGCCTTTTTAATCCACAAATGTGAATATGATTACTTTTTTTTTTAAGACAAAACTATCTAGCTCCTAAGTTAAGTGAGTAGGTGGTAGAAGACTGATATTGCCACATCTCTCCTATATGGATGTGTACATTTGTCTTTAGAAAAGTTAAAACTGCTTTGTCCTAGAAACTGTTAATTTTCAACTCGGCATATTCTTTTTATTTTTTTAACTTTTAAAAAGTCTTTTCTGATGTGGTCAATACCATTTATTTAGCCATGAGGACTAATGAGGTTAATGCTTTGTAGTATAGTAGTGATAGAGTCCTGACCTTCAATGAAGATTACAATATAAAGAGAGAAAAGACAGATAATTCTCTGTATGTAAATAGGTATTGATAAATGTGCAAAGAAAAGCAGAAAAGCAGGTTATATTAAGGGAATTGATTAAATTGCTATAAATGGCTTATTGGAGTGCTGCCTCCTCTAGCTAAGGCTGGATATAAGAGTGTGTGTATGTGTGTGTGTGTGTGTGTGTGTGTGTGTTTAGATATGAACACAAGTATTTTGACTTTTGTGGTTGCTTTTAGGAGATAACATATCTTACTGAATTAATTACCTTAGTCTCTCAGGACATATAGTGGCAGACAGCAATGCTTCAACACCCTTATCTTCTCTCCCCCCCACCCCAAAATGGCAGTGAAGAAGAGAGGATTTAAATAGAAACCAAAAATGAGCCATATAACACTGTATGACCTCTGCTCCAATTTTGTTTAAACTTCTAAGTGTGGGAAGAATCAGGACAAAGTTAGTAAGCTGTCCAATATTTTGTTGAATCAAATAGTTGTGGGTTTTTGTTGTTGTTTGTTTTAAGCCTAAGTGGAAGACTACTTAACTTTCGTGAGGAAACCCCTCTAACTACAGGTTTGTTTAAAACAGATTCTGTTTAGTTTGGCTTTAAAATGTTGAAGAAAAAAGGTCTGTCCCTCTTTAGAAAATGGAGGGATTACAAAATGCAGATGTAAGACACATCAAGACTAGGGGGAATCCTAGCCAAAAATGCAGCTACTTCTGTTTTGTCTGAGAGTAGATTGCTATGAGACAGAATAACTGTGTGTTGTTTGATTGAATGATAGAAAGTAATGGGGAGAAGGGGGCTACTCACCCCACCACCCAGAAGCTTTTTAAAATTATTAAGTTATGGAACAGTTGCCGATTTGCACTGGTTTAGGAAATTTTCTCACCAAGAGTTCTGCACACTTAGAATATGAGAGAAGAGGGAAAGGAAAAGTTAGAGAGAGGGAAGGAGACAAAGCATATGAGAGAAATAGCATCGAAATATGGAAAGTATAAAATATTTGTAAATAATTAGGGTTTATCATGATTAAGTTAAAAAGTACTCAGAAAACATTTTTTCTTTTTGCTTTTAACTCTTACTCTAATTTAAGAGAGATTGGATTGAGGTCACAAGGTCACTTTTAGCTTTAAATCTATGTTCCCATGGGCCAATATAAAGCACAATGTAAACTTTAAAGTACTCTGTAAATGTAAGCTAGAGTTATAAGATATTTGTTATATACTCAAAATAGAGATTTTTAGTCTTTTTTGTGTCATGAATTTCTTTGGCAGTCTCATGGACTGCCTGTGGACCACTTCTCAGAAAAAAACAGTTGTTAATGGTTTTTTTTTTCAGCTTACAATAGCAAGAAATGCTAAATTTCAGATGGAAGTTAGTAAAAATAAAGATGTGACTTTTTTTTTCCATCCAAGTCCAGTGACCCCCTGAAATCTACCCACAGATCCTTTGGGGAGTCTTTGAATTCTACATTATGGCACTTTGACTTAAGAAAATTTGAGAAAAACATATATAGAGAATCTTAGTAATGCTGCTGTGACTTTAAAATACAGTTAGAGTTGTAGTGACCATGTAATTTAGCACTTATTTCAGCAAACATTTATTAAACACCGATCCTGTTCAGGGACTAATTATTGGTAGGCAGACGGGAGTTGAAGATGAATGAGGACAGTCTCTACTCTCAACTAGCTTACAGACTGATATTTAGCATAACTGCACTAGGATTTGGGGAACAGTCTAAGGGTTTTTTCTAGTGCCTGTTGTCATGGGGCTAGGTAGGCACTATTCTCAACATTCTCAACAGGTAGGCAGTATACTTGTTGGTGTAACCCTCCTGGTTTGCATTAGTTTGTTAGAATTGTTTCAACATTTAGCACTGACAGTTTGTGACCGTATGGGCGAGCTATTATCAGCCAACTGGCCATACCATAGTACCTGCTCCACTTGGCCTTAGCTTTTTAGTGTTTGTAATATTGATGATAGATGTTGGTAAAGGGGAGTAGAAAGTGTCTTAATATCTCAGCTACCCTCAATTATTCTTGCTCACAATAAGCCTTTAATACTAGTGCCTTCACTCTAAATTATCTGCAGTTTATCCCATCTGTATCTTGTTTGTGGTGCAGTGGATAAAGTGCTTGGTCTAGAGTCAGGAACACTCATTTTTGTGAGTTCAAATCCAGCCTCAGATACTTACTAGCTGTGTGATCCTGGGCAAGTCATTTAACACTGTTTGACTCAGTTTCCTCACCTGTCAAATGAGCTGGAGAAGGAAATGGCAAACCGTTCTAGTATCTTTGACAAGAAAACCCCAAATGGAGTTACAGAGAGTCTGACACGACTGAAACAACAACAACATATCTTGTTTGTACGTGATCTCTCCCCTTAGACTGTAAGCTACTTGAGAACTGAGACTGAAGTTTTGTGTTTTTTTATTTTGTTTTAATTTCCCAGCTTTTAAGAGTGCCTGGCATACAGTAAGATGTTTAATAAATGCTTCTTGATTTGTTTTACTACTTAACTGAAGCTGCCCTTAACAGGCATTCCTTTTTACCGGGTATCTGTTCCCCGCCCCATCAGCCCTCTCCAAACACAGACGTAATACTTAGAGGAGAATTAGATTCCCTTTACATCCATACCTGAACTCAGTTACCAAAAAATGTCTCTGTTACCTTGAAAAGAAAGGCCATTAGAAAGAGCCTTCTCAAGCTTCATTCCACTCACATCAAAGAATCAAAACACCAAATCTTTCTTTATTGTTGCTTTTGTTGGCATCCCTTATCCTATACCTATTTGGTATATTACCTTTGGAAATCCTTGATAGTAGTACAAATAAGTCAAAGCCCACTTTTGAGATATCTATTCCCAAAAGAGGGCAATATGATTTTAAAAACTGAACCTTTGCCATTTACCCGGAACCAGTGTTGTACTCCCACAGTAAATGGCCCTGAGGGGGAACCTGGCAGCAGTAGTACACCTAGCCAACAAAGCATTGTTACCGTTGTCCTTGAAAAAAGAGCAATATTCTGATTTAATCAGAAGGGGATCTGTGAAGGCAATTCAAAAATGTTTAAGCACTCTACAAATAATAAGTTTTCATTCTTATTCGTTATAGCTGAGCCTGCCTCCTATATATAGGTACCATCCATATGCATAGTACAAGAGCACACTCTTCTCTTGCCTTCTGTCTTCCCCTGAGCTACTTGATTGTTCATAAGGCTCGGGTGAGGTGGGAGTCAACAAACCTATTCCTTCTATTGAAATAGAGGATCACCAGAACCTCTCATCTACCCAGTGTCTACACACTACAGTCCCCAAGTATTGTTATCCAACCAATTTATGTAACTTCGCTGTCCACATCACTTTTGTTCTGTTGACATTTAGGACCTTTCAATCTGCCCTGCAGTTTAACTTTTGTGTGTGTGCGTTATTTCTCCAAAATAAAGTACGAGTTCCTCATAAATCAAGACTATTTCCCTTTTCCAGTTTGTATCTCTAGCTCTTAACCTCATACATAATTTTTTTTCCTTCTTGTTTGATTCAGAAGCACAAAAATGTATGTGCATATGTGCATGGTTGAGCAAAGAAGTCTTGTGTCGCTGTTGAAAGTTCTCAAGGTGATGTTTGTCCTTCATTTTCAAAGAGGACCATGGCATCAGGGAAATGATGACACGACTTGCAATTGACTTTGATTTGAGTGAGGGAGGGCTGTGCAAGGTCACCAGCCTCACTTTCTCCTCCAGAGCCATCTGGATCCAGTGCTAAGTGCTAAGGATACAAAGACAGAAGTTCCTGCTTTCAAGGAGCTTTCATTCTAATTGGAGAGACAATCTGTGCATATATAAGCATGTACATAGTATAGCAAAGGGAATATCTAATAGTTTTGGAAGGGAGTGTACTAAGCAACTGGGGGAATTAGGAAAGGCTTAGAAGGTGGCACTTGCGCTGAAACTTTGGATCTTACATTGAATAAAAGCTCTAGGCAGCTCCTCCCTGAAACATTGCACCTTTCTCTTGACTCACATAACCACTTTTCTGTTTTCCCCATGACTCCTCAGATCAAGAAGCCAATTCGGTTTCCAAGCATGTGTTTCCTTTCATAGATAAATACAACTGAACCTGTAACATGGCTTAGCCGGAGAGGTAAACGGTGGGGGAAAATTTCCATGATGGCTTTCTCTTCCTGGCAACAGAGCTAAAAATCTATATGATGAATTGATTTGCAAAAAACAAAGTTCAGTCAACAACTCTTTAACTTGTTGCTTGACCACATGAACCCTGAAGAATATTGAGAGTGAGTGATTAGTCAAATTGGGTGTATGTTAGCACATTATTGAGAACATTGGGAGTGATTGATTAAATAGGGTGTATGTTACCTAGCACATTATTGACCTGAGAGCTTCTTATCTGCTTTGACTTTACGGTAAATTGATATTCCCCTAATTAAGAGTTCTATGTAGTTGTTTCCAGTCAAATAAATTAATTGTACAAAGAACGATTTGGAAATCATAATATTGACTCCCATATGTGTGCCACTTTTATGTTTACAAACAACTTCCTTCACAACAAATCTATGAGATAAGCAGGTGTAATCATTCCCATTTTTCAGATGGGGAAGTAAAGCTCATAGTTAAATAACTTATCCATTAGCATGCCACTGGTAAGTGTGAGGATTAAAATCCAGGTCTTCTGACTTCAAGTCAAATCCTTTTTCTTTCCATTGTGCCAGCTGCCTTCCCTTGATCAAGGAACACAAAACTCTGTAACAGGCAAATAAAAAGAGTACTTAGAATTTAAGATCATCCTGGCCAACCCTGTAGTTTACAGCTGAAGAAAGTAAGGTCCAGAGTAGATGGCTCATCTATGGCCTTACAGTTGGCCAGTGGCAAACTTGGTTTGAAAAGTCCAGTAGTCTTTCTACAAGGACTTTCCCTTGACCAAGGAGAGCAAAAATGTATGACAAATAGTATATTGGTTTGATTTATTTTAACTCTACACTTGGAAAATCTTTTTCAAAAATAGAGAGTGGGCTGGTGGTTGTATTTATTATTACTTTCAATCTTAAAATATCCTTATGTATCTTAAAGTAGGACCTGTGTGAAATTTTCAATATAGCATTGGAGAACATAAAAGTGGGCCTGAGCAGCATTGGGTGTGATTAGAGACAAAAAGTTATCTCAAGATAAAAATCACACCAACCCAAGTAGATTTTATGAAGCCTATTTCAGGGATTTAGGAAGTATAAGATGCCTCAAATGACAGTATGGGGGATGTGGAAAAGAGACAAGTGGTAAGGAAATAGTCTGTGTCACTGGTTAGGGAGAAAGATAGTCTAGTCTGGGACATAGGGCAAAGAAAGGTAGCTTTCATGGTATACATCATTGAAAGGTGCAAATATTTGTAGCATGTGTGTATATATATTTGAGAGAGAGAGAAATAAGACAGAAAAGGTTTGTATTGGAGTAAGGATAACACACATAATTTTCTTTAAAATTATTCATGTCAGTATATCAGAAGATATCTTTAATTACGATTTATTTTAACTTCTACTACAAATGAAATCAAGCACTTTCTGCCTACCTAGAACATTTAGTGAATCTGCATGTCATTTTCTTGGTCGTGAAGGTATAGTTTTTTACATTCTATTCATGTATTTCTTGTCTTTTCAGAATACATGCCTTAAACATTATGAAGAAAAATATGCCTATATAAGATCATTATTTTCTTTTTTAAAAGATGTTTTGTTGATAATTTTCACATAATTGTTATTTCCCGACATCGTTCCCTCCCTCCCAAAGAAACCTCTGAACAAAAATGCCATCAAGCAATTAAAACTGACAATAGTACTTCTGTCTAGCAGCATATACCTTATTCTGTAACTATAGTGCACCATATAGAGCATTGCCATGCTAATGAGAGGAAAGAAAAATACTTTATCAATCCTTTTGAGTTAAGATTGGTCAATGATCAATAAATCTGAATTTCTTAGTACTTTTTTCCTATTTACTATGATCATTGTATATTAATTTTTCTCTAATTTGTACTTAGCTCTATATCAGTTCATATATTTTCCCAAGTTTCTATAAAATTTTCACGTTTATCCTTTTCGTTCTGTATTATTATTTTAAAGTAATATAATTTTATACTCATATGCCACATTTTGTTCAATCATTCCCTAATTATAAGATCATCATTTTACATAGAACATGCTATGATTCTAGTTCTAAAGAAAAAAAAATCAATATTTTAAACCGCATTGGTCAAATCTTGACTCTCCCTGGTCCATAGAATCTTAAGGATCACAAAAGCATTGTTCCAAAGCAAACTCTCACCAATGATTTTTCACACATGAATGTTTCATAACTCATCCATGGACATATTGATTTTATTTTAACATAAAATGACTGTGGTGTTGTAACCCTGATTTGCATGTGTTTCATCTGTGTTTCACTAGTGATGATACAATTGATAGTTTATTTTCTTTATAATAGTCATCAGGCTTGAGTTTTGAAAATATTCCGTGACAAATAGGTAAAGCAATACTAATTCAAAATAACTATTTACTAATTTTCCCCCTTTCCTTCCAATTATAATAAATTTCACACTGGTTTTTAACCAAGTAATATTAGAACATACAAATAATCCATGTGCTTGTTACTGCTTCCTCAAAATAAAAAAAATTATTTGAACTAATTTGTATAGATTATTTCTATCTCTAATGTAAAAAAAAAATCACAATTTTTGCTTTGTTTTCATAGAGTCATCCAAGGATATTTAGCATATAGAATTTTTTATTAAAAATATCTATTTCTAATTGACTCAGAGAGAAAAGTCAGTCTATCAGTAAAAAGTCTAAACCATTTAGGATATTTTTCAAAGAAGTGTCTTTTTATTTTTTTCAACACAATGCACCCAATAAAGTGTTGCCACATACAAGATTTTAAAAATAAATATGCAACTCATTTATGATACCCTATTCATAGCTGTCTTTACAATAGAATATAGTGCATGCCCTCTATCTATGTAAATTTATCAGATAGATAGACCACGGACAGAGAGAAAGATAGATAATTGTATGCATACTGTCTCCCCCCATTAGGTCATGAGTTCCTTGAGAGCATGGAATGTTTTTGCCTTTCTTTGTGCACAAAGCCTGATATATCATAAGCACTTAATAAATGCTTGTTGGCTAGACTTGACTTATTTTTGTACCACACTGATTTCAGCTTATTAGAGTCACTTTAGAAATACTTTGAGTCTACCAAATTGATTTTATTAAAAGGAAATCTAAAGCAAGATTCAGAGAGGTCCTCAATCTTAAAACTACAGTATAGCTTCTAAATTTGAACAGAATTGGTATAGTGTAAGGGTTCTTAGCCTGGGGTATGTGACCTTGGTTTAAAAAAAAATTATATTTGGTCAGCTATGATTTCAGTATAATTGGTCTCCTTTGTAATTCTTTGTAGCTAGGTGGTACAGTAGATAGAGCACTGAGTTTGGAATCAGGAAGACTTATCTTCCTGAGTTCAAGTCCAGCCTCATGCATTTATTAAGCTGAGTGGCAAGTCACTTTGACCCTATTTGCTTCAGTTCTTTATCTGTAAAATGAGCTGGAGAAGGAAATGCAAACCACTCCAGTATCTTTGCCAAGAAAACCCCAAATGGGGTCACGAAGAGTCAAATAGAACTGAAACCATTCAACAACAAAATTGTAATTCTGTGTATTTTATTTTATGCATTTAAAAGCATAATTCTTAGAAGGAATCTGTAAGTTTTACTAGACTGCCAAAGGGGTCTATAATACAAAAATGGCCAGGAACCCCCATTATACATACAGGTCTCATAAAAATTTCTAAAAACGTACTTAAAGAAGCAGATGCAAAGCCTGCAATCCTTATGATTTCCTGGGTTGTATCTTGTAATGAAGACACTGCTTAATCGATAAAACGAGGATGATTGTATTTACAATAGTATATTGCATTTTCTCTCAGTAAGTCAGTAAACATTTAAGTGCCTGCTATGTGACGGTCATTGGGCTAAGTGTTGGGGATAAAATAAAAGCAAAAAGACAGTCCCTGCCCTCAAGGAGCTCACAGTGTAATTGGGGAGACAATAAGCAAGCAACTATGTACAAACACGCTGCATAAAGGATAGAAGGGGAAGGGAAAAGGCATTTGTAGTTCCTGCTATGTGCCAGACACTGTGTAAGCGCTTTAGAAACATTATCTCATTTTATCTTCACAACAATCCTGTGAGGAGATGCTCATTTTTACAGTTGAGGAAACTGAGGCTATGTGACTTGTTTACAATCATACAGCTATATATACATACACATATGTGTACATATGTATGTGTGTATGTTTTGGGTACAATATATGTGTTGTGTAGGTATCTATAATATATACACATGTATACATAATATATACACATCTACAGATATACTTGTGTATATTGTATACTTGTGTATATCCACATATATCCATATATATCTGTATGTGTATATATCCATATGTGTATATTATATGTGTGTGTGTATATATATATATATCCATGTGTGTATATTATATATCTATATGTATATATCCATATATGTGTACATTGTGTATCTATATGTATAGGTCCATGTGTGTATTATATATCTACATGTATATATCCCCATGTGTATATTATATATATAGTATCTGTATGTATATGCTCATATATGTATATGTTATATATCCATGTGTATGTAGCCATGTGTGTGTATTATATTGGTATACAGATCCATATATGGATATAGGTATATATCCATATATGTGTATATTCTTTATATCTATGTATGTAGCCATGTATGTATATTATATATCTGAATGTATATATATCCACACACACATACACATATATACACAAAGACAGGATGAATGGGAGATAATTAAGAGGAATTGGGAAAAGTTCCTACAGAAGGTAGGACTGTATTTGAAACTTGAAGGAGGCTGGGGGTGGAAATGAGGAGAGCTTTCTAGGAATGGGGGACAGCCAGAGAAAATGCCTCAAGCTGAGGGATGGGGTGATTTGATCCTGGAACAGCTCAGAGGCCGCTGACACTGGATTGTAAGTATGTG
This sequence comes from Trichosurus vulpecula, assembly GCF_011100635.1. NCBI lineage: Eukaryota > Metazoa > Chordata > Mammalia > Diprotodontia > Phalangeridae > Trichosurus > Trichosurus vulpecula. The sequence goes on from NC_050573.1 coordinate 195,111,202, forward strand.
GTAGGGAGAGGTGTGAGATGTTAGAAGACTGGAAAGGTGGAGGAAGGGCTGGTTTATGAAGGACTTTTATGGCTAAGAAGAAGGTTTTGTATATTTGATCCTGGAAGTGATAGGGAGCCACTGGAGTTTATTGAGTGGGGTCAGACCATCACTTTAGGAGAATCCCTTTGAATGTAGAATGGGGGAAATGTATGGCAGTCTGAGCCACAGCAGGCTGTTGCTGTAGGCCACATGTACGAGAGGATGAGGACCTGTACTAAGGTGGCTGCAGTATCAGAGAAGAGAAGGGGCCATGCATAGTTGAGAGACTTTGCAAAGGTATAATCAACAAGCCTTGGCCACAGATTGGATATGGCTCTGTGAGAGATAATAAGGAATCAAGGATGACACCTAGAGTTTCAGCTTGAAGGACTGGGAGACTAGTGGTGTCCTCAGCTATATTAGGAAAGTTTAGAAGGGAAGACAGTTTAGGGGAAAAGATAATGAGTTCAGTTTTGGACATGTCGAATTTAAGATGTCTTCATGATGCTATGAAGAAATTATTTTGCTAACTGAAAAACATTATGTGAGTGTTAGTTGCTTTTTAGTCTTAGACAGCTTGGTGGCATAGGGTATAGAGCACTGGGCCTGAAGTCAGGAGGACCTTAGTTCAAATCCCACCTCAGACACAAGAGGTATGAGGCAAGACCCTTAACCTCTGTCTGCCTCAGTTTCCTGAACTGTAAAATGGGGATAATAATAGCACCTACCTCCCAGAGGTGTTGTGAAAATCAAATGAGCCATATTTACAAAGTACTTAGCATAGTGCCTAGCACATAGTAGGCACCATATAAATGCTAGCTATCATTACTATTATTATCTATCCTACTCCCTCCACAAGACAGATGAAATGACCTCTCCCTATTCCTTTGTACCCCTCTAATGACAGATCCAAATTCAGCATTCACAGCTGTTACTGGGACAGCCCCACTTGGATGTCCCTCCAGCACCTCAGCATTTCCAACACTGAGTTCTTCTTTCGTGCTCATTTCTGATCTTCCTGCTTGATCTATGGTACCAAGATTCTCAGTTACTCACCACCTTGTCCTTTTTCAAACTGCTTTCCAGTCAGTTATCAAGGACTAGTGATTTCTTCTCTCAAGTTTTCTCACATTTGTCTTTCTTTCCATTGCCTTTGCATTCATACTAGTCCAGCCCTTTAATTACTTATCACCTGTAGTGTCTTCTTTAATTGTTTTCTTTTGCTCCAGTCCCATGTACACACTCACTGCCACCAGATTTAATCTAAAGCATTATTCTCTATTATTCCCTTGATTAAAATTTCTTACTAGGTCCCCGTTGCCCACCCAATCCAGACTCCTTGGTATTCACAATATAACTCAATCTATTTTTCCATGTTTCCACTACCCCTTGCTCCTTTCACCAACCCCCAGAAACCTAACCAACATTCTAATCTAATTCATTGTTTCCCAAACAAATCTTCCTTTCCATTTACTTATTCCGTGCCCTCTTCCTGCTCCCATCCAGATCTGTCAGTCCTATGCATCCTTCAAAGCCCAGGTCAAAAATCATCTTTTCCAAGTCTTGCCTGATTCCCAAACTTCCCCTCAAACTTAGAGGGGTGAAAGTAGTTTTCGCATCCTCTGAAATGATCTTGATTTCTCTTCGGTCAGCTATCAAATGCTACCCTGTATTCTATTTATTTGTGTATGTGTCTTATATCTCCAGTTTTGTGTGAAATCTTTGTGTTCAGGGACTTTGTACAACTTCAGATTTTCCAAGATCACAACACTGTGTCCTTGCACATGGTAGGCATTTGAATCTTTGATGAGATTACTCTAAAGCCAGTACCTAAGGTTCTAGTTCACATCTTTCTAGATTTTAAAATTTGGAGGGTTTCCTTCTATTGCTAATGTTGCTGCTTCCAAGTCACATTCATATAATACTTCAATGTTTGTAAAACCCCTTTCCTGCAGAATGACTGGCAAACCCAAGAATGCCCACCTGAAAGGGAAAATAATGCATCATGCTTTGATTAGTTGATCATCCCAAATTTTCCAGAACCTAAACCAGAGGTGTTTCTTGTATAGAAAATCCCTTTATGTTAAGTTCAGATGTTGGGAAGTATAATGATAAAAGCCCTGAATGAACCAAGCTGTCAGGATGAAGAAATAGGTGATGAATTAAGCAATCAGGATGCAGACTTTCTGCGGGGGGAATCACCAAAAAGAAGGATCTTTTTAAACAATTTCATCCCGAGTATTTGGAGTGGTAGCTACTGTGGCAATACTCTCCTAGGAGCTTTTTATGTCAGTGGACAGATCTTATCCTTTGTCTAATAAATGGAACCCTCTTCACATCATCCAGGAATCATCTGCTAATTTGAACACGGACCTCACTTAACGTCACAATTAGTTAAGGGTGACCTAGTAAGGATCTCATAAATACTTGTTCATTTATTGATTGATTGAGACTGAGCTGAACTTGAACCCGACAGTCTTAGAGCAGTCTCTTGGAATATCTTTAAGGGCTGTGATTCTAAATCTAAATAAACAGCATGCTTCAGTGGAATCAGAGGATTCGGATTCAAACTCTATAACTAACAGGATGACCTCAGGCCTCTCTGGACTTTAGTTTCCTCATCTGCAGAATGAAGAGGTTTTACTATATGATCTCTAAGGTACCTTCCACCTCTAAGTATATGATCCTTTCTAAATTTTGTTCATTCTAAAGCCACCTGAGGTTGTCTGGTACCACGTCTTTTTAGATTTTAAAATTTGAAGGGTTTCCTTCTATTGTGAGTGCTGCTGCTATTACCAACTCACGTTTACATAGCATTTTAATGTTCGCAAAGCCCCTTTCCTACAGCAATCCTGTGGGATGGGTAGTGTGAATATGATTGTCCCCATTTTATAGATATGAAAGAGGTTGAAATGGTAATAGTGATCATTATAGTTAGTATTCCAACCTAGGTATCCTGACTCTCAGTCCCCACGTTCTTTTCACAAATGTATACTGTTTTTCATACTGAAGAATCTCTGCTTTCAAAATGGAATGTTGTATCTTGAAATAAAGGCAAGACATTTTATTAAAAGTACTAAAATAATTTGCAGAAGGGACAAAAGAACTAAATACAAAGCTGTATTTGTCACCTAAATAAAACAAGACGGTTATACTGAATGATTCCTAAGGTCCCTTTTTGCCCCATAACATATTGATCTTCTTTTGTAAATGTTAATTTTCCTGAAACATAAATGATTCTGAATCCTGTGCTTCAGTTCTGATACAAAATCTCAGAATATTAAAGTGTTCTTCACAAATTCATATTTTGACTCAGCATCCACAGCTACTGAGGAAGTTGCTGTATATAATAGAATTTGATACTATGGATTCTCTCTTTCTCAGATCTGAATGAGCTGAGACCCCATCACAAGGCCTATCTTTTGCAAAGCAAAAATGAAAATGTAAGAGGCTTTTAGGTTTTAGCTATCTGTGCCACTGGGGGGAAAAATCACATTGACATTAGCAAGCTTAGAAACTAGAGCAGAAAGTACTTCCTTGGCCTAAGGAGAACTGCAGGCAACTTCATATTTCTCTGAAGTTACTTGTCATTAATTTTGTTCTAATCTTATAGCAAGCCAACTCATGTTATGTGAGCATAAGAGGCAAGCTAGTCAGCACAGTGTATAGAGCTCTTTATCTGAACTCAGGAAGATCTGAGTTCATGTCTGTCCTAGATTTGGGAACCTGGGCAAGTCACTTAATCTCTGTCTGCTTTAGTTTCCTTTTCTACAAAATGGGGTTAATAATAAGATTTACAGGGTTGTCGTGAGGATCAGATGAGATGATGTCTGTGAGATGCTTTGTAAATCTTAAGGTGCTGCATAAAGCCAAGCTCTGACTCCTTGTCATTATGTTGGAATTTTGATTATTCACTTCATCACACAACCTCCCATGAGCCCCAATAAAAGGATCTTCTAATACTTGTTTTGACCCCAAGATGTTTCCTCTCTGTGCAGTATGTGGCCATCCTGACAGAACTCTCATTTGAAAGTTCAAGAATCTACTTTTTTGTTTTTGTTTTTGAGATGGGCTAGGATTCTTGAATTGGATGGAGTATGTTGCTTAAATTCCTGGTCAGGAAACCAAATTCTTCACTGATTTGAACATAAAAATATCCAGGGGCCCAACTCTTCTCTTTGTCTTGCAAATTTCTAGCAAAGAACTTTCATCAACATCATAATATTGAGTGGGTAAAAAGTATGTGAAAAGTTTGTCCTTTTTTTTCTAATCAAAATGTTCATACTAGCAATGAGAGAGAGAGAGAGAGAGAGAGAGAGAGAGAGAGAACATATAAAAGTATTGGACTTGGTAGCAGGAGAGAGAGAGAGAACATAATGATATAAAAGTATTGGACTTGGTAGCAGGAGAGCTGCATTTAAATTCAATCTCAAGGGGCAGCTAGGTGGTGCAGTGAGTAGAGTACCAGCCCTGGAGTCAGGAGCACCTGAGTTCAAATGCAGCTTCAAACATTTGACACACTTACTAGCTGTGTGATCTTGGGCAAGTCACTTAACCCTAATTGCCCTGCCTTCCCCTCCTCCAAAAAATAAATAAATAAATTCAATCTCAAATAACTTTCTAGCTATGTGACTATGGACATATCAAAGGTTACCACTGAGCTTTGATTTCCTCCTCTATAAAATGTTAATAATACTTTAATTCTCTGCACTGTTTTGAGGATCAATCAAAGTGTTTTATAAAGTCTAAATGTCAGCTATGATCATTTTCCCCCTTTCTCTATTCATCAGTCAAATCAACAAGCATTTATTAAATGCCTCCTATGTTTATGCTTGATGTGGCAGGGAGCAGAGACAAAAATGAAATTATTCATACCCTCAAGGAGTTTACATTCTATTAGAAGAAGTAACTTGTATATACATGTATACAGTTCACAAAGTAAACACAAGGTAATTTCATGGGGGAATCACAAGCAGCTAATGTAGAAGTGGCACTTGAGCCGAGTGATTCTAAGATGTGGAGGTGAGGAGCTGGGGACAACCAGTGCCAAAGCACCAAGGGAGGGTATGGAGTGTTCTGTGTAAGGAACAGCAATAAAGCCAGTTGTTCTAGGACTATTAAGTGTGGAGAGGAGAAGCATGAAATAAGTCTGGAAAAGTAGTTGAGAGTCCAGTTATGAAGCCTTTTAAATACTAGGCAGAAGGGGTGTGTATGTGTGTGTAAAGAGGAAATAAACATTTTGATTTTCAAAAAAGCGTAATATCAGTTTCATGATACCTTCATTATATATGGTATTTTTGTCAGCACAGAAAGTTTTCATTCTAGCATTTTAATGCCATTTAACCTTACATGTTATAGTAATACATTTAGGTAAAAATTATTTTACCAGTACATTATAAATAACTAGGTGTAATGTTAGGTTTGCGAAGGACATCTTATCTTACGTGATTAGAGGTCAGAAGAGAGAGGGACCATTATTAGAGACGGCCAAGTGGTGCAGTGGATACTCTGTTGGGCGTGGAGTCAGGAAGAGTTCTATTTAAATCTTGCCACAGATACTTAACTGGCTGTGATCTATAAAATGGTGACCATAAGGGCACTTAACTCACAGGGCTGTTATAAAGATGAAATGAGGCAAGGTATAGAAAACCTTTTGCAAAATTTAAAATACTATATAAATGCAAAGTACTACCACTACTGCTGTTGTTAACTGAGGTTTTTCTCAGTGCTAGCACTTGAGATAGTTTCAGTAGAAAATATTTAGTACTTTTTTCATATTTTATCGTACAAGTTGGCAAAGTCCATTTAGAAATAATTGCATAGTACAGTCTTTAATGGTAAAAGAGAGGAATCAGTCAACAAGCATTTAGGTGACTACTACGTGTCAAGTACTGTGCTAGGCATTGGAGGATACTGGGGCAAAAAACCAGTTCCCTCTTTCAGGGGGATTATATTCAATTGCGGGAGACAAAAATAGGCATATAAAAGTATTTACAAAATAAATAAGAGGTAATTTGGTAGGAAAAGTACTGGTAATTGGGTGGTAGGGGCATTAAGGAGAGGCCTCATTGAGGAAGATTTGAACTGACTTCTGAAGGAAAGTGGGGATTCCAAGGCAGATTTGAGAGAAAGGGCATTCTCCCATACCTTTAACTTGTCCAGCAAAGAGAACGCTCTCCAGTTTAAACCCATGACCTCCCCACCCTTCCAAATTCATTAAATTTCATTAAAAATGTTTTTAAGATACTCAGTTGGAAGCCATGTGTGATTCCACCTACTTAAACCCTCTGTGGATCAGATAGTTTTATTCCCTGTATGACCAGGACAGGGCTTAAATTGAACAGGACAGAAAATGGGATGTTATTAGAGGATAGGAGGGATAGCCATTAGGGCTTATTTTACTCCTTTTCAGACTATTCCATTCCTTTTTGGTAGATTTCTCAAAAAAACTGCCAATGAGTAAAACCACCCCATTTCCAGCTCGAGTGACACATAAGCTTATTCCTCTTAATGGTTTTTTTTTCCTTTCATCTGGCCTTGGGCAAGATGGTTATTCAGCTTGGTATGGAAATGTTCTCCATTTGTAAATTTGGTTAATTTCTCTGTCTCCAGAAATCAATATATGTCTGATAAGTTCAGGGGAAGTTTTAGGTTTAGGTCCATCATAGCTTCTGTTTTTTGGTAGAGGAACTTTAAAGAGTTTAATAAGGAAGAGAATGAGATGAAGCTTTTAGAGTAGTCTAAGGAGCTGTCTCTAGACAGTCTGTCTCTTGAGACTCTTTGAGAGTAATGCAAAGTTGTACATAATAGATTGGCAGTTTCATGTTTTTTTTTCTATTTTACAATGTTATGTTTTATTTATTTGTTTTGTTTCTTAAGTTCAGAATAAAATAAATAAAATTTTTAAAGAAGAGTAATGCAAAGTAACTAGTTCCAGTATCTATCCTACAACTAATATGCAGGTATTTGAGAACATCTCTAAATTACATCATTAATTCTGTCTCTGTTGGGTGTTTTGACAGTCTATATTCCCAAAATATAGTAAATGGTGTGTTGTAGTGGACAGAAAGCAACCCTTGGAGCCAAGAACACTTGGGTACAAGTCCTACCTACTGAGTATGATCACTTAATGTCTTAGTGTTCCAAGCAGTTCTCTAAGATAGTTACATGTAAGTTATAGATCTACAGCGATGGAGAAAATATCTGCACCTCAAGTTCCCTATCCTGATGCAATGTCCAGTCTAGACCAAAAATAAAATAAAACAGCTATTCAGATTGTATCAGTCTTTTTCACAAGGCTTCTATTATTATCCATCAGTAGTTGGTCATTCATGTGTAAAATACTAATGAATGAACAAATGAATGATAAAGCATTTATTAAGCATTTATAAAATACTAGATAACTGTGCTAAGTGCTAGAAAAATATAAGCAAGCAAGACAATCCCCACCTTCAAGGAGCTTATGTTCTAATGGAAGAAGACAGCATATAAAGGGAAGCTAGAAAGATGGGAAGGTGGGAGTCAGTCAGCAAACAAGCATTTTTAAGCACCTACTACATTCTACGTGATTCAAAGAAGACTGCTCACTCCAGGAACTTAATGGGGGAGTCTATTGGGGGGAGATAACAAGCAAACAACTATGTATAAATAAGGTATATACAAAGGCATTCCAGCTAATCTATAGTGGGAAGGTACTAGGATTGGTAGCCTTGGTGTGCAAGTGGGAAGAAAATGAAGTAGATATCTAATTCTAGACTAGATAAGGAGAAAGCTCACTTTTCAGAACCCAGGGCCTAAGGCTCTGCTCAGTAGAGAATAAGGATAAGTTTAAATTAGTGTGTCTTCTCTATGGATGAAGCTAAGTAACTAGTCAACACTAAATGGCTACTAATTCATCTAATCTATTGTTCCAAAATAATCCTTTTTTATTTTTTCTTTCTCTCTTCTTCCTCTATGCCATCTCCATGTAGTGTCTGTGATTCCTGTGTAGCTCTCCCTAGGAAACAGTGAGATGGAATAGATGAGGATGACTTCCTCTTGACCACTAGAAGTCCTTTGCTCTTTGAAATGTTTAGCTTCCTCTAAAAGTCCTGAAATGAGTAACTTTGAAGGTGCCATTGCCCATATGGGTTCTAAAGCTGGAAGGAAAAAAAGAGTGAAAAGAAAAAAAATGAACTAATGGCTTTTGATCTTTTGAAAAGGTAAAAGTTTGTTTGAGTGTTGCCATGGATACACCATCTTGTTAAGAGGAATCTTCTTTACTGTCACACCAGGGCTGGAACCAGTAGAAAGGTTCCCTGCCTTGCCTTATGATGATCTATTAGGTACATAATTATGTCTGAAGTATTTTTCATTATACTGAATCAGTCTTCCATTGAGGGGAGAGAAAAACCTAAAATACAGAGTTTAAAAAAAAAAAAGGCTAACATCTGTGGTAGTTAATCCCTGCCTGCTTGTTTCAGTGCATCAAGAGATCTTTTATTTCAACTTATCACCATAATATTTATTGAATGTCCAGTGTGTGTAAAGCACTGTGCTAAGTGCTAAAAATCAGATCCTTTTCTGTGTTGAGGTTTTAAGAGGAGGAAGAGAACCTAAGCATACTAGGGCTTAAATCTTAAATGTTGCAGAGAGAGGCACATAAAATGGAATAAAGACCTCAGAAAGTAGAGACTTGAGAATCCCTAGAAGACATGCCAACTACTTCACAATTTTCCCCAGAGTTGATTCTATCGCACAAGGTCAACGGCTGAGTCATTGCCAGAGGGTAGGGCATGAATGCAGATATTCTGATGGTCTATGAAACAGCTTTCCTACATCTTTGATGGTTTGAATCTCTAGAGTCCTTGATTTCCCCATCCACCGAAAACAGTTAATAACGTGTGTGGGGCAAGGGGGGAAAGGAGTGAGAGAGGACTGGTGAATTGCGCCTTGAAATTCTTCATATAGGGAAAGACATTCCCTATATTTAAATGTCTGTTATTTTTCAAGATACTGTGTTTCTGATTATAAAAATACAAACAAACAAAAAAGTAGCTAGCCTGCCTTGCGCCAGTGAAATTTTTACTTCATTCTTGCAACCCTCCTTTTCTGTTAAGATTTTTTATGTATTTTTGGCTTTCCTGTCTGCTTTGTGTTTCTGAATGGTGCGTCTCTCTCCTCTTTTCTGAAGACTGCTGTTGCTTTTTCTCCCTTCCATTCATATTCTTTTTTTTTTCTTTCTTTTTGCTGCATGGAGACTCTCTGCTGTACAAGTGTAAGTATTTTTTTGGTAGCCTTGCAGTTTCTGGCCCTACTTGTTTACATTCCCGTGCTCCATTTGCTTCTGTGCTCCCTTGCTAGTCTCCCCGGAGACTGGATTGTCATCCATCCGCAGTTACTGAATGAAATAGGCAGCAATTTAGAGACAAGATTGGATTTTACAAGAAGGTTCAACCAGCATAACAGCTCATGAATTTAAAATATCCCCAGCCATATGCCTGAAAGCAAGCAGAAAATGTTGGTGAAAAAGGTACAAACAAAATGTCACTCAGGTTTAAAAAGAAAAAAAAAAGCATTCAGGTTTCTATGTCACAAAATGACACGTTTGTTTAAATTTGCCAGTTTTTCTTTAGATTTTTTTGTCCTATCATAGCAAACCCAAATTTGTGGAAAGTTGGCACTACGATTAATTTCCTCCATTACAAATACTTTTTATACACCTTTTTTCTACCTGATAATGATTCTTAAGAAATCTCTAAGAAAAATTTATTTATTTGTTTATTTATTTATTTAGGTTTGAGGTGAGATGTTTTGGGTTTGGTTTTTTTTTTTTTCCTGCATTGTGCAAACTTGGTAAAGTTTATGTAGAGTTTGGGGGGATAAAAATTTGAAGTGGGCAGTGTTTTAAACTGTTCCAAATATTTTCAGCCTTTCTAACTAGTTCATGTCTAGAAAGTAGAAGCTGAAAACTTGATAAACAGATATATGCTCTGGGTTTGTATGTTGGGTTCTGCATTAGTTATTGTAAGTCATGTTTAAAGTAGGCATTAATGGGGCAGCTAGGTGGCGCAGTGGATAGAGCCACTGGCCCTGGAGTCCGGACACTTGACACCAGCTGTGTGAGCCTGGGCAAGTCACTTAACCCAGATTGCCTAGCAAAAAAAAATGCATTAATGTATATTAAGCTGTAGGTTAAATGATTTAAATTCCATCACAAAAATTAGATGAAACAAACAACAATACTCAGCAATTTACAGTTAAGGGTCTCCAGAATTTGGGCCAAACTTATCTTTGAATAGGGAACATCCCTAGTTGATTCTTTCATGGTGATAGAAGATACTCAGTTGCATGTTGCTATGATAGGTGGGGAGAGAAGTCTTTCCATTTTGCCCTACTAAAGGTGTGTTTAAAAAAATTATTTGACACATATTCCTCAATGCTTCGTAAGAGTTTCTAGAATAACTGTTGCTTGTTTGAGATCCATTGCCTTTAAAGCAAAGGTTCTTGAGGTCCAGAATTTTAATTGGCACTGAGTAGTGTCAGTATGTATATATTTTTCTATGAGAAGTCCATACGAATGCTATATCTGTGGGGTTTAGATGACTGATCCCTTTCATGTACATGGAATCAATTTGTAGCCTACTCAGTGGTTCCAGAAGTGAAGCTTTATGGACCAAGAACCAATGAGGGTGAACAGATTCAAAGGACAACCAGATGCAGTAGACTTCATCCCTTAGGTTGGTATAGATAGGGAAGTGGATAAATGATGCTAGCTAGAGAAGATTATGAAGTCAAAATTTCATCCCAGGTATAACTCACCTGCAAAAGTAAAGAGGTCAAAATTAAATGGCAGCTCAAGAATAGCATCGTAGATCTGATCCTGAAAAGCTATCTTTGTCAGTACCCACATTTCCTATCTATACTTCAGTTCTAGGATTTTTATGGCTACCAAGTTTGAATGGTTGATTGTAGTGTGACCACTTTAGAAATTAGTATCTTTTCTAATTCTCTCAGGCAGGATAAAAAAAAAAATCCCAGGTAGGAAAAATATGTGAAAAACGAGATTTTTTTTTTTATTATTTACCAATGTTAGGTGCAACACTCCGTAGTGAACTATAAGCAATACAAGCTTTTTAAGATGTAGTGAGTTTGGGACCAATTGAAAAGTCCCATTCTTCCATGAAAATGTTACTCTTTCTGCATAAGTGTTAATCTATCCATTTGCAAATGGGCAGTTGTCTCTGTGACAAATTGAGCAAAAAAAAATTATTAAGAGTTCTTTAAAATCCAGTGAAATGTCACAGTATTTTGGAAGATGCTTGTGAAGGACACAGATGTAATGTTGTTACCAGTACCTGTAATAAACACAACAAAGCAAAATGATGAGACTTGTCTTATTCAGTCTTCAAGAATTTAACTTTGAGAAATTAGGAAGATAAAGATGGACAAAATTCGTACTACTTGAGCAGGGATTTTTTTTTTCTTTTTAGTTTGTAAGATCAGAACAGAATCATTATCCTAATAGCATTGAATAATCTTAAAGATTTGTTATGGAATTGGGCAGGACTATTTAAGAGATGAACAGATCTGTTTGCAAATGGGGCAGTTTCTATATTTGGCATATACAGTATATATAGACAGTTCTGCTTTATGTAAATTTGTATTATGCAAATTTGACTTTACAAAATCTGCAATCCAAGAAAAATTACAAAAATTCCTTATGCAAAGCAGTTTTAAAGGTGAAATACCCTGAAGGAATACAGGTATTTACAGCAAGCAATTGTTGATTTGCACGATTTTAAAATCCTGAAGTATTTCATAATGTGTAATGCGCACGTGTCTGGAGTGCAGATATTAAAGCAGCAAAGAAGTTCCCAGAGTTCCTGCCAAAAAAAAAAAAAAGATGAAGGTCACTACTTGCCAGACCAAATCTTTAATGTAGACGAAACTGGCCTATTTTATCAAAGAATACCATCTCAAACCTAGTCCTTGGTGGAGGAAAAACTGTGCCAGGTCGTAAAGCTTTGAAAAATACTTCTGCTTGAGGGAATGCCTCTGAAACTTGCAATTTAAAACCTGTTCTTGTGCACCACTCAGAAAATCTCTGAGCATTGAAAGGAATCCATAAGGCCCTTCTACCTGTGCATTATTTTTGCTAACCCTAAGGCATGGATAATCCTTATTATCTTTGAACAAGGGTTTATGCACTGCTTCATTCCAGAAGTCCAGTAGAAGTTTTGTAATGATAATGGCATTCCTTTCGAGATTCTACTTACTTTGGATAATGCCCCAGGTCACCCTCCCCAACTGAATGATTTTAATGAAAATGTAGAAGTGGTCTACCTTCCCCCAATGCTACCTTGTTATTACAACCTATGGATCTAAGAGTGATTGTAAATTGCAAGGTGAAACATTCACACACTACCTTTGCCCAGGCAGTTGCAGCTTTAGATGCAGATGAGGACTTTGCTTTGAGAGATTTCTGGAAGTCCTATAATATTTGCCATGCAATGTGGAATATTGCTAAGGCATTTAAGACCTAACAGAAACATGTATGAAGAGAGTTTGGGGGAAAGTGTGCCCATAGTTCAATCCTGGTGGATTTGACTAAGATAAAACTTTCGAAGAAGATTGTAAAATTAGCAGAAGAATTGGAGCTAGAAGTGGATGAGAAATGATGTGGAAGAGCTGATTAAGTCTCATGCAAAAGAACTGTCAAATGAGTTTCTAATTGAGCTGCTGGCTTCAAAGATTGCAGAAGAAGAAAGGGAAGCTTCAGAACCTGAGGTGGAAACAAGGGTTCATGACAAAACCATTGGCAGAAGTGTTTCGTCATTTGAGTTAATTTTTTTTGTGTATTGAAAAGATGGATCCAAATACTTCAAGATTTTTTAAAGTTCAAAGACTAGTTGAGGATAATGTTGCTTGCTGTTGTCAGATATACAAGGAAAAGAAGAGAGCCTTTTTCCAAATATCTCTTGATAGCTTCATTAAAAAAGTTGCACAGTCAACCAACCAGTGATAAAGGCCAGGTGCAGTGGGTAGGGAAGGGACAACATATGGCACATCTCCATTAACTTTACTGTACCATATCATTAGCTTTACCTTTCATTTCATAATTGTTTATTATCATGGTACAATATTTAACACATCTCCGTTTTGGTACAATTTATGACTTGCATAAAGATATTTGTGTATACCTTCCTTATAGAGGCTAAGAGAAGTGGGTAGGGGCAAATTCACGTTATGCAAAAATTGCTTTATCAGAGGTCCATTTATGTAAAGGGAGAGCTATCTGTATGCATAACTTGATGACAAGTGAATGAAGCTTCATGGTTCTTAAATTATATCTTTCTGCCGAGCTTTTTTATAAGTTCATTATCCATTTTATCAGGGCTTTACCAATGAAGACAGTAGTACCAGGTCCTTCTCCCATATGCCAGCCCTGAGGACCTGACCTAGTGATTCTGCCCTTTTCCACTACCATCACACCCTCCCCCAACAGCAGCAACAGCAGTAACAAACAGAAACAGGAGCAGCATCAGAAGCCTGTCCTCCCTTGGACTAAATCCTGAATTTTGTTGTTAGAGTCTAATTTTTCTCAGTGTCCATCCTTACTCATTCTTGAGTCTCTCAAGAGGTGGTCAATGGGTAATTATGTACTCTGCCTTCTTCTAGTTAACTGCAAAGATTTCTATTGGGAGAAATAACCATAGATGCCTTAAAAAAATAGGATACATTCAAGACACCACTAGAAAGACTACTATTGACATTGGCTGGTTATAGCTCTGAGCAGGAATACTGTATATGGACCGTTTCAAGGCATTAATCTTGTGAATTAGTTTCTGCCAAAGACAAACTGCTAAGGAAAGACCTGAGTTACAGAGCTACTGCTGTTGGGCTACTAACCTCTGAAGTCTTGAATATATTTATGCCGAGCCAAACTTGTAGGGAAGTGGGAACTGCAATCAAAATGGTTGCCTCTTATGGCTAATCTTAAGGTAATGATACTTTTACAGAACCATAAAACCTTTTCTTTATGAATAAATATTCTAATTTGCTATGGCATCAACATATTTCAACAGAATAGCAACCAGAATAGCCAGGTTTGCTATTATTTGACAAGTTGACCCATTTAGATCTAAAAATGATCATCCCTTTCTCCTCTCCTACCATTCTTTCAAGTAAATATTAGTACCAAGATACACTTTAAAAAAAAAACTAGCTCTGATTTTGAAACTATAAAGTTGTTTACATCAAGCCTGTGTTTGGCAGTGGCCAGTTTGTTCAATGAAATATCATTCAATTAAGATGGTTTTATTTTTTACTGGATTTTTGGAGTCTTAAGTTCTACCATGAGATTGAAGTTCACAAACTGATTCAATTTCTTCAACACTGAATCATCGTTTCTTACTTCTCAGACTAATTTGCAAGGGGTTTTTGTTTATTTGTTTAAATCCTAAAATTCACAAGTATATCTCTAGGGGTACAGTACAGTGTAGGGGAAAGAACACCAGGCTAAAGATCTCTTTTCTAGTCTCATCTTTATCACTTAGCTGTGTGATCTTGGGCAAATTATTAAATCAGTCTAAGCCCAATTTCTTCACCTGTAAAATGTGTCAATGATGGTCTCAGAGGTTCCTTCCACCTTAAAATTTAATGATTCTGCATTCTGCTAATGATGATGATGGTGATGATGAACTTAGCCTTGCACCTTGGAGAGATTCATCCGCTTGTCTTCCACTACTCTTTTGGTGGGACTGACTAGATAGCTCTTTATGACTAAGAGTTAACAATGTGTTAAGAACCCAGCACTAAAATTTGTCAGTTAAAGGAAAAATTGCTTCTAGAAAAAAGCATCTTGTTTTTATGGTCTGTGATAAAAGGACCAGGAATTATGGCAATATATTGAGCATGACAGCATATATAGGCTATATAATTCTAGAAGAGTTTCATTTGATTATATTATAACTAAAGAAAAATGAGGAGAAATGCAAAAAAAAAAAATCAAGGCAGAATTGAGAAAGGTTAGCTACTTAAAGATTTTAATCACCATATGCAGTTTTCTCATCTGTATTATGAAGGAGTTAGGTTACATGATCTCTGAGGCACTTTTTAGTTCAAGATGTGTGATCCTGTGATTAAGCTGAATTTATTCATTTGCTCCTGTGATAAACTGTTAGTAAATGGCTTTGTCTTGAATTCCCAGCAATTGTTTCTGTTGTCTTTAATCTTGTGCATTTTATGCATTATGATAGTCTTTTGCATAGCTTGGAATGAAAAGGATGCATCTCACTGGTAAATATTATTTGCAAAGACATAGTAAAAGACTTCAGCTCTGGTTGTGAAATATTAGCATAAATATAGTTGTGCACTCTAATCCAAAGTTTGGGGCAAAAATTGGACAAATTTGAAAAAGTGTTACTTTTCTCAAACATGGAATAATTCTTTCCATCGAAGCATTCCCAGAGGAAACAAACTTTCTAGTTAGGCTAAAACTTACCAGTAAATATTTGTAAAGGTGGTGGGGTAATTTTTCTGTGCTTACTAACTGCTTTATTCCCCACTTTGGTTCTAGATGACTCCTAAATCTAAAAGGAAAAGTATCCATAGTCGAATGCTCCGACCTGTTTCCAGGGCCTTTGGTAAGTCAATCCTTATTTTTATCATACTGTAACAATACCTACTTTTATTTATACAGCCCTTAGATCCGAGTTACTCAAATGACTTCATAGGCAGAAGTATGCTCTTCCTCACAACATTTCCTGCATGTCCCTGTTTTATAGATGAGGAATACTGAGGAACAAAAGAGGGGCAAAGTGGTTTGCTTGACATTAAATTAAAAGGTTTTAACTGTCATTGCCACCCCTGTTATCAACAAATGGATGCTCCTTATGTCAACATAAGACCTACCACAGTGCCTTGAATATAGTTGGTGCTTCATAAATGCTTGCTGAATGTAATGGACATGAATTAGAAGCACTTCATGTCTTTGTTGTTGTTCCGTTGTTTCAGTCATTTCTGACTCTTTCTGAGCCCATTTGGGGTTTTCTTGGCAAAGATACTAGAGTGGTTTGCCATTTCCTTTTCCAGCTCATTTTACAGATGGGGAACTGAGACAAACAGAGTTAAGTGACTTGCCCAGGGTTACATAGCTAGTAAGTGTCTGAGGCCACATTTGAACCCAAGAAGATGAGTCTCTCAGACTCCAGGTCCGGAACTCTATCCACTGCACCACCTAGCTGTCCTTCTGGTCTTTTAGGCATTACCATATGTGATGTTCACTCTTTTGTTGCTTCCTTTAAGAAATGGAGTTTGATCTTGATAAAGCACTAGAAGAAGTTCCAATTCACATAGAGGACCCACCTTTCCCATCCATCAGACAGGAGAAGAGGGCTTCCGGATTCATCTCAGAGCTGCCATCCGAGGAAGGGAAGAAGCTGGAGCATTTCACCAAGTTAAGGCCAAAACGGAATAAAAAGCAGCAACCTACCCAAACAGCAGTAAGTTCCTCTGGTAACTGGTGAGGCACCATCTCTTCTTCCTTTTTTTCCCCCCCTCACTTCTGGCATGTGATATGAATAAGATATTTCACAAAGAGTTAAAATGTAGGCTTTAGGTAGGATAGAGCTGTAATGGCCAAAGATGAGATCTACAGCAAATTGGCATAACCACACACCTTTTTAAAACTGAGGGATATAAACTTAGAGCAGCTCAGAGCCAAGACAGAGCACCTGAGAACAAGTTGAATCTCTGGAGAACCATGAAGCTTCATACACTTGTCCTCAAGTTATGCATACAGACAGTTCTCCTTTTACATAAATGGACCTCTGATAAAGCGATTTTTGCATAATGTAAATTTGCCCCTACCCACTTCTCTTAGACTCTGTAAGGAAGGTATACACAAAATATCTTTATGCAAGTCATAAAATATACCAAAATGCAGACGTGTTAAATACTGTACCATGATAATAAACAATTACGAAATGAAAGGTAAAGTTAATGATGAAGTATACACAATATGGTACGGTAAAGTTAATGGAGATGTGCCATATGTTGTCCCTTCCCCACCCACTGCACCTAGCTTAGAGTTGCCCTTTGATGTTCAGGAGTGAAAAGGTTTGCTAAATATTAAAGAACAAGTCATTTATTTTTCACTTTATAATATCAGAAAAGAAACACATATATGCAAAAAATCCCACTTTCCCTTTTAGTATCCAACCATGACCCTCTTAGTCTGTCTCTGCTTTTGTTGGTCTACATTGGAGGGGTTCTTAACCTGAGATCCATGAACTTATTTAAAAATATGTATTTTGACAACTATTTCAATGTCATTGTTTTCCTTTGTGATAGTATGCATTTTATGCATGGACTTCACTAGACTGTCAAAGGGATCTATGACACAAAAAAAAGTTGGAAGTGGAAGAGACCTTTTATCACTTCAGGTTATTAATATAGCACATAATCCACTTGCAGATAACTGATGACTGGCAGGATCTTTAACCCCTTGCCCCTTCCCATCTTAACCTGAATGTCACTGGCAGAGCTGAAAACGAATGCCTTTTTTAAAATTAGTCTGATTTATTTGAATGCATCTTTTGGGGAAGTGCTTAGAGTTTTGGTTTGTTTTTTTTTTAAAGACAATGTGAGGTGAGCTGTTATCACTCATGGTGAAAAGACAAGAACCAACACTATAGTATGTTTCCAGATAATTAGTTTCTCTTTGTCTCCCTCCCTCTGAAGGACTATTAAAACTCTATAATTTGTTCACGAAATGACGCTGGTGTCCCTGCACTTAAATCCATGGCCCACAGAAAGAGTGGTAATTAGGCTGCAGAATATAGGTTCTGCATAGTTGATCCTGTAGTTGTGTTCTAAAGTAAATTGTGACAGTTTCTTGGTTCAGGAGCACTTTGGAAATATCCTCAGAGATCTTGTGACATTGGCTGAAATTCTCCTTTCTGCTTGTGATTGGCTGTCCCATCTCTCCTATTGAGTTCAGTTACCGCGTCTGTGCAGGTTACTCCCAAACAGACATGCCTAACCCTGTCCTCTTTCTTGTATAATAGTCCTGCATCACCAGCTTCCTGCTGAACATAGGAAAGGATCTAAAAGTATCTAAAACGGAACTTTTTGCTTTTCCCCTGCCTTTAGTTTTTTTTTTGAAGGCACTACTACCCTACCTATCACCCAGATTTACAGCCTCAGTTCTCATTGATGTTTTTGTCTCCCATCAACCTACACACTCAGTCTTATTAATTCTACTTCCGTAATGTCTCTCAAATACCTTCCCTTCTCTCTACTCATATAATAATAACTTTAGTTCAGTCCCTCGTCACCTTATTTACTATAAAAGGCTCCTAACTGAATTAATAACTTCCAGGTTCTTTGCTTTCCAAACTCTTCTTCACCAAACTGCCAAAATAATCTTTCCAAGGCACAAATATGACCATGTCATTCCCATTCCCAAAAACCTTTAGCCACTTCCCATTGCCTTTAGGGTGAAATACCCGGGATCTAACTTAACCTTTCCATTCTTAACTCATGTTATTCCCATTCATACTCTCTGCTTTAGCCAAACTAGAATCCCAGCTTCCCCTGAATTCTATCTCCTACTTCCTCTGAATTTACACAAGCCCTCCCCATCCCTGATATGTAATCTCTTCTCATTTCTGCCATCTAGAATCCCCTGGCCATTTGTTAATGCTCTCCCTCCTCAAATTGCCATGTGTCTTATCTGTGTACATATGTGCTATTTCCCCAGTTGAATGAAAGCTCCTAGAGGGCAGGGCCAGCTTCATCTAGAGACTTAACGAATGTTTGCTTAGTGGTATTGAATTGCATTGGAAATAGGGAAGGAAATAAGTATTTATTAAGCACCTACTATGTGCCAGGCACTGTGCTAAATGCTTTACAAATATCATCTTATTTGAAAATTAAGAATTGTCTCAATCCTCTGAACCTCCTTTTTGTCCTCACCTCAACCTCTGCTTTCTCAATCCCTCCCCATATTGCCAGTCTATGGCATCCTTATTTTTAGGATCACTTTACATTCTTGACTCAATAGCTATAGCTAACCAAGTCAGTAAGTCATCATCCTTCGTTCTTGAATGATTGGCCTCTCCTCTTTTCATGTCCTAGTGATCTTCCCTCAGCTTTTTCCTACCATCTGCCTTTTCCCCTTCTATTCCCATTCTGCTGAGTGCTGTGAGAGGGGGTCATAAAAATATTCTGACTGGGCCAGTACAAATTCATCGTATCTCACCTTGGTTGGGCCCATCTTGCTCTATAACAATGCTTTTATTAGTCTCTGATCCCCACAATGACTGTTCCATACCCAGCAGAGCTCTCACCCCCTACCTCCTTCCCAGGAAATGGCCTCATCTCCCATTTTACTGAGAATTCTGAGGATAGTCATCCTGGGCTCTCTCTTGTCTCCCCACCTCTACATTCCAGAACCATGTCTTCATTCATCTTCTCGTCCTTTGCTTCAGTGCCATAGAGTAATGTGGACCTTTTCCTTGCTTTTACTTCTTCTTCGATAAGTATCTCATCTCATCATTTCCAAAAGTTTGCCTCATTTCTCATGCCTTTCTCATCTTCATTCTCTTTCTGCCAACTGGTTTCTTCCCCACTGTCTATGATTTTCTACTCCTTAAAAAAGAAAAATAACCCACCTGATCCTTCCTTGGACTCTGCCATCCCCATAAATTATATCTCTATATCTCCCCTCCCTTGCAATATTAAATTCCTAGAGTAATGTGCATTCATTCACTGTCTCAGGAAATGATCTCACCTCCTGTTTTACCAAGAATATTGAGGATATCATGCTCAACTTCCTCGTTCCTCAGTCCTTGCCAATTTCTAAGTCCAATTTCTTTTCTTTTTCTTTTTTTTAGAAGTATGCATTATCTTTTTTAAAAATTTTTATTTTCAGTTCTAAATTCTCTCGCTCCTCCTGCCTTCTCCCTCACCCATTGAAAAGACAAGAAATATTATACCCATTTTAATATAAAGTCATGCAAAACATATTTCCATATTAGCTATGTTGCCAAAGAAAATGGCAAGAAAGTGAAGAAATGTGCTTCGATCTGTACTCAGATTTCATCAGTTCTCTTTGGAGGTGGATAGAACTTTTTTGTCGTGAGACCTTTGGAGTTGTTATGGATCATTGTATTGATAGAGGACCTAAGTCTTTCATCACAATTGGTTATCATTACAATATTGCTATTGTGTAAGTTTCCCTAGTTCTGCTCACTTCATTTTGCATCTGCTCAAATAAATCTTCCCATGTTTTCCTGAAGTCATCCCCTTTTGACTCTGAAGCTATTCTCTCAGAATCACCAATAACCTATTAAATGCTAAATCACATAGTCTTTTCTTTGTTCACCTTCACCTTAATGTTTCTAAAGCGTTGAACTGGTACTGAGAGGCAGCATGGCATGGTTGGAAGAGTGTGAGCCTTGGAGTCAGGAAAGCTGGGTTAAATCCTGTGTCAGATATTTAACAGAGCTGTGACAATAGACCAGTCATTTAACCTCTCAGCCTCAGTTTCCTCATTTTTAAAATGGAGAGAATACTGTTTACCTCATAGAGCTATTTTGAAGAAATGGTAATGGAAACTTTAAAACATTATATAAATGTGGGAGAGTGAGGTGGTGCAGTGGATAGAGCACTAGCCCTGGAGTCCAAATCCAGCCTCAGGCACAAGAATATGAGTCTTCCTGACTCCAAGCCTGGAACCCTTTTTACTTTGCCACTTAGTTGCCTTTACATGTAGTAGGGGCAGAGCAAATGTTTATTGAATTACTGCCATGTTATCCATTTAGATTTGTAAAAGCTAGCTCTCTAGAGGCTTCTTCTTCCTCCTAGATACCATGCTTGTTGGCAGTACTGGTAAGCTGCCACCATGTGGATATCGTTGCCCCAGGATCCCCTGCCTAATTGTGGCCAGCCAACCTTGGCACTGACTACCTGGCAAATTTGTAAGGGAAATCAATAATAAAGAATAAGGTGGGATAATAGAATAAGTGCCATCCACCTCACTCTCCAATAACCTTAAGTCTGTGTCTTTCGTGGTAATGACAGAATGCATTCCTTTTTATGTGGAAAAAAAAAAAAACTGTTCCTTAAAGGAAAAAAAGTTTCTTCTTCCTCATAAGAGAGGAAGTCAGTATAAGATAGAGGAAAGAGTACTTGACTGAAAGGTAAGAGATCCATCTGGGTTCTAGTCCTGATTGCCACAAATTAGCTGTGTGGATGAGCAAATCACTGAAACTTTGTGAGCCTCAGTACTCTTATTTCTGAAATGAGGAAATTGAACTGGAGGATCTCTGAGATTCCTTCTGTTTCTAAAACATACTTGGAAATAGAAGAAAAGAGCTTTGTACATCATTGTGTCCTTCCAGCTGGCATGTTGTTAAACCCTGCAAAGAACCTTTTCTTGATAATTGTCATTGTTCTTCTACAAAGGGAAAAAAGTGGAGATTGGGTGTGGAGGTAATATTTTTCTTCTCTGAGTAAGCTTGCTAATTATGGAAGACAGATACCAGAGAGTAAGCATAGTATGTTATAAAGTTTTTACTATATCATTTTTGTCATTTTCTTTACCTTAAAGTTTTTATTATACAATTTTATGTCATTTTAAATGAGCATTTTTCTGTTAAATAATTGTGTGAAAAATAACTTCTGTTTTTTATAGTTAAATTAAAAACTCATGCAGTTTTTTTGGTCAGTATCTTTTCTTTATCCACATATGAAACTTTCCAGGCTATATCTGTTATACAGAGGTTTATGCTTTCTTTATTGCAACGTGGTATCATAGAACCACAGAATTTTGGAGCTAGAAGGGAACTTAGAGATGATTATTTCCTTGTTTCATGTTGTTCTTTGTTTTTGGTTGTCAGTTTGCTTTCTAGTGATTCATGAATGTATAATAAAATCCTTAAGTTCCCTTTCAAATAGGTATCCAGGTGAATTAAGTGGATCATTGTTTAAAGCAACTTAATTGGTCTTGTCTCTATGTAATGCACATTGTCCTTTGCTGAGTCCTCATCCAGATCACACCCTCTTCTCTTCCCCTTTAAACTGCTTCACTTGATCATTTCATCAACTTCCATCGATTTAAGTACCATCTCTATGCCAATGATTCCTAAATCCACCTAACCTCTCCGTTAAGTTCCAGTCTCAGATCTTCAACTGCCTTTCAGACATCTCAAACTGGATGTCCAGTAGACATCTGGAGCTCAGCATGTCCAGACCAGACTCATTATCTGCCCCCTTAAACCTCACCACTTCTATTTTCCCTGTGGCTATAGAGGGCAACAGCATATTTCCAGAGGCTGTCCCTCACACACAACCTAAGGTGCCATCTTTGACTGTTTACTACCTCTCATCCCACATATCTAGTCTGTTACCAAGGATGGTAACCTTTACAGTATCTCTTGAATATGCATCCTTCTCTTTTTTGACACTGCCACCATTCTGGTGGTGGTCCTTATAACCTAACATCTGGATTCTCACAATAATTGGCTAATGAGGCTGCCTGCCTCAAGTCTCTCCTCATTCCAATCCATCCATTATTCAGCCACCAAAGTGATTTTCCTAAAGCATAAGTCCGACTATGTCACCCCACTAATCAGTAAACTCCCATGGCTCCCTATCACTTCCAGGATCCAATACAAAATCCTCTCTTTGGCATTCAAAGCCCTTCATAACCTAGCCCCATTGCCCTGCCTATCTAGTCTTATTATACCTCATTCTCCTCCTTTTTGTTCCAGTAACACTGATCTCCTTGCTGTTCCAGACTTCATCTCTTAGCTCTGGGATTTGCTCTGGCTATTCCCCATGCCTGGAATGCTCTCTGTCCTGATCCCCACCTACTGGCTTCATATAAATCCCATCTTCTACAGAAAGACTTTCTAAATCCCTTTTAATTCTAGTGTACTTCTTCACTCAATTATTTCCTATTTTTAGTTTGTATACATTTGCTTAATGTCTGCCCCATTAGATTGGGAGCTTCTTGAGGACAGGAACTGTCTTTTGCCTTTATTCGTGTCATGAGCACTTAGCCCAGAGTTGAAAACATGATACATGCTTAATAAATGTTTATTTTCTGAAAGACTTAATCTGATTGAGCCCAGTAGCTTCTCTGCAGTTCAAGAACTGTTAGCCAATAAGTGCCAGATATTAACAATATTTGGTCATTTGTCTTTGTGCTCAACGCAACTAAGAAGCGCATATTTCTTTTATGACCTTCAGCTTATTTGTGTGACACAGTCACATAGCACATTGCCCACTGGCCCCCATAAAGTTAACAGTGAGTGGAATTTGGTATGTGGGTTGTCTCTATGAAGAGTGGATTTGGCATTTGATTTTATCCTTGTCTGTCACCTGTATGGCTTGAGCTAAAAAAAGTGTTTCACACAAAGTCATTTTTATTTTTTCAGGTATGTGCTGCTACCCCTGCCCCTCATGATGGAGAACAGAATGGCCTTATGGGGAGAGTGGATGAAGGTGTAGATGAATTTTTTACCAAGAAAGTAACTAAAATGGATTCCAAGTGAGTTTATAGCAGTTTAAAAAAGAGAATGCACTTATCAAGAATGACTTTAATTACTGATAATTACAGTTAAATTTGATATATTCCAAGGGCAAATTAGAATATGTTCATTTCTTAGCCAGTGTTTGAATGTAGCTTGGAATAAACTACCTAGCTTACAGAATCTATCAGCCCGTAATTTTTTTTTTATAAGTCTTTCTCACTATGTGTGAGACTAAGCAGGAAACCTCCAGAATGAGGTCCAGACCTTTCCGCGTTAGGAAACCTTTGCCTAACCATATTGACTCAGGGGTGAGGGAAGCTGAGGGATGAGGGTGGGTAAGGAAGGGAGAGCTTGGAGCTCTTACCTCATGGCAGCAGTGGAATTTGTGTATTCAAAGGAAGAGATCAACATTCGCACAGAATATTGAACCTGGTATTTCCAGGTGCTGAATGAGCAGAGAATTCAGAGCTAGGAAAACAAATCTTTAGTTTTAGGAAGCAGTAGTTGTGACCCATAGCATGTTGAGTTGAGCTGAGACAGATTTTTTAACAGGTGGGTGCATGCAAGGTGGGAAGTGGGGAGCTGGGAGGGAAGGTGGAGAAAGTTATCCAGATCTCTATTAGAGATGGCCGCTTACAGATTGAGAGAACCAGCCTCGAGGATTCTTCACATCAGTGCTAAAGGACTATATTAGATGGCTGACTCAGCAGTCTTTAATAAAAATCAGCAGTTTTATTTCTAACCAAATTGTCACTTGCCCACAACCTGATGTTTTGGGTGTCCTAAGGCCCATGCATTTGCATGGCTGTAATAACATTTTCAAACAGGAAGCAAAATTAATGACACAGTGTCAAAGTTAGCCACGAATTTTCATATGATTAAGGCAGGGTTGTTTTTTTTTTCCTTAGATTATTGACAATAATAACTTGAAATGAAATATTCAGTCTTCAAGTATAATTTGTACCAAGTTATTTGATGTAGACTTTCCAAATGAATGTGTTTGATAGCCTGCACATACATACATGCATGCATGCATACACACCCACCAACTTGTACCATTAACTTTTTTTTTTTTTACTATGATACATTCTTTATCTTTGGTGCATCAAATTCAGAAATGAAACTTAAGCTGGAGAATGTGAATAAAAAGAGATGTGTACCCATTGTATAAGAGGTTGTGCCCAGGTCTCACTAAGAGGTTGATGTAGAAACATCATATTTCCATATGCATAGTTGAGCACAATAATGCCCTTATAAACTCTGGTAGTCAGTCATTAACCTGTTATGTCACTGTGGCTTACTCTTCCAACAAGAGATTTCCTCTTTTGTAGCAGTCTGAATAACTTGGGCCTTGATCCATATAGTTTAGACTGTCATTGGGAATTTGCATTTCTGTAAAGTGATATCATTATCTTTAATAGGGGTGTTTCTGACCTCGTGCTCTGGATCATGGTTTTTGTGCTGCCTTTTCCTCTTTTATCTCCTCTAATAGTCTCTGAGTAAAAGATTTATAAATACATTAAACAAAATAAGAATATGTCTTCTATATAATCAGACTGTTTTAGGAAGATCCTATTATTGAATTAATCCATGGAAATACAGTGCATGACACACAGCTTGAGTGTATGCTTAGTAATTACCAAATGATGATGGAACTGAACTTCTGACCAAATGATTATTCATTAAATTATTTTATGTAGAATGGGGTATTTTCAGTTTGATACTTAAAATAGGGCTGGCCCTGAGGAAAAAACTGCAAAGTGGGCAAAGTATGTCTTTTGCACCCTCAAAAGTGCTTTTCCCCCTTTTTAGTGGCATTGCTGACTGCTACCTTGAGAGAACTGACTTTTTTCCCTAAGGAGCCAATGTATACTTGTAAATTCAGCATTCACCAGTACTGGGGGAGGAGGAGACTCACCTGCTAGGAAAAGAGGAATCAATTAATGCATCAGAATTCAAGGAGATACTAAACCAAACACTTCGGGGTGGAGAACTTCGGTTTGTCTGGAGCCCTTAAATCCCACTGTGGGAAGCAAAGTTTAACCAGATCTCTGATACATCATCAGGAGAGGGTCATCAAGTTGACTTTTCCTGACTTGTCTCTATGTATCTCCGTGCCCCCCCCCCTTTATTTTGCTGGCTATATGTGTTCCCCACCACCATTCTGCACTAATGTGTCAATATGATAATAGTCTAGATCCACCCTACCCCTTCCTGATTTAGCTGCTTTGGTAAGGTCATGAACTCAGGCCCATTCCTCCAAACCAAATAATTCCCTAGACCTTGATCGATGTTTTTGTTGGAACAGTGTTACTAGAAGGAATGGTGCTATGCCATTCATAGCATGTGGTATCTTTCATGTTCTCTTCTTAGGGCTGTACTTCAGCCAGAACACTGGAAACTAATGTAGATCTTTTCATTTAAATGAGTCAAGGATATTTTGAACTATGTATTCTCACTGCCCATCCATAATTAGCAATGGTGGAGAGGAATTTGTAAGCCATAGAATTGTCAAGGTGAGGTCATTATAACAAAGTCTAGCAGAATCCAGTGTGAATTTAATGTAAAGAGGATAACCTCAACTAGTAGGTCTTAGGACTTGTATTGAAGAAAAATAAGGAGCCTACCACCCTTTCTTCCAATTCCTAAGGTTTTCTTTCAGAAGTTGTAGGAAGATACCCACATCAAATCCTCTTTGCTCAAAGGTTCCATGTTTTCCCCACCCCTCACCAGTGTATCTTCATAGTTACAAGTTAGATTTTTCATGCCTTCCCATGACTCAGCCATGGATAAAGACCTACAGGTACTATCCCTGAAAGGGCAATGACAATTGACCTTATGTTTGTATGCCACTTTAGCTGCTCATAGGATATATTGTCATTTAGCTTGTATAGTTTCCAACTACCTTCCTTGTCTACAGGAGCTGGAGTTATCAAAAAACAATGAATATAAGAAAAAGCCCAAGGTGGAGGCCTTATTTCCTATAAAGGATGTTTTCTGGGTCAAAGAGTGGACTGAATAATTATAGCAAAATTTTGCTGTTTTATGTCATAATGAGAGGGGTTGTTAGTACCAGAAATACTGTTCTACTGTTAGGTTAGCGTGCAATGTCTACATTTAAGATCAGGGCTGTCCAAAATTCGGCCCTCAGTGTGATTTACGTGATCCACCTACAGGCACAGAAATTTATATAAATGCTGTAGTAAACAAAGCTGAAGCTGAGCTACCACAGAGCTCTCGCTAAAATGGCAAATCAAAATATATTCGAGCTACCGCAGAGCTCTCACTAAAATGGAAAATCAAAATATATTGTCTGTTGTTTCAATAAAAACCTAAGGTTGGACAGCCCTGTTTTAGATGAAGGTGGGTATGCTATTGAAAGATTACAGAATCACCAACTTTTAGAGTTGAAAGTCCATTGCCATCTATTTCAACCCATGGCCAAAGGGAATCCCCGGTGTAGCACACTCGGTAAGAGGTCATTCAGCCTCTGCTCAAAAACTACCAAGGAGGGGAAACTGTATCTCTCAAGGCTGCCCATTCCATTTTTGGATAGCTCTAATTGTTAGGAAGTTTTTTTCTTGACAAATAGCTCAAGGATGTTCTCTCACCTGAGTACCTGTGGCTCCTGTGAGACTTGGGTGCTGCATGGAAGGGCTTGGGCCTGTAACTCACCACTGGGTTTTCATGGCAGAGATGGAGCACTGACCATTGAGCCTTGTTAGGAGGACAAATAGGCATGATTGGAGATAGAGTGCTCCTTGCCCCAAAATACAACTCTTAAAGGGAAAGAAACGTATAGACATCCCATACCTGCTAGTGAAAGTTGAACTCTTAATAAGTTGGGCTGAGGTTTAATGGCTGCAAAGTTAGTATAGTCAAGGTTAACTGATCCGTCAGGTATCCATATTTAGGCTTTTGCAGCAGTACATCTGTGTACAAATTGCTTTGTCTTGGAAGAGAAGAGATAGAAAAATCATGAATATTGGATCTAGCATTATTTCAGGTAAAGAGAAAGTACTGTCCATTCTCAGGGGCAGTTAATGCAATGTTCAGGTACTTTGCTCTCTTAAGATGATGCCTCTTTGCCTACAGCTTTGACTATTAGCCACTTCTTCCTTGTGAGCCAATGAGAGAAGTGTACAGAGGGCTGGGGCGTAGAGGAGTGTCCTACAGCCTTGAGGGTGCAGCACTCATGGAGATGATGTGTATTGTCATTTGCCACCACAAACTGCTCTTGTAGATCCAAGTATATCAAGTTAGAGGCTGAAACAAACTGGTTCTTCAAGTCATTAAATGCTCCACTGTGCAAAATAGCTGTACTGGGTACTAGGGATGCAAAGACAAATTAAAAAGTAGTTCTTGTTCTCAAGGGGCTTATATACTGCTGAGAATTTGGCAGTTAGATCTCAAAGTTCACAAATACTTGGACTGTGGGAGAGGATGTTCAGGTCTGGGAATAAGGGAAAATGGAGGTCTCATTATGTTCTTACCCAGAGAGTCAGGCAGTCCAATCCATGTATGGCCAAGGTAGAATTCCATACCTGAATTGATCATGGAAATTCACAAATTTCTTCTTCACTCCCACCACCCTTCCCCCATTGTTCTTGCCAGCAGGTGGCTGGATTATTTAGAGCTGGATGGTCTGCCACTACTTTGGCCATAAGTAAAAGCAGAACTTGAGATTCACACATAACCAGATTAGCATGGGTGGATCAGCAGCCATGTCTACTGTAGCTAATTAGATAGGCATTGCAAAAAACCCTACAAAATTTTATTTGCTGGCACAAGAGTATTCCATGTTAAGTCTCCGAACTAAGGTACAGAAAGAATTGGCATATTTTTAGTTACATGCCCCTGCTAGTGAATTTGATGAAACTTATCACTTTGTCTTGAGAGCTTTAAAAGAGCCCCTCTACATTGTGTAGTGGAGGCTAGATTTTGTGAAGAAAGTAGTGGCCACATTGGCGGGGCTAGTCTCTTTAGGAATAAAATCTGAGTCTGTATACAACCAAGGTGAATCAGGTTCGTAAATGACTTAGGCCAGACCGGAGATACTGTGAAGTTTTTTACTTACTTGGCAAAAAAATGTATAAATTATTCTTAGTGCTATAAGGAGCTAGATCAGCTGACTTCAATGATTAGCTGAGGTAAGAGTTGACTTCCCGCTGGGTGTTAAATGCAGACATTTCCATAGATTTTTGTTCCAGGTATGTTACTCAGAAAGGTTTCTGGGTCTCCACTCTTCTGGCGGTTGTTGGGGACGGGGACGGGGAAGGGTAGGAGCTGTAGCAGGTGTGATTCTATCACCATTAATTGTAGACATCTTGGAGAGTTAGTATAGGATTAGAGGGATTACCAGACCTGAAGAGGGTCCCAGGTGAGGAGCAGGAGTGTCCCTTCCTGTGTAATAATAATAATAATGATAAATAAAATAAAGCTGCTTCACATGAAGTACTTAATGGTTCACAAAGACTTTCCTTACAGCCTCCCCAGATAATACAAGTATCATCGCAGCTGAGTAAACTGAGTCTCAAAGGAGCTAATGCCCAGGATCATAGATGTATTGATTAGCAGAATTGGAACTTCTATTTAAATCTTCTCAGAGCTCTTTGCACTACTCTGTGAAATTCGAGTGAGCAGAGACCAAAGCTGGTTTAGTTCAGGAGCTGTGATTTTTTTTGGTGTTCCAAAATGTAAAAGATAATTACCGGGTAAAGGAGGAGAAATCCAAGCCAAAGAGATCCAAGTCAAATCAGGAGTCAGTGATACCAAAATGGGGGGAAAAATAAAAAAAAAAGAAGGTCATTGAGGGTTTTAAACTTTTGAAAGAAGAGAACAAAAGAAAGATTAGTAAGAAACAGACAAATAAATAGGATGGTTTTGAATATTCATTAAATATAAATTCAGTAATATTGAATTTGTTATCTATTGAAAAGGAAAACAAGCTATGTGTAATACAAATTTATAGTTTCATGTGCAGTTCTTTTTTTTAAAAAAGTTCTATTTTTCATATGGAAATGTTCATCTTATTCAATGTTTGAGTTCAGGTTTTTTTTTTTCTAATGAGCACCAAAATACATGGCTTATTGGCTCAGTTCAGACACTGACTTTCTTGGCTGGTTTAATCCCTCAATGCATCTGTGCCTCATCTTAATAATCTGAAAGATGAAGATCCTGACTGCTCCCTATTCCTCGAGTGTGCCAATCCAAAGCCCCCTTTTTAAGTCCTCAATAAAGATGCTATGTCACCAGCAGCTTCAGTGTCATTATTCTGTATTGTGCTTGTTGAGTTTTATTGTTCCAGCCAGACCAACAAGGAATTAATGTCTTGGTTGGATTTGTAGGAGATCGTCCACAAAAGGTTCAGATTCCCACGAGTCAAGTGAAGGAGGAGGGGATGAAAAGAAAAAGCGGGATTCTCGGAAAAGTGGCTTTCTCAATTTAATCAAATCACGATCCAAATCTGAGCGCCCACAAACTGTCCTGGTCACAGAGGAGCCTTCATCCCCAAAAGGGGCAGTGAAAAGCCCTGCTGTGGACACATCCAAGAAGGATGTCAAGTCCACAGAGCAAAACGGAAGCACAGAAAGAACAGAAGAATTAAAAACACCAGACTCACTTGAGGATAATCAAGTGGAGGAAATTGGAAAGCTAGAACGGAGTGACAGCAAGAGCAGCCCCCAGGGAGGGCGAAGGTACGGAGTTCAGGTGATGGGTAGTGGCCTTCTAGCAGAAATGAAAGCCAAGCAGGAAAGGAGAGCCGCTTCTGCACAAAAGGTAAGGGAAAGAGGATACCCTTTCAGCTAGCTTGATTTTCTATATAGTAGAAGACTGAAGGTAGAGTGAAAACATACAGAAATATTGTAAAGTACAAATCCATAAGCTAAAGAGCTATATGGGCCCTTAATGCCTACTCTAGATTTTGATAGCCGGCTTCTTTTAAATAAAGAAGGAGCACTGAACAGAAAAAGTCCCAAAGGTCCACAGGTATGGTCCTAGTGAGACATGTAATACATGGGCATTTTCACAAGAGAATGTGTTTCGTCTGTGGCATGAGAAGCCTATTCTTTGGAGACATGCTTAAGTCCTGGGAAAAGAATCTTACAGATGTCAATCAGGCCTTCTTATGAGGATCTCAGATGGGACTTTAGTGGTAATTGGAGTGGAGTATAATGTAAGAGATGTTTGAAACCAAGCAATTATAATAGCAAGGTAAAAATCTGCTTTTCAGCCGTTTTGTAACTTCCTCTCTGTCTTAAACATTGCTTTGTTTGTCCATGGATTTCAAAAATCAAAAAAGAAAAAAAAGTCCAGGTAATTTGGTACTGGTAATAATCAAGTGCCTGACCACTGTATTTTTGCTCATAATTCCCATGTTGACCAGAAAAATCTCAGAATAAAATCTACAAGTACTAAGTGTTCCAAAAAACTGGGATAAAGCACCAATTATTTCATTTATCTTTGAAATTTTTTTAGGAAGTAGGGAAAGAAGGAGATGTTCTGATCTTTTCTCTGATTACTAAAAGTATTGAATCCCTTTTTGGTAGTTGATACACTCAACCCAGTGTCAGAGGTTTTAGATTTTTTATTAGCAATGTCACTGGCTTGAGGTTTGGGGTTTTTTTTTGTTTTGTTTTGTTTTTTGAGGGCACAGGAGGGAATGGTTTCTACCAAAGAAGAAGTTCCTTCTACTTGATTTAAAATATCAGAGTAAAATAAGTATATTATGCAGTGCAGTGGAAAGAGCTTATCATCAGAAGACCTGGGTTTGCCTCTCAGATCTACCACTGAAATAATTGTATTAACTGTTAAGTGCTATATACAAATTCAAGCTACTGTTATAAACTGGTACATCTCAGTGAACAGTTCATGTAAAGTCACTCTCAAATAATCACCGTGTATCCTAAATGGTGCTGCATTCTGCAGACAATAACAGGGATGATACCACGTGTCTCCAGATTGATCAGAATTCTGAACAAATACTACCTTGAATGCATGCATATCCTAGGTCAGATAGCCAAGACGCTGCTTGAATTCTCATCTATTCTCATACATTTCTTTAAGATAAGAAGGCATTTACTGTTGTCACAAGCTGCTCCTGTTTCATCACAGCCACTAATGATGAACAGCTGCACTTTGGATGGAAAAATGGCAAATGCTGGTTTTGTTTTCATATGGTATCTGATGTGTAAATTGCCTTAAAGCTACAAAATAAATATGAATTGCTATTTGCATTTGCATAAGGCTCATCCTAATGATCTCTTGGCTCCATCTAGTGTTTGCAAAACTTAATATGTAAGAGTTGGATGAACAAGGTATTTAGCCCATACCTATTCAAAATTAAGGAAAATCTACATTGTTAATAACTAAGGAAATCTACATTAGCATATTTACCAACAACTTAAATCAACTGTTTTCTAAATCTTAATATCGTTGTGGTATTCAGCTAAAGACATTGGAAACTTAAAGCTGTTTTTAGGTATACAAATGAAAAAATAAAATTTTCGTCCTCCTCTTGCATAAATATTTAATTAGTCATTATTCATACTTAAGACATATGTCTGAAAACATTAAGAAATTTTGCAGAGAACAGCACTTGTCAGTTAACTAATGATTTGAGGTACAAATTACCAGATGCTCAGTGGTTCCATATCCAGTTTTCATGTTCACAGCACACGTAGAACTGTGTAAAGTGCAATATAAGCGTAAACTATCGTAAACAAAACTTAATTTGATTCATGGCTAAATAACAGTCATTATCAAGGCTGAATTTCCCCCGCTCTTCTAAGAATCACTCCTTAATATCTTAATATTCCTAATTCTACTTGAGAAAATCTAGAAACAAAAAACAGTGTAGAAGTGGATAATCATTCCAAGATCAGCGTTTATGTGTTTTTTTTTTTATGTTAACTGTCTATGATCCTGCACAGGAAGACCAATGAAAGTAACAGTCCTTGCTTTTTATAAGCTTATAACTTATAACCTTAAAACATTAGGAAGTCAGCATTGGGTACAAAGAGATTAGTTAAGCTCATTGTGTTCTAGCTTACTTATGTTCTGTCTACTCCATGGCTTCCTGGAAGTTTTAAAATCTCAGATTTGGAAGGGCCTCAAGGCCATTTAAATCGGTCATCTGAACAAGATTTTTTTCTATAACATACCTGACCAAGGATCCATCTGGTTTCTGTTTAAAAACCCCATTAAATGGTGGCCCACTACTTTTTAAGTTAGCCTATTCTATTTTCAGCAAGTTCTGGTTGTTAGGAAGGTCTTGCTTCATCAAGCCTAAGTCAGCTTCTTTGAAATACCTTCTTACTCCTCCTTTTATACCCCCTGCAGCCACATAGATCAGGTCTCATCCCTCTTCCAAATGACAGTCCTAATACATGAAAAAAGTTACCTTTCATATGCCCCCTAAGTCTTTACTTTTACACATTAAACATCCAGCTTTCTTCAGACAATCCTCATATAGCCTGATCTCCAGACTCTTCAACATGTTGTTTGCCCTTCTCTTAATACTATCCAGCTTATTGATCTCCTTCCTATAATGCAGAGCCCAGAATTGAATACTGCAATCCCTGAAGATGTTTATTCTAAGATGTAGAGATATCACTTAGCAGCTTTTATGTTTCCTTTTCTTGAGCTGCTTCTACTCATGCCTAGTCCTGTTGCAGAGCCTGTTTATAATTTCCTGTGTGTATCGATCTGAAGTATATCATAAAGCCTTCACTACTAAATGAAAAGAGAAGTAATATGATAGCAGCATAATAGATAAAGGCCTGCCTCTGATATGCGCTGGCTATGTGATCCTGGGTAAATCACTTAACTTCTCAGTTCTTTCAGAAATACCCTAAAACTAGGGAATTTCTTCCTTCAGGACTTCCCTGTAACAATGAAATCATAGACTCAGTCCCTATCACCATTAAAATTGGGTCTGCTTTAGTCTTTCATGGACGTTTCCTTGAAACAGAACAAATACTCTTGGAATCCTTACCATGATTTGGGTCTAACTGGCCTCCATTATATTTGGGGACCCAATGACAGTGGCAGTTTGATAATAAACGCATCAGATATAGCTTACTTTTCAGAGAAAAATAGCTTGGTCTTTAAGTAAAAGTAAATCCTTTGCTTACAAATGGAATTCAGAGCTGGGAATTAGTGACAGCCACGTGCCATTTAGGGTCCTAGGAAGGGCTTTTCCAGGATGTTTATGTTGTCAGGATGTGCCTGCTGACATCTTTGGATGAGCTTATTAGAGCCTGTGTTAGTATCAGGGATTATTCTTAACCTAACTCTCTTCCTCATTTTTGTGTCCAAGTAAGAATGTGGATCATCTTGCTAGATAGGATTATTGAGAATAATTACAAAAATACAAAATTTTGTGTCATATCTTTTCAATATTTAAAACTCTTCATTGAGGAAGGGAGGAGGTTGTGCTTTTTTTTTTCTTTTTTACACAAAACATTGGCCAGGAGATTGTTTCATAGGATTATTAGTTGCAGGGTTGTTGTCCACCCCGACCCCCCATTTAAAGCAAAAGCATTCAGTTTCCAGTAAGATCAAAGGAACTGAATTAGAAAAATTAACTTCTCCTCCATCTACTCTACCATTTACAGACTATTCCACGTGCAAAGCTTTTTTTTAAAATTTAAGTGGAGTCCAAGATCTGTCTAGCAATTTTTTGCAACCAAAAAATAATAGAGGAAATGTCTTCCTTTTTCTCTACAGAACTTTCAGGACACTTAGAACCCATGATCCCAGAAAGCAGGGCTTTTTCTAGCTATGTATTTTTTCTGCACAGTACCTCAGGTGTAGTGTCAAGTGCATAAATGCTGGATTGAATGAGAAATACAGTTAAGAGGCCACAAAGTCCACCTTTTATTCATTGGACTTTTGTGCCTCTTTTTTCTTTTTGGCCTATTTTGCTTTTTAAAGTTCTTTTCTTTAGAGAAATTTTTGCCTCTTTTAACAAGCTATTAATTCTCTTTTCATTTCATAATTTTCTTGCTTCACTCTCATTTCCTTTCCTAATTTTCCCTTTATCACACTTATCTCATGCTTTAACTTTTCCAGGAATTCTTGTTGGACCTGGGTCCAATTAGCATTTTTCTTTGAGGCTTTGGGTGCAGCTGTTTTCACATTATTGTTTTCTTCTGAGTTTGTGTCTTGGTCTTCCCTGACACTGTAGTAGCTTTTTATGGTCAAGTTCTTTTTTTGTTGTTGTTTCTCATTTTCTCAGCATATTTGTTGACTTTGAACTTTATGTTAAAGTTGGGCTCTGCTCACCTGGGGGTGGGGAAGTACTGTCCAAACTTCAGAGTTTTTCATGCTGCCACTTTCAGGGCTAATTCTAGGAATCTGCAAGTTTTGGGTGCCTCCAAGGTGGTGTGATATGGGAAGAGGTATAGTCACTTCTCCTCTGGTCTTCACTCAGTCCTTTACCCAGGAAGGGCCCCTGCTCCTCTGCAGCTACAAGCACTAATGCTCTTCTTGGAACTATGACCAGGTCCCTTATACTGTCCTGAAGCTGAAAATGGTAGTGCTCCTCTCTGCCTTGGAACTGTGACCAGGTCCCCTGTTCTCCTTGTAGTAGTGCTCTGTTGCACCCTGAAATTGTGACCCAGAACTGCATATGGGCAATAGAGTTTCCAATCAGTCCCCAATATACCCAGTACCAGCAAAGGGTCTCCTGTGATCTCTTTATAACCCATTATCTGAACCCGGCCCCCACACACACACACACACAAATACTTTACCATCCCTGAGTTGAGTGCTCCCAAAGCTGCTGTCACTGTCACAGCTTCCTCCAAGGCTGCCTCTGGTACTGCTGCTACCAATTGTGATCTGGGCCAGTGCCCACCCCAGGGCCACACACCTCGCCTGCCAATCTCCTAAGATACCTTGAGCCGATATCTCCTCCTGACCTTTTGTTGGCTCTACTGCTCCAAAATTTTATTGGAGGCATTATTTTAAAGGTTTTTTGGATGGGAACGTTGGGAGGGTTCACTTGGGTTGCTGCCTCTGCTCCATCATTTTGTCTCTTCCCTCTCCCCACCCTCCCCAAGCCCACCTTGCTTTACCTATCACCACCAGATGTGAGATCTCTTGGGTGGTAGAAGGTATGTAGATTTACCAATTACTGTTAACACCAAGCATCACAAACCCCACATATTCTAAGCCTGTTTGAGAGAAAGTGTGGTGTGGTAGATAAGAGATTTGTTCTCAGAATCAAGAAGATCTGGGTTTGAGTCCTGCTTCTGTCACATACCATCTGACTCTAGGCAAATCATTTAACTTCTCAGTGCCCTCAAGCATCAGTCTGAGTTGCTAATCTGCATTGGAAGAGGGAGTTTCCTTACCAGCAGTTCCTGACACTAATAAAATCTCAAATCTAGTCCAAAAAAAATTTTTTTAATAGATTTCACCTCTTACTCTTTTGTCTTCACAGAAATATTGCCTGTGAGGGTGCTTTTGAGAGCCAAAGGGGGACAGGTTTGCGAGAGATGCTCCAAAGGGCATAGGGGAATTTGGCAAGTTGCTGAACAAGATGATTTTGTTTTGTCGTTGTTGTTTTCATTTTTAACTTCGGGGGTGGGGGTTTCTTCTATTTTTCTAGAAGCTTGGGAATGAAGCCTCTCCCCAGGATGTTTCTGCTACTGCTTTGAGCAACACAGAACGATCAGATGGGAGTGGAGCAGGTAAATTAGGATAACTTTCTTTTTCTTATTAGGAAGAAACCTTACCTTGATCTGTTGTGGTAAAGGCATGAAAAAAGAGATGCTAATGGTCAGAAAGGCAGGACATATGCCTTAGGGTGCTTGTGTTCCATCTTTTAGCATCATTGGAAACTTCTTTTGGCCCCACAAACTCCCAACACTTCCAAGGACCATGTGTCTTCCCAGTGAGCTTTGCTCTTTTTGCCTCTTCTCTGATGCAGGCAAGATACTTCTTACTAAATGTTACCTTCTTACCAGATTTTTGAGAGGTAGATTTTCTTCTACTTAAATACATTTGCTCAATTCCTACGTCATTTGAGTTATTTACATAGAGCAATAACATACCAAAGGTGGAAAGTATTTGCATATGATACACACCAGAAATTCAATGTTGCTATGATAATGCTAATGCTTCGTATGCTTACATCAGTCAATCAAACAATTTATTAGCAGCTATTGTGTGCCAATTTTAGGCAAAAATGAAATTGTTTCTACCCTCATGGAACTTATATCCTATTATGAAATCTTTTTTTTTCGAGGGGGGAGGGTACGGCAGTTGGGGTTAAGTGACTTGTCCAAGGTCACACAGCTAGTAAGTGTGTCAAATGTCTGAGGTCAGATTTGAACTCATGTTCTCCCGACTCCAGGGCCAGTGCTCTACTCTCTGCACCACCTAGCTGCCCCACTTATATCCTATTATGATAAAGCAATACAAATGTTAGATTGTAGCTGGATTGGAGTTATATAAAACACTATTTCTAACCTAAAATGTTGTAAAGTCTTTACTTCCAAAAAGTGAGTCATTCACTGAAAGATTGCCATCACTGCATTCCCCCTATTACTTCATTCATCCCAAGATTCATAAATAGGGCTACTAATATAATTAGTACTCTTATTTCTAATTGTCCATAATAGTAATTTTTATACTCATGAAGTGTTTTATTACCATGGAACAAGAAAGAAAGATTTTAAAAGCTGGTATGCAGTAGGTAAAATCTTAACTTCATATAATTATTAGAGAGACTGTTAATTGACTGAATTGGTGTATATGAATGTATCAGGAAGTCATTTGGGTTTTTTTGTAAAGCTTTTCAGGTTTCCAAGAAAAACTAACATAAAATAATATGCAGGATTAAAAATGCCACCAGATTAACTGTGTGGAATGGACCAAGTTTCTTATGGTGATTGTTGAAAATATCACTTCTAGGTTTAATATGTAAAAGTATGTACACATATGTATGTGTGTATTTGGGGAAAATATTACTTGACTTCAAATTCTTGACTCTATCCCACTACAACCAGTTGTTTTAGAATTTTATGTAGCATGTATCTGTTTTCTTTCTAGTACCTAAGCTGCATCCAGGTCTTCCAGAGAACCGTTTTGCTGCAAATAAAGGTGACTCCATTGCAGCCACACCAGAGAAAAACACCAAAATAGACCCCAAAGTGGAAGTCAGTATGAGACCTCGGAGTTCTTCCAATACACCTACCAGTCCCAAACCCCTCCTTCAGTCGCCCAAACCTGCCTTGGCAGCACGGCCCACAGTCCCACAGAAACCAAGAACTTCTTCTCGTCCTGGTAAGGGACTTAACTTGCCAGTGAATCAAAATCTGTTGGAGATATTGGTAGTTCTTAGAAGCAAGAGAAACTGGAACCTCTGAGAAATGTGCATCATAAAAGCAGTCATCATGGTACAGTAGTGAAAGGCATAGGACTTGGAGTCTGAGAACGTGGGGTCAGATCCCACTTCTGCCACTTACTATAGGCAAATGATCTAATTTTTACAGGCCACAGTTACCTCACCTATAAAATAAGGAAGTTAGTCCTGATGGCCTCCTGAGTCCTGTCCAGCTTTAAATCTGTGAGCCACACAGGCAGTAAGGATCAAAGGCAGGAAAGGACCCAGGAGAGTTAGATTGGCCTCTTCACTTTATAATAAATCTGATTTATTGTCTAGAAGGGTGATGGCTAAACACGACTCATAGATAATACGTCCAGTGAGAATACAAAGAGAAATCATGTGAATCATATCAGAAGCCCTGGAAATTATAAAGAATTCATAAAATATATAGCCTTACATCACATTGAATTCATTCTTACATTTTGTTTGGCTAACATCTGTCACCATAACATGCATGCCAACACTTGGAACAAAGTTGTAATTTGTGACCATGCAGTACAAGAACAGGAAGAATAGTTTATTTTTGTCTTAACCTCAGATCAGTGAACACTCCATATCCTGTCTTGAATAGGTCAAGTGTCTTAAGACCATGATGGTAGAGAAAATTCAGGACACATTAAAAGGATGGAAACAAGCATTTATTACTCACCAACTATGTGCCAGGCCCTTTGCTAAATACTTTACAAATATTACCTCATTTGATCTGCACAACAACCCTGGGAGATAGAGGCTATTATTATGCCTATTTTTCACTTGAAACTGTGGCGGAAATAAGTTAAGTGACTTGCCCAGGGTCACACAGATTTGAACTCAGGTCTTTCCGACTCCAGGCCCAGTGCTCTGTTCCCCCACACCACCTACCTGCCTAGAAACCAATTTGATTTCTTTATCCTTCCCCTATATCTTATCCTCCTTCTCCCCTTAAAACTCTGTCTCCCACATGCTCCAACAAGCAAACATCTTAAACAGGCAGAAATCTCTACCCCACTGAACAAGCAGAGTAAATAAGCATGGTATTGCAAAAATAAATATATACATATATGTGAGTGTGTATGCATATTTACATATATGTATACGTATGTTTTTAAATGTGTATGTGTGTATAAATGTGACTGTATGTGTATTTTATATATGTATACATGTATATGTTTATAAATGTGTATATGTGTATATAAATGTGAATGTGTATGTATGTATATTTATGTATGTATACATGTATGTTTATAAATGTGTATATGTGTATAAATGTGAGAGAGTATGTGTGTGTGTGTGTGTAGCAGTCAACACAGTGAATTGTATGTTTACCAATCAAATGCACACAGCATTTGTGTAATCTAGAAAGTACCACCATCCCATAGCCCCACTTTCAGTCTTCTACTCCTCCCTCTATTTCTCTCCCCGTTTTTTCTCATATGTAAAGTAGTCAACTTGATCAATCTTACTAAGGCACCATAGCCCATTAATCCCTTCCAAAACCCAGTGTGCAGAACCAAAAAAATCACAGGTAGGAGGAAGGTAGTATGTTTATGATCTCCTAGGGCAAATTCACTTGAACTTCATTAAGTTTCAGTCTAGATTTACTCCATTTTTCTTCCAAATAAGTTGTAAAATTCCTCACAATGAGAAAATAGAATTAGTCAAGATGCCCTGGGTTGTCCTGCACATAGGGAAGGTAGAAAGATGGAATCAAGGAACTACTTTTCTTTCACTGGTTGGCGTGCAAAGACAATCATTTTTTTTTCCTTTAAAAGAGCATGATAAAAATCACTGCTTCCAAGTCACTCTTACATAGCATCCCCACTCCTTGGATATGACAACAAATGAGGGGAGTGGATTCTCAGTGTTAGATAGATGTAAGAAATCAAACACCCTTGAACTTGGAAGCTAACGGGAACACTTGGGTAATTTATAAATCCAGTTATGTTCTACCTGTGGGAGGTTGAGTCACATCTGTGCAGGGGTTAACCTTTTACAAAAATGTATTATTCTTATCTATATTGTTTGCCAGTTTTATTATGCTGAGTAGAAATGTAAAATTTCTCCCAAGCCAAAAACCTCCCACTGTTTTTTTTAAGTCATTTATCATATCAGTTTATTGCCTGGCTCATGCTCTCAGCTGTTGAGAAATTTGATTTGTCTGTTTATGTTTCCGTAGAGGATATCCCAGATTCTCCAACTGGCCCTGGTTCCCCTAAAGTTGCTTTGCTTCCGCCTGTTCTAAAGAAAGTTCCTTCTGACAAAGAGAGAGATGGCCAAAGTAGTCCCCAGCCTACAGCGAGGTCATTTTCCCAAGAAGGTAAGATAGGCTCTTCTCTACATTGCTCCATTTCTTTCCTCTTAGATATATCAGGGAAAAGTAATCAACACTGGAGTAATTAAGCTGATTTCGTATGATTTGGCTAAGTGGTAAGTTCCCTCTGTTCAATTTATGGTAATATTACAATTTCTTGGTTTTGCCTGTTCTTGCCAAGAAACATGTGTTTTATTAATGAATTGTTGGAATTAGTTGAACTTAACAGTGTAGCTAGGAGAAGAAATTCTCTCCAACTATTCATTGGATTCTGCATTAGAGACCCCCTCACGGTCCCCTTCAGGGATGACCTCAACTGTTAGCGAATTAATCTGAAACAACCACTTGTAGGTTTCTGCATCCAGTTATTTATCAGGAAAGTCTTCACGGGATAAGATCAACGCTTTTGATTCAATAGAACGCAGAGACTGAGAGTCCCTTGTTGCTTCAGATCATCTCCCCAAACCTGGTGGTAGGGCTCTTCTGAGTCTCAGAAGCCACAACATTTGACTGTGTGAACACTGTCAGGGAGCAGCTTTACTCCTTTTGCTATGAGTGTTACATACACTTGCTATTACATAAAAGGTGTAGTGGTTTGGTGGCTTGAACATCATCAGTCAAAGCAAGAGGGATTACCATAATCTACGTACAGGCGTTCTTCTTTCTGTCTTCTCTTAGGAGTGGGGTTTTGTGTGTGAGAGGTTTAAGTTCCTTCAAGCTCCTTTGATCTCCTGACAAATCACTAAGTAATAATTGTTGGGCTGAAGTAAATGGTAAGAAAGTGCTTCTGATTGCTGTTGTGTGGCAGACAAACAACGAACCAAAAAAATTTTAAAAATAAAAACAAAACCTCTGCCTTCCTGATCCACACTGAACATTAGACCATTTTAGGGGGTCTGGCCGCTTTTGGATAGAGGCCATAAAAGGAAGACTTGGCTGAAAATCCAGGTCTGGAGTTTTGACAGAAATCGTCTAACTAATGATCCTCAAAAAGAGCAATGAAAGCCATTTGCACCCTTTAATATGATTCCCACTCCGTGCAAGAGAAGCTCCTAGAGTGTTGGCAAGGTGACAATGACCTTGGCCACTTAACGGCATTTACAACCTTTTCCTCTTCATTTGAAAAAAAAAATTCTTTCCTCTTTTCTTTTTCTCCCCACTTTCAATACTTGCTTGCTCTAAAACAGTATGTAGCCAACTTTGAGAACCTCCAAAAAATAAATGGAAAATCTTGGTGCAGAGGAGGTGGGGCAAAATGGCCCTTTATTCTAGGACAATTAAAACTTTGAAGTAGGTAAAAGTTGTAAGTTTAGGTTTTTTTTCTTCAGTGACTAAGATCTTCTTAAATAACTTCAATAACCAAAGGAGAGTCTACCCTCCCTCAGATGTCTGAATAAATGAAATATAGGATGCCATGAGTGTGGCCTTGCCTAGTTTGAAATGTTCTTGTTTCTTTTCCAGAAAAATGGGAAATAGAGTGAATTGCTTCTAATACATTTCAGGGGAGCTGGAATAGGTGTTTGGATCTTTTCCCAGCAGCTATTAGGATCAGGTGGTGTCCTTTTTTTAGGGGTACATAAAAATCTTACTTTTGAGGCTGGATGGTGGGGGAGTGGGGGTGGTGAAGGTCAGCTGTGCAATTAACTCTTTTCTGGTCAGAAGTCCAAAAAAAGGCAAGTCACAGTGATTCGGATTCCCTTTGAGCTTGAGGTATAGTACGTTGAGAAAAGATGCAGTTCTCAAAAACAGATTTTAAACATAGACATATCAAAGGTAGTGAAACTTTCATTTAAAAGTTTCACAAATGCTCATTATCAGATTTTTCAGCTAGGGTTACCTGGGAAATAGAGTTGCTTGTGAATAAACACTACCTCTTGCTTTAGAAAAAAATTTCTAATCATTCTGTTTCAAATTTTTTTTATGCTTTCTTTATGCCAATTACTCCCATTTTCCTTGTTCTTTGCTTTCCTTTGGACTAGCATGCCCAACTAATTTCTGAAACAGGTAAATCTCTGCAATTATTCCTGATTATTCCATAGTGAATGTGTTTTATTTATTTTTTATCCATTGCAGAACCAAAATGGAAATAGGATGCACTTTATAAGATTTTTGTTTTGCTTTGTAAGTAACTTATTGGGGCAGTCTCAAAGCACACCTCATTTTGCACTACATTTCCATAATGTTGGCTGTTGAATTCTGTAAATAACAGCAGATATGCCCAGGGCTGAAACTATCTGAATAGATGGCCTGTTTCCCTTGAATCATGATAAGTGGGGTGGATAAGATGATATTCAATTCTTTTTTTAATATTAGCTTCCACACTTGGATTTATTTGACAAGGGGGTAAAATGAATCCCTTTTCCCCAGTAGAACAAACAGGAGATTATAACAAAAGAGATTCAGACCATGACAATGACAAGTTCACCAGTGGAGGAAAAAGATCTTCAAAACTGTACTCCACCACTGCGGAAGAGGAAGTGAATGCAGTTGGGCACAGGAAGTCACAGCCAACAAATGGTTAGAACCTTCAATTTTCATCTTTCATGGAATCAATGCTTAAGAACTGGCACTAAGATTCACATTTAGCTGCAAGGCAGTTCATTGTGTTCCAATCCAAGGGGTGAGTCTGGGACATTATTCAGATAACAGTAAGTATCCCTAGTATAGAGGCATAATGCCTGCTTCAGTTTTAACATATGACCCCCCAAAAATGCTTAGGAAAGAGTGGAAAAAATCTGAGGTAATGTCAACCAGTGTGTTCACAGAGGAGTGGGTCTTACTGTGGGGAAGGAATGACTTATAGCTTGGCATCCAGTCTCTTTTTCAGATATATTTGTTATTTTTAAAAGCATTCTCCCTGCTCCTTTCCCTTCTGCTCTCATTTGTCTTGGCAGAGTTGTAACTATGGTGAAGTGACTGGGCCAAGGCCTAGGGCATTGAATTTAGAGTTCACTGACAACATTTGCAGCCTTCTGGCAGGATAAAAACAACAGAGCCAAGGCACCTAGTTAATAAGAACAATTAGTTAAAATAGGAAGCTACCAGATGGGCCGGAGTGAGTTCTTCCATCTCCCTCCGCCTTCAAGTAATCACCTCTCCAGAAGCACGTCTTATACCAAAACCTTTTGTCTCCCACATGTAGACCATTTCCTCTACCCAACAGAAAGTGTGCTTTATGTTCTAGGTGCAAAAACTCCTAGTGTCTGCTCCACTCTTGGTCATTTTATTTTT
Organism: Trichosurus vulpecula; assembly: GCF_011100635.1. Taxonomy (NCBI): domain Eukaryota; kingdom Metazoa; phylum Chordata; class Mammalia; order Diprotodontia; family Phalangeridae; genus Trichosurus; species Trichosurus vulpecula. The sequence continues at coordinate 195,154,670 of NC_050573.1, forward strand.
AGATATGTTCAGAGAGTCTTACTGTAAAAATAAGCTTGCATCTTAGGAGTCATGGGGTTTTAAAATTGTAAGATCCTTTAGATACCTTAGATATGATCCCTTCTGACCCTTTTACTTTATTGAGATCTATACAGGTAAAGTAACTTGCCTACGTTCACATAGGTAGCAGGTAGAAGAGTCAGATTTTGAGCTTGGCTCTTCCAACTCTAAATCTAGGTCTCTTTTCACAGACAACAGGTAGGTAGCACAGTGGATAGAGTAATCAATTTGGAGTCAGGAAGCCTTGATTTCAAATCCTACCTCAGACACGTATTAGCTTTGTGACCCTGGGCAAGTCATTTAGCTTCCATCTGCCTCACTTTCCTTATCTGTAAAACGAGAATAGCAATCACATCTAGCTCCCGGGGGTGTTGTGAGGAGACAATTGAAAAACGCTTTGTGAACCTTAATGCATTGTATAAATGCTAGCTATTATTACTATAAGCATAGCGTAAACTTTGAGAATAGTGACACACCAGCATCAGCTTTTTAGAATAAAGAGAGGACATAAACCCAGTAAATAGTAATAGATCTCTCTGCCATTTACATTAATCTGGATAGGAATTTTCTGTGACTATTTAGTAAAATGAGAGAAAAACCCCAATTATATTTCTCTCTCTTTGGGCACATTGTTTGCTCTTTAAAGTTCCTTCAGTATGGTGTAAATGAAAGTCATCAAAAGGTTAGAGGAAGGAAAGATTTCTATGTAGATTTTGGTCTCTGTAAAATTTAGAAAAGTCTTTTTATTATATAACATTTTGAGGGAGATGAATACATTTGTTCAAAGTTGGGGATATGGAAAAGGAAATGTCCTTTCTCACTTGTTGCTATTTCTCATAAACATGGCTTGGGAAATTAATGGCTGCCCCTTTTAAAGGAGATTTTAGTTTCCTAGAGAACAAAAAGAGAAAAACAAATGTTCCTGTGTTTTTTTTTTTCATGTTTGAGTTTTCTTCAGAGGGCTCTAGATCATGAAATGAAATGAGTCTTTGCCCTCCTTTACAAAGACCATTTGGTCATTACAAATAGGCACTTGAAATTTGGTGATCTCACAGGGTGTCCAGTGGGACTGCTGCCCCACCACCATTTGTCTGATCTTTTTTTTTTCCGAGGATGGTGATAGATTTGCAGTCAACTTATCCACTGCTGTGCCCGGTCTCCCAGCTGACCTATGGTACATATTCATAAGACGTCTGATAGAAGTTAGAGAAACCATCTGGACCCAAAAACCACTGCGAAATAATTACATGGTAGTAGAGACTTCAGCCTTGGACTTGTTAACACTTTATTCAACAAGCATTTATTAAGCATCTATGTGACATATACTGTGTTAGTTACCAGGGATATAAAGGTAAAATCAAAGACCGACTTGTCTTTGCAAACACAGTTTCAAAACATCCAAGAGAAGAAAGCAAGCCCTATAACCTTAATCCTTCTAATCCTAATCGTGTCTGTGTCCAAAAGCAGCACTCTTCTACAGAAGAAAACAAATAACTATAATTATGATTTATCTGTCTACAAGATCTTTTTTTTTTTACTCTCCAAATCACCTAAGAGTTACAAAGGGACATCTAAGGACAAGCAGTTTTTCTGAAATGGCAAAAAATCCTATTTATGGAAAGTTCCTATACAATCAGTATCTGTAAAAAATGTAAGTAAATTCTGGACATTTGATTTGGAATTACTGAGTTAGCTTTGTTTATGGTCCTTTTTATACAGAATGGATGACTCGCTTTTTGACAGTTGATGAAACGAAGGCACTTAGGACCCTTCTACTTGCATACTTTCTCTAAGGAATGAATCAAAGTACTCTATAAAACTGAAAAGTAGTAGCCCTTCCACCATCCAGAGGATCATCATTCCAGAGTAATTCCTAGTAATGTTTTTGTTTGGGAGATGAAATAGTGAAGGTAAAGATAGGACTAGACTAGAATCAGAGAATTGTTGTACTAGGAGTAGGGAAAATGTTCTCCATAAAATATCATGCACTCTTTGGCGTGTCCATCGATTTAATCAGAATTTAGTTGCTTTGCCAAAATCTCATTTTGAAACTGAATTCTTTAAAGCCAGTAGTTTCCTCTAATGTCCAGTCACTCAGGGTTACAATCATCCTTGCCACTTCATTCTCCCACATCCCCAACCCACATATCCAGACAATTACCAAGCAGTATTGATTCTAACTCCACATCTTTTTTTTTTTTTTATGGAAAGACATACACATTTAATAATCACAGTTATAAACATGAAGGGGATTACTATCACAGCATTTAAAATCCAGAGGAAGCAATAGTAAGACCTCCCATAGTAGAGATAGAACCAAGTAAGAGCCCTTTATTCATTCCAGAAATGAACAAAGCCTGGCCCTGACATGAAGTCCCAAATCATGAAGTCTATAAAAAGAGCTAAAGGAAAAAGCACCAATGAAAAAGAAATATTTTGGAGCTAGGGTAGTCCAAGACACAAGACCAAATGAAGAACAAATCTACATGCCAATCCTCAAATACAGTCAGAGATTTGTCATAAACTCTACTCAGCTCCCTGGAAAAAGCAAAGCAAGAGATTTAAAATGATCATATAAGTAAAATTAGTAACTCCACATCTTTTGCATCCTCCCATTCCCTTGCCCCCTCCAGCACCTACTGTCCACCCCTACTTTTTCTCCACATGTAGCCGTCATCATAGTTTAGGCTCTCCCGTCTGGAGTTGTGCAATAGCCTCCTGATTGGCCTCCCTACCTCAAGGCTCACCCTCCCCGAATCCACCTTCCACATTCTTGCCAAAGTGGTATTTCCAACAAATAGTCTGACCATGACTACTATGGGAGTTCCTCTTGTATTAAATTCAAATTACTCTGGCATTTAAAGCCTTTCACAGCTTGCCTTTGTCCTACCTTTCAAAACTTATACATTATTTCTCTTCACACACTCTTTGGTTCAGCTAAACTCACCTCCTTTTCACTCCTCGATGTGCCATCCCATGTCCTATCTCTATGTTTTTGCTCATGCCTAATCTACTCTCTCCTCTCCTCCAACTCTTAGAAAACCCTAGCTTCCTTCAAAGTGCCATTTCTTACACAAGGTCTTTCCTGAACTTCCCCAGCTGCTAATGTGTCCCCTCCTGTAACATTTCATTTTTGTTTGTATCCTTAGGATCCAGCACTGTACCTGACACATAGTAGATGTTTAATAAAGGCTTGCTTGATTGACTGATATCTGATTCTAACATGAAGGTACCTCTGAGTTCTTAAGGCTACACCAGTGGAGGTCAAGGTGTATCAGGTTTCAAGTATGGGCCTAGTCATAGGCTATGTATCATTTGCCCCAAGTCTAGTATAGTATAGTTAAAGTTGAGTAAAGTGGGTCAGCTGATTCCTCATGCCCTACCACCTGCCCCATGGACAACACTTTAAAGCAAGATACTAAGATGTGATGTGGTTACAATATACAATATATTGGTGAAGAGAGTACTCATACTAACTCAAATGAATTAGGAATCTTTTGAAGTATTGAAGCTTAAGACCACTTGACATTGGGTTACCTATGAAAGGCTGACCTTTTGGAAGCTTGTCATGGTGTCTTAAAAGCATTAGCATCCTTCATTTTATAAGCACCAGAAAGGTGGTGATTTTGTTTAAAGAGTAGTAATTATATTTCTACACGAATGACTTTCATTTGTTAGTGCCAGTTCCTAGCACCTGTCTAAACCTTTGAGAACTGAATAGCATTCTGCTTTCAGAAAAGAGCTTTGGGGGTTCAGTTTTACAATTAATGAGCAGCATTTAAAAAGTCTTTTAAGCTGACCTGCAGGTTGTCCCTCTGATAATGCTTTCAGCAACTTTATTTACACGAAACAATTTTCTTATTCCCTTGAAACTTTAGCAGTATTTATGAAACATACAGAAGCTATTGTTCTCAAAGCATGCTGCATATTGTTTTTCTCATGATTATTCCTCTGCTTTAATTGAGTCTGGCTATTTTAATGTTTATTTGACAGGTATTTGTATGCTAGAGTATTTTAACTTCATTTGTTGAAAATATTTCTAACTTCATCTTTTGTGTGTCCTATCATTTTCTCTTTCCACTTAATTATAAGCTACACTTTTTCATTATGTGTTATGCTATTTCTTACAGAAAAAAGTTGTCTTTGCATGTAGTATAAATGGATCTTTAAAGAGAAGAAGGGAAAGCAAAAGACATCTGATATTGAGGCTTTTTTAATATCTGCCCCATCCCAGTAATCAAAGTTGCACTCCACAAATACTCACTGTTATTTGGGGTCTGACATTGAATGGCCCATACCCTATTTCATTTCCCTCACAAGGGCAAAGGTACATTTCCTTCCAATGTTACCCCCAAGAGAAATATAATAGCCTATTGCCACTTGGACTCATTCTAGGAGGGGTGAGCAAACAGACACTTGGTGAATGAGATTTTTAGGTCATGATAGATTTAGCTTTTTAGGATATTAGTATATCATTGTAGTTGAATGGAGGGGAAAGCAAAAAGTTTGATCTAAGGTTACTCAAGGAAAATATCTTGTTGTTCCTCCTGGAAATCTCTGTTATAACAGTGCTAACATTGGCTTCCAACTTGTATACAAAATCAAATCATTTTGGAGAATGAAAGGTTCCATTTTTGAGCCTCTCCATCTGAGGCCTTGATGGTATAGATGTGATTTGAATATAGATAGGTTGTTTAAATGTTGAATACAGTATGCAGTTACTTAGTTTGCTTATCCATTATTTATAAATGTCTCTTTTTTTTCTGCCCAGTGTGCTTGGGGCACACATAAAGCTTATAAACCACTGGAATAGTAACCTCATAAATAGGAGAATTTATATCAGAGAGGTTTAATGAAAAAAATCTGAATTTTAAAAAACTTAAAGTAAAACTAAATTAAGTCAGGTTGACTGGGCAGTGAAAGATATGAAATTTAGATTGGTTTTTTTTTTAAAAGAGTTTTAATAAAGGGCAGTTTTATTTCAGGTACATATAATCAGTGATACCATCTGCTAACCACAGGCCTGCTGTATGATCTTTAATAAATACATAACTCATCTGTAATTAGCATATTATATGTATGCAAATGGATATTGCTAAAATGCTTGGAAACAGGATCTTCCCTCAGGAATAATTACCCTAAAGGTTTGTTTATCTTATTAATTTGGAATAGTGAATTAACCTACGAATTAGGAGCCCTGATTCTAGACCCAGCTCTTCTACTGCCTATGTGATCTCAGATAAATCATTTGCCCTCTCTCTATCTCCATTTTCCCACCTGTAAAATGGGGATAATACCTACTGTGCCTGCTTCACAAAGTTGTTGTAAGAGCAGAAGGAAATGGAACTGCAGAAAAAATTGATGGTAATATAGGCAAGATATTATTAGAAACCCTTTCATAGCTAATGTCAAGGTAAACCAGCCTAGTCCTGGCCAAATGATCAGTCTTTCTGAATTAATAGAAGGAACTGAACTAGTGAAATCTCCTACTTAGGATGGATGTTAAAGCGCAATACTGTTGTCTAAAGCTTAATACATAAACCATTCTCTACTGGTCCCAAATTCTGTTTTGGCATTTATACTCGGTACTTGGTTTTTATCCTAGAACATGAAAATGGGCTTTTGTCCGCCCATCCACAACAGAGGAGGACCCCCAAAAGTAATGTCATTGACTCAATAAGAAAATCAGTGCTTTGAATGAAAACAATAGAATGACAGTAATTGTAATAATGATAGCCATCTCTAGGCTGGGGGGAGGGAAGGAAAAAAAGTAATTTACATGATAACTTTATTATAGATTTGCAGTTTCACGTGCATTCATCTTTTTTATTATACTATATTATGGAAATGTTTGTTTTATTCCATAAATTTAAAATAAAATAAAAAAATGTGGAGGAGAAAAGAAAATAATAGAATATAAACTTACTGCAGTCAGTGCCACTCTTACTTTTGTTTTCGTATGCCTCAAGCTTGCTACCTAGTAGCCCCTTAACAAATGCTTGTTGGTTAATTGATAACAAAGAATTGTTAAGCCAGAACTAGTTTTTTATCAGGGAGATCAATGTGTTAAAGAGGGCTTTCTGTGAGGCAATTTGGAAAGATGAATACTTTTGTCTCAGGGGGTAGTGTATCATTATTAATCTCTGGCTCAGTTATTTTTAGTAGTATGAATTCCATCATGTAAGAAAAAATGAGTGTGGGACATGTACACAACATGAACTGAATCCAAGTCTTCCTCAAGCCAGAGTTGAATGCAATGAAAAGGAAAACAAAACAAAGCCAATATAGGAGATATTTAGGAGATCAGGGAAGAGTATTCTACCAGACTGGTTTTGCCCCTGCATCGTGCAATTAAAGTTCATTACGAGGCAACAAATGCAAGAGAGACAGCTCCTTCTGTATTTTAAATTTTAATAAAGCAATCATAGCTAACACCCCTGGTGACCGCATTTCCTTATGGCTGGATTTTATAATGCTTCTTCAAGATGAAGGTCAGCAATATTCATCTGCCTGCATCGAGTAGCAGGGGAGGATTTTAAAGGTACAAAGCACCTGGAGATAATCTAGTGCAGTCCAACCCTATCATTTCATAGAAGAAAAAAAGAAACCTAAAGGAAGATCAAATGACTTATCCCAGATCTCAATATTAAGAAAAAGAAGAGGGGCAGCTAGATGGCACAGTGAATAGAGCACCCACCCTGGAGTCAGGAGGACCCAAGATCAAATCTGGCCTCAGACACCTGACACACTTACTTACTGTGTGACCTTGGGCAAGTCACTTAACCCCAATTGCCCTGCATTCCCCTATCCCCCCCAAAAAATAAATAAAAGAAAAAGGAGAACTCTCATATCTTTAGCACTTAAGGTTTGCAAAGTACTTCCCATTCTCTACTTTGTGATTCTGATAATATAATTAGTAACATATCCCCATTTTACATACGAGGAAGGGGCAGAGCTTGGATTTGAACCCAGGTCTTCTGGTACCAGATCTAGTTCTCTCTCTACTATATGAGCAGCTTAATAAATTAAAAGTTTTCTGGGCAGCTAGTTGGCACAGTGGATAGAACACCAGCCCTGGAGTCAGGAGGACCTGAGTTCAAATTTGGCCTCAGATACTTGACACTTAACTAGCTGTGTGACCCTGGGCAAGTCACTTAACCCTGATTGCCTCACAACAAAAAAGAGAAAAGAAATTAAAAATTATCTTTGGGCATTGCCATTGTATTACTTTAATACCTTGAAGAATATATATAATACCTAGAGTTACCAACAACTCCCAAATGACTGATCATCCTCAGACAGATACCATGTCCATTTTTTTCTTAATACTGTTTTGTAAGTAGATGGTAGAGATGGAGGGGCAGCTTTTCTTTTTAAGGATCCAAAATCTGTGATCAGTTTTGTGAGCTAAAAGTACCCTTCATTTGAAACTCAGAGGGCTTAAATACTCTTCAAGTCTTATTTCATCTCATTAACTAAAAGTTTAAATTTTCCTTGGCTAGAGATTAGAACCTGGAGATGACCACAGCCTTGGCAAAGGAAGTCACAGTTATTGTTGTTTGCTTCTTAGGCTATTAGGGCTAATGAGCCCTCACTTCCTGAACACTCTTTATTAGGTTAACTACTTAAATAGCCCAGTGGAATTTGTGAGCCTAATACTCCTGGAGCCAGCCAAATAAGAGCTTCAGAAAATGCATGTTGAAGGTTTTCCTGGAAAGAGATGCTCAGGACTTTTGGGAAGCCCTTGAACTGCTGAGCTAAATGAGGCAGTTCCATTTTTCATTCGAAGCACACAAACCCCATGTTTATTATTTTTAGCTGAATGGTGTCTATATAACAGTCATTGCAAAATAACCCTTAATAGCCTTTAATAACATGTACTGTAGTACAGAATTTGAAACACTTTCCCCAGGCAATGGAAACTGTAATGCCTTTTTCTTTTCTCCCCTTTGGTTTTTGTAAAGACTGTTTTGTCTCTTGCAGGACCTTTGTTTTTGCACATAACCAGAGCAAGAATTGATAGCAATAATACATCTGTATGGAGAGTGGTTCAGTGTACCTGCTGGTATCAATTAATTCCTCATAAGGCCCATCCCCTAGAAAGTAGAACTGAGAGGTCAAATAATTGATAAAGTGTTAGTCAGTCTGGGGCAGCTAGGTGGCACAGTGAGTAGAGCATCGGCCCAGGAGTCAGAAGGACCTGAGTTCAAATTCAGCCTCAGACACCTGACAGGCTTACTAGCTGTGTGACCTTGGGCAAGTCACTTAACCCCAACTGCCCTGCCTTTCCCCCCTCCAAAAATAAAAAGATTAATAAAGCACCTTTCTTCATAACACCTGTGTGAGGTAATTAGCACACGTTATATTATTCCCATTTTGCAGGTATAGAAATTGAGGTTCTGCCATGAAGTGACTTGCTGATAATAACATACCTTTTAAATGTCAGAGCTAGGCTCCAAAGACACATCTCCTAAAGCTTTCCCCTACACCCACTAAGACATAGTCTCTTTCTTCAAGGATCTTTCTGTCTAATGGAAGAGGAAAGCCTAGGTTAATTTCAGAAATACCATCTTCCTCCAACTTCCAAAATGTTACTTCTCCCCTTCTGGTAACACCTCCCAGGGAATCTGAAGTTTCTCTAGGGCTTCAACATGAAGGAGAGGCCATGAGAAACCGTGGTGAACATGTGGTTTAAATATATGCACACATTTGTTAATAGGAAGCTTGTGGAGGGTTTAGAATTTTTTTTTCTTGTCTTCAGGCTTAAAAGAAAACAAGCCCTTCACTGATAAATTGTTGCTAGTCAAGTCTGTCTCAAACTCTTCATGCTTGGGTGCCCCCATCTTCAAACCTGAGTTGGCTAGCCATGCTAAATCACTGGCATCCCCCTATAGCAAACTCTTTTCATAAACTACTTCCTTATTCGCTGCAGTTTCATGGAAGATCCAAGGACACCAGTCGCCTGAACACCAGGAGCAAAGGCCAAGGTCCTCCAGCAAAGACGGCTACCAAGGCAGCAAGTCCAGTGATTCTGGAGAAGATGCAGAGAAAGACTTTATTTTTGTTTAAAGGGGTATGCCTTGCAAATGACTGTACAAGGTACTTTTATAACCCTGGGTACTGTTTTCTGTTGGTGCAGTTGGTTTTCTTTCTTTTCTTTCTTTTTTTTGTGAATAGGAATCAAATTTTTTTATTAATGGTATTCAAAGCACATTAGTTTGGGCTTTCCTTTTCTTGATGATGCATTTGATTCTCAAACATTCCCTTATATGCCTTCACTAAAAGCCAGCATTCTGCTCATGTTCCTACTGGAATTTCCCTGAAGCAACTACAGAGAGTGCCCTGCCTACGGGTTTGGGGAAGGCAAAGGAAAGTAACTGGAAACCATCTCACACGAATCCACTGTGCAACAGGTTGTGTGTTGTACTGCTGAATGTAAATGTGTCAAATCTGCACGTGTCCGACCAAGAAATATATTCTTGCTGTATGCAATTGCACATTGTAATTATAGTCACAGAGCACACTAATAAATAATTTGTACAAATTATATATATTAGATGCTTGGGTCTGGGTTTTACATTTTCCCAGAGAGAATGTCTTTCTTCCTGTTGAACTGTACAGAAAAAATGAACAGCAATCCTCAATTGGTTACATTTGCATACTGTCAACAAGCACAACTAAGAGTGGAATAGAACCTTGACTCTCTAAATCCTCGGATTAATGTATATAGTTGATGGAATGAGGCAATCGAGATTTTATGAATATTGGTGTTTGGGAGGTTGTTTTCAGTTCTGTCTGCATATTAGCTCTTAATGTGTGATTTGAGAGAGAAATAATTAGACATCTGTAAAAAAAAAGTACTCTTCTGGGGGCATATTTCAGAGATATTCACTTACATTACAAGTTGAATTTTATTCATATGTATATTTGTACCAATAAAATGATTTTGCAAGTGGAATATTGGTCTTCTCCAATACCTTCTTAAGATGGCCTTGGTTATTGGTGAAGTCATTTCTTTTTTTCTGGGGAAAAAAATTGGAATAATCATAGTTGTGACACACCACAAGGGGAGCTGTTACATTCAAAACAAACAACATATTTCACTATTAGAGTGGCCTTCCATCTCCAATGGAGGGGAAAAACTTACATAAGGATGAAGAATCAAATACTTATCAGTGCTTTACACCTGGCTACATGACAAATGGATTTCCATATATTTTGAGGCTTGAAGAAAGGCTAAAGGCTCAGTCTGATTTCGATTGCTCTCCAGCTCCTCATGGAGTCTCCTGGGTACAGGGTCAATCACTCCACGGATGCAGGTGAAATTCAAGATGTGTAATGTGGAGAATTTGGAGGGGCCAAGACATATCCATCTAAAAGATGCCCTTTTCTTAGATAAGCCATTCTTGCCTAATAAGTCTATGTCAAATTGAAATCAAACCGAGTGATTCATTCCCACTTACATTTGGCTGTGCCCTTGGCAAACTGGGCCAGCTAAAGGTATATCCCAAGATATGCTCATGTAAATTACCTGATGTGGTCTCTAACGTTTTAACTAATAAATGCTTAAAGAAAAGCCATAAAACTCAGTTATGTAGGCATTTCCCAAACTGTTTTGCTGAACCTTGGTTTCATGTGACATGGACAGGAATTCTTAGAGAATTTTATAGATGGATTTTTTGCCTTCTAAGATATTAAAATATAAAATTATATGTTAAAACTACTTGTGCACTAATTTTTGGCATAAAAATGTATTCTCTAAAAATTTCTCCATTTTTCCCTTTATCCCTGATATAGTCTAGAACCTTGGACCAACATAATATAGTTTTAGCCAATGAAGTTGTCTTAAAAATGAGACAACTGAATTCCACAGAGGTCAAGGAACTTTTTCCAAAGTCATACAGCTTGTTAGTGGCTAGCTAATCAAGGCCCCTGACTCCAAATACAGCATTCTTCCCAAAGTAGAGAAACTGTTCTCAACTTTTCCTATGGACAGACATGAGGAAACTGAAATATGCTGCAGTACAAAGGATTTAGGTTAAATGCTGAAGGTAGAAGGGAGGGGGAGCATTTCTGAGGGGAAATGGTTTTTCTGCTACAAAAGCAGTTGTAAAATCTTTAAAAGTTTTTTGAGTTTTGACAGATAACAATGGTGATGATGATAGCTACCATCCATATAGTATGTTAAGGTGTTCAGTGTATTGTACATACAGTGTCTCATTTGATCTTCACAACAACCCTGAGATCTGTGCTATTATCGTTACAAGTGGGAAGACTGAGACTGAGGGCAAAGTCTATTTTTCTAAAGATTTATGGATGGATTTACATGAAAACAAGGAGGAACAGACTAAATAGTTTCTTGGAGTCACTTTCTATTCTGTGAAATTTTGTCAGACTAGAGCCTCCCCTGAGTCTCACTACATGTTTTAGGTATATAGAGAAGTGGAAACAATTTTGGGGGAGCCAAAAGAACAGTGGGACTAGGACATCTGCAGAATAGATCAGAACTGGGTGTCCCCAGAATAGATACATCCTGCTGGTGGGACCAGAGTCAGAAGGAAGTGAGAGGAGATAAGACCAGAACCTATAATTTCACTGGTGTGAGGTACTCCCAAGATGGGTAAACTTCCCCCTATATAGACAGGTCAGCACGTTCTCTGCAACTAAGCCTTAACAGCATTGTCTACAGCAGAGGTTCCCAAACTTATTTGGCCTACCACCCCCTTTAAAGAAAATTACTCAGTGCCCCCCTGGAAATCTACTTTAACCCTTTAATGGGTTTTTTTTTTTAAATTGTGTCATTTAAAAAAATGTAATTTTTTTAAAATGATATATATTAAATTTAATAATTAATTGTAAATTTGTGGAGTTTTTCCTGCATTGAAATTTTGACGACACAATATTGTGTCATGTAACCATAAAGTATTGTATAGTAAACAAGTAATTATGCATATTCCTACCCATGCCTTCTGGATTTCCCAATAATGTGAGACATGCTCACCTGCCAACACTTGCTTGTTAAGACCTGTCAGTGGACTTGACCACTGATCAACTTGCATTTTGTGTGTTTATTTGGAAAATAATGTAATCACTACCACTTAAACTCTATTACACAACAGATGAAACATGTATGAATGGTTTTTCAAAATTTTCTTCTTATGCTTTCAATGCCCCTAAATTGCACCTGAGGCTATTACTGCCCCGTCCCTGCATCATTCCAGTGTCCTTCAGGAGGCAGTATCACCCATTTTGGGGACCTGTGGCTAGAGCACTAAGGTTAAGTGATTTCCCTGGGGTCATGCAGCCAATAGGTATCAAGGGCAAGACTTGACTCCAGGTTTTCCTGGCTTTGGAGCCAGTTCTCTATCCACTATACCCTCCTGCCCTTCAGAGTGAGGTGGCCCAAACTAAAAAATTGAGGATCATGTAAGAAGCACAAATTCTAGCATCTTAGTCATGAAGTAGGAACTGAAAGCACCTAAAATTCCACGGAGTCAGAAAGTCCTATCACACTCTGAGAGCCACATTTAAACACCTATAGTAAGGTAAGTAACGTGAACAATGATGGGCATATTTCATCCCCAGCAACCATGTTTTGATAACCCAAACATCATTTCTTTTTGGTATTGTAGTAGATTATATTACTTTGGTCTAAAAAAGAAAAAATAAAACCTTCCTAATTTGGTTTTCCTTAGACCAATATTAGTATTACTTTGTATTTACCAAGCACATTGCCAGCTGGCCAATGGCAGGAAGAGAGGGTGCCATGTAGTTGGGAAAAACCAATCAAAGATTAAAAATTGGATGTGGAACATTGACAGAGAAGGTAGTTTCTTACATGGCTCATTCAGAGCTGACTACAAGGAGATAAAGGAGAAGTTGCTGCTATGGAGAAGGTAAGGATTTTGTGGCTATTTTCAAAGTGTATCCAATTGAAAGTGCCCAGACAAAATGTTGTTTAGAAACCAGGGGAAAACCTTGATTCATGTTTTTTGAAAGAAAGGAGAAGCTGCATAAGAATAACAGAAGACAAAGATATTGTTAAGAAGTTATACCTAATGGTAGACAAGTTGCACCTATCCCTAATTCCCAATTTGTAGATCCCCATGTGTGTTGAGTCATTGTTCAGTCTTGTCTAATTCTCCATGACTCCATTTGGGGTTTACTTGACAGATACTGGAGTGGTTTGCCATTTCCTTTTCCAGCTCATTTTATATATGAAGAACTGAGGCAAACAAGGTAAAGTGACTCGCCCATGGTCACACAGCTAGTAAATATCTGAAGCTGGATGAGTCTTCCTTATTCCAAGCCCAGTGCCCTATCCACTGCACCACCTAGTTGTCCCTAAACCCCCATGAGTGACCCTTTTTTTTTTTTGAAGCATTTAAATAGTTGGTTATTTGGTACACTTTCATTTAATGTCCTTAAATTTGGGGAATTTCAAAACACATTCCAAATAGTTTCAACCTAGTAAACAAATGCCTGTGGATTCATTCTCCTTGGCTCTATGAGGTAATTGTCACTAGAAAGGATCCTGAGACTCTGCCCATGGAGCCAACAGTGTAAGCAGGATTGGAAAATGTTTCCGAATTCTGGTTCCCAGTTAGTATATACTTGAAAAGTATTGTTCTTAGAAATTAACAGTGTTGGAAGACAAACAGTAGAGTAGGAGAAAAAAATATTTGCATTAAATGTTGATGACAAAAGTCTATCCAAAACACAGAGGGACTTTATACAAATATATAACAGTGAGAACCATTCCACAGTAGATAAGTGGTCCAGTTAGAAAAACCAACCAAAAGAGAGAAATCTTAGAGAAAATGTAATATCCCATATTCATAGTGCTGCACCTCTGCAAAGAAAAGGAGGGAAGTGCATTTTCTTAACTATTTCAACTATTCCAAATGCGCGGCATTCAGTTTGGGATTTTGTTCCTTTTGTTTACATTGTAGTCATTGTGTATATAATTTTTTGGTTCTGCTGCTATATGATGGGATGGGATGGAATGGGAAATGTCAGTCCCAGAAAGGAAACGTGACGTGCCTAAGGCAATACAGCTAGCTTATAACTGAGCATCATCTAGAACTGGTTTCCTAATTCATAGATCACTGCATTTCCCTGATACAGCATAATACCAATTCCTCACCAATCACGGTTAGGCGATTGATAATAATAGTTCTTATTTCTCTATTTGTAAAGTACTCTTTATACGTATTATCTCATTTGATCCTCACAACAACCCTGTGAAGTACTTGCCATTATCTCCATTTTATAGATGAGGAAACTGAGGCTGCTAAAGATTAAATGACTTACCCAGGGTCACACAGCTAGTACGTGTTGAAAGAGGGATTTCCTCCAAAGTCTTTCTGACTCCAAGTTCCTTTCACTATTCATAATAAGTTTCTTCTCACATTTATTAATAATCAAATTCCTAGTGATTATGCATTAACATGAAACTAGTATGTGGGCTCAATTTCAATTCCAAATACGCTTTCCCCTTTATATTTCATTTCAATTACACTCATTTACTATAGTTTAGCCATTCCCCAACAAATGGCATCTACTTTGCAGATCTTACTACCACAAAAAATGATATGATGTGAATGCTTTGGTATACATGGAACCTTTCTGCCATATATTTGGAGTATATGCCTAGCAGTGGGATATCTGGACAAAGTGTATAGATTTAGTCACTTACTTTTATTACGATTCCAAATTGCTTTCCAGAATGGCTATATCAATTCAAAGCTCCATTGACAGTGTACTATTCACTGACCCTCCAACACTATTTCCATCTTTTGTTCTCTTGGCCAGTTTGCTGGGTGGGAAGTTTAGTGATCTGGATTTCTCTTTGATATGGTTATTAATAGTGTGCAATTCTTTTGAAGAGAACTTCATATCCTTTTACCACATATTCATTAGAAAATATCTCTTCTTTATGTGTTAATTCCTTTTATATGTCAGACCCCTTATAAGAGAGAACTGATTTTTCAAGTCTCTGTTTACCTGTCTTAAACCATTTTCAAAAGAACTGCAAACTATAAAGGACCACATATTGCATATTCTAAATCACCAATATCAAGAAAAATTCACATAAAAAAACTCTTCAATTTCATCTCACAAATAGACAAAGGTGACAAAATATGGAAAAATAGTCAACGTTGGAGGGACTTTGGCAAAATATACTGACACATTGTTGGTGGAGCTAAGGAGTTAATCCATTCATTCTGAAAATCAGTTTGGAATTATGTAAGAAAGTGACTAAATTTTTCATACCCTTGGGCCCAGCAATCCTGCTTCTGGTTGTATAGTCCAGGGAAGTCAAAGACAGAAACAAAGGCTGCAAATACACAAAAATGTTCATAGAAGTATTCTTTGTAGGAACAAAGAACTGAAAACAAAGTGCAATAAAGGAAGAACTTGGGGCAGCTAAGTGGCACAGTGGATATAGAGCACTAGCCCTAGAGTCAAGAGGAAATGGGCCTCAGATGCTTGACACTTATTAGCTGTGTGATCCTGGGCAAGTCACTTGACCCTGATTGCCTTGACAAAAAAAAAAAAGGAAGGAAGGAAGCACTGGGAGAAACTTGAGATTTCTATGAATTGATGCAAAGCAAAATAAGCAAAACCAAGAGAACACAGTAAGTGTAAAAATATAAATGAAAAGATCACCCCCCAAAAAAAAGTCCAACTGAGTAACAGAAAAATCAGTAAAGGTCCTAGAGAATTGTTAATGAAATATACGCCACCTCAGGGCAGAGAGACAGGGCTACTAAGATGGAATAGAATATACATTGTTAGATCGATTCCCTGTAATGGATGTTTATGATTACTTGATTTTCTTTGTCATGAAGGAGGATTCAACGTGGAAGGGGCGGGGAGGCATTTGAAATGACAGAGATGTAAAGACAAAAAGTGTCAATAAAATGTATTTTTTTTTAAAATAGAGCCTCATTTACCTTTCTGTCTATCCAGTTTATTGGGCTTCACTCCCATAAATGACACCTTCTAAACCAGAAGGTAAGCACTGTCTATTTAACTTGCTTAAGGACATACCCAGCACCTTATTGAAGCCAACTAGGAGTCAGACTTCTGAATCAGTAACAACTCCCATTCTTATATCACTTCTCTAAAACAATCCTATGAGGAAGGCAGGACACATATTATTTTCTCCATTTTATAGATGAAGAAACTAAGACTTGCCATGGGTCTCATGTGTTAAGTTGAGACTCCCATACAGATTTTTTGACCTGTGAGTGTGTTTTCTATTCTATAGGCTGTCTCAAACAAAGGACAATAGAAGAATAACTCATTTGTATAGCATTTTCTAACAGAACCGTAACGGGGAAAACGCCTTCCACTATTTCTTACTCTTAAGTAGGATAATTTAATGTAATAAGGCACAAGGTAAGGGAGATCTGGCCCTCTCAGCATGCATAAAGAAATATTTTCTCTCTCTCCATATCAGCCTGGAGGGAGCTGTCTTCTCTATGTATTTCACTGCTTTAAAATCCCAGCCTCCTATTGATTGGTAGCTTAGGGGTTGGCTGACTTGCTGACTTACCTGCACAGATGTTGGAGAGGAATATTGCTATAAATTTAGAAAAGGGAGTGTCTTGGTGTTAGGAACCGAGTTCTACACAGAGCTTTAAATTTTCAGGTTGTACTGTCACAGGGTTTGTACCACAGACAAAAATTTGTGTATCTTGCCTTTTGTGTGTCCTTGCTGCTCTGGTGCCATGATACTTTGTCCTGTGATTTGGAATGTTAGCATAATTACTGAGGCTCAATGTTTAGTAAGTATTGAAAACTCACAAGTTACATCTCAGAACTTTATAGGCTCTGACCCCAATTTGATCTTGTCCCTTTCTGAAATATCCCTTAAGAGTGAGCTGAAAAAAATTTTTAATGAATCTAAATAAATTAGTGCTAAATATTCCAGCTGTGATTATAAAATAATGAGACCAACCCCAAGAGTCATAGGATAAAAAATCCAACCCCTTCATTTTACAGATGAGGAAATTGAGAGCTAAGAATAATTACAGCCCAGAAATCTCACAATAATTTGTACATAATATGTACTTTCCAGTTAGAAGCAGTTCTCATCTGCACTTTTAAAATATGCCTCATTCCAGATGAAATATGTCAATCAGAAAACATTTATTATCTACTAAGTGCCGGGAACTGTACAACGGTTTTCACAGTGTGGTTCGGTGACTGCTAATGGTCCCTAAGATCCTTTCAGGTGGTCTGGAAGGCCAAAACTATTTTCATAACAGTATGAAGGTGTTTTAATTTTAAAAGATGTTATGTGGATAGAACTCATGTAAAAACCGTTGAAGGGGAGGGGGAGTCCTCAGTAATTTTTAAGAGTGTAAGGGGATCCCAAGATTAAAAAGTTTGAGAACTCTTGTACTAGACTATTCTTACAAAAGAATAGTAATGCCAGTGATGAAAAGTGCTAGTTCTATATACACTACAAATCTTCTAAGACCTAAGGTGGCAGAGAAGTAATCTCCACTTTTGAATTAGTTTGCATTAGATTTAACCCAAAAGGAGCTGTCAATGCATACACCATCTCAGACTACCTCTGCCCAACTTAAGGCCTCCATGAAATCACAAGAGGCCTATTAGAATCCTTGAAGCCAGAGAAAGCTGTGGAAGTACCACATATTCATGTCTTTCACCTGTCCCTTTACCAAAGGAAACAAGAATTGTACTTTTCACACAGACCTAGAAACATGAATGCTGTAGGGGTGAAGTCACCAACACCACTTCCGGTATTCCAGACTTACAAATGAGAGTTAAGAAACATTGGGGAAACCTGGAATTCATCTAGATTCAGGATCTCTTGTCTCCATCAACCATTCAACGAGAACTTTTAAAGTACTTACAATGTGCTAGGTGCATATACTGATCACTGGGGATACAGAGAAAGGCAAACAGCCCCTACCTACAGGAAGTTTACATTTTAATGGGAAGACCACATGTAAATAACCAGGAACATAGAAGGGATATACAGAGTAGATGAAGGTAATCTGAAAAGGGAAAGCATTAGCAGCTGAGAGAGTCAGGAAAAGCCCCCTGTGGAAGAAAGCTGGGGAGCTAAGTGGTGGAGGAGAGGAGGCAGAGCATTCCAGGCGTGGGGGAGATAATCCACTGCAAAAGTAGAGATGAAAGATGGATCATTCAGTGATTTTGAGGTCTTCTCTGCCCCCAAACCAAAGGCTGCCAGTTCTACCTCCTCCTTAGGTAAAGGGTAATTGCAGGAACAATGTGAAAAAAAAATTGGTTTTCGGTGTTTTTTTTTCATCAAGCCAGTTACTGGGAATCATCTGGAGGCTTTCTGGGATATGTATAATGGAGAAACATCATTTATGCATTTTACTTAAGCAAATTCAATTAGTTGAGATTGGTAATGAACGGAATGAATAAATGAATAAACAAACAAGTGAGGAGGGGAGAAAAAGTAAAATAATTTAATGAGGACAATTTCATCTGCTATTCTATTCAGAGAGCATGTGCCCAGAAGTGACTGTGAGATAGAAGTGATCATGAATTGGGAGCCATGAATCTGCCCTCTGAGACATCTAGGGGATAAGGGAAGTGATGAAGGAAAGAAGTAGCAGCAGGGTCCTAGGGACAGGGTACCCTATCTAATCCTAGCTTTTAGAACAGGGGTTCTTAACTTGGGGGTCAATTAATTTGGTGTGGCATTTTAAAAAATATTTTCACATCTGTATTTCAATATATTTAGTTTCCTTTGTAATCCTGTGTGTTTTATACATTAATGACATTATTCTGAGGAATACACAGGCCACCAGATTGTCAAAGGGGTCCGCAACACACAATAAGGTTAAGAACTATTTTCGAGCCAATCTTTATTCCAAAGTTACAGATCTGGCTTGCCAACTCCTTTAACTACATTGTTCCAATGTGCCAGACACTCTCATTTGTGTCTGGAGGAACACTCCTTGAGGAGAGAGAGCAATATCGAGTATTCTAGAACCTACACTAAACTTTATGTAAGATTTGACTATTCTTTACTAACAACATGAACTGGATATTTCTTACCCAGATGGAGGGATGTACACTTGTCCTAGTGAGCTTCACTTTATCACACAAAGTCTAGATGTAAAAAGAGGAATTCTGTGCCTCTTACGTTTATGGAGTACCTCAAATTAAAGTGTCCTCTGTCCTCTTTGATTTTTAAAAGTAAGGAGAGTCAGAGTGGATGTTTTTAAGCTCCCAGCTGGGCTTAATGAAACTTTTACAATCCTGGAAATCCATTCATTCCTTCACTTATTAAATCGTCTAACACAAAGATGACCAAGACCAAAAAGTGCCCCACTGGCTGTTTTTTCCCTGAAAAAGAAGAAGCAGCATAGATCTTTGGGCTGGGGTGGTGAATAGGGCCCAAGAAACCCAGGACTTCCTTCACCGTCTTCAGTGACTTGTAAGGGAAGTCCATCTGGAATCAGGACTCAGGAAACAAGGGAAGCTAACAATAGGCATTTCCTTCAGACTACATGGACTAAAATTGGCCCATAAGTGACAAACTTTCTACATTTATTATTATCAAAAAGGGTCATCAAAATGGATGCCCTTCAATGTGCAGCTGGGCTTATTCATGGCCAAGCTTTCTTAGACCTTACTTCCCAATGTTCTCTTGCATCCACTTTCACAAATAAGATGCTCCATCTCCAAGCATTGTCTCTGGCTGATCCCTATGCCTGGAACATTCTCCCTCCTCCACTCTGACCACAGACCCTCCCCCACCCCGAGCTTCCTTTAAGTCCCAAATAAAATCCCACCTTCTGGGAAGTCTTTCCCAACCCCTCTTCATTCTCATGCCTTCCCTCTGTTAATTTTTTCTTATTCATCCCATATCTAGCTTACTTTGAATATATTTGTTTGCTGTTGTCTCCTCCACTAGATTATAAGCTCCTTGAGGGCAGGGGCTGTCTCTTGCCTCTTTTTCCATCCCAGCACTGATCACAGTGGCTGGAACATAGTAGACACTTAGTAATGTTTACTGATTAATTATTAGGGGACAAGGCCTTACCAAAGTCTCATTTGCCCTAACACTAGTCTTTCTGTTTGAGGCTTTAGACCACAAACCTCACCCATTGTGCTCCTGCCAGGTCCTGGCACATTTTGGCCAAGGGACCACTAAACATATGATCTATTTCCATGGCAAATGGATGTCATGGTAACTCTAAGACCATGAATAATCATAGATTTCAGAGGCCATGAAGTCAATCCTCTTGCTGGCCCATTTCAGACAGGGGTTACTGCCCCATTGCCAGTCTAAAAACAGGAATGACAACAGATCCCCCTAAATACCGGTGAAATAGTTGGTACTTTACCTCAAAGAGACCCTATCTATACCACTATCTACCATTTCAGAAGGAAGATAATTGTACACTTTTTCTTCCAGGAGGTGAGATTTGACGATGACAGTCTGTAAGTATTGGTCCCAAAAATTTCTATATAAGAAGCCTGGGCCCCAGACAGAAATACACCTGCTTTTGGTGGGTTTGGATTTCCTATGTGTGTGTGTGTGTGTGTGTGTGTGTGTGTGTGTATGTTGGGGGTGGGGATGGGGGGAACCTAGAGATGCACTGCTCTTTTACAGAGAAGATGTCATTAATCTTGCTGTCTCTTCTCTCTGCTAGACTATAAATCTTAAAATAAATGTCCTGCAGGCACAAGACTGCTGGCAGGACATGAAGGGTGATGGGCTGTTCAACAGAAGGTATGCCAGGTGAGTTCTCAAGGCAGTCAGGAAGGTGGTGAAGGGGATTATTTTTATGAGCCTAGGGTGGGGAGGGGGCATTTTAGAGGAGGGGAAGCAAAATCTTGCAACCTGATCTAATTTCAGAGCCACCTGTGATGTTTTGTTCTGTCTGAACCAGTGTATTGAACATTAGTTAAAATCCTATTTCTGTCTCCTTACTGGCAGTATGAGTATTGGCATTTTAATGGCTAATCGCCCTCAATAAACAACCTCTACTATGTGAAAGAATCACACTCAGAATTCAAGAGAGATTCTCTTAAGAAGTGATTATTTCCATTGAGTTTATATTACAGTAGGCCACCTGTATCATTTAAAAACAAACAATCAAATCATAATAATTATTTTAAAATAGATCATATCTATCATGTTCTTAAATAATCAAAAATTGAACAATAAACTTCCCTACTCCCCTTGAATAGAATATCAACTCTTTATTCTTATTTTCTTTTCCCTCTAATATTCTATAGTACACATCTATCTGCCTTTCCCATAGTCTTTTCACCTAATTTTTTTGCCTTCCCTGGACCGCAAAACAATCTAGCTTTATCACTTTCCAGCTTCTTCAGTGAAGAAGTATGCATGCCTTTCATTCACCAATCTGGTTTACTTCATATGCAGGCAAGCAGACCTGTCCATCCACCATTAGCCTGATCTGGTGGTCTCTCAGCCTTAGGGTTGTGTTGGTGCTAACCCAGGGCCCTAGAGTGTACAGGAAAGAATGCTGCTGCCCCATGGACATACAAATGGCACTGCAAGGGGCCATCAGAGAATCTTTGTACTCTTGACTTCCAGGTGGGAAAAATTCAGTAGAGTAGCAGGGTACCCATTCAGGAACAATCAGTTATTAATTCCGGCCATTGGTAGATGAAGCTAGGAACCTAGAATCTTAAATCTCAAATGTCTTTAGCAAGCAAAGTGGTGTAAGAACAGCTAGCAGGACAAATAGCTTGATAATCTCAGAATGTGTATCAGCGACCTGAAGTTAAATGGATCACTTGGTAAACTGCCCATGGAGTAACCAGTACAGTAGGGAGAGCGGGAGCAGTACGGTCCTCTCAATAATCTAGCACCATCTGAGGTTGCAGAGTCTGCACCACTCAAGGTGTCCTAATGTGGGCACTTCTACCTATTGACTGGGGGACAGAAGGAGAAGAAAGAAAGGAGAAACGGTAGATAATAGAAAGAGGATGGGTGGAGAGATGAAGCCGGAGCCCATTTGTTCCCCATCCAGCAGTCAGAATGCAAAAAGGTTTGACCCATGTGTTGCTAAGGCACATCTCCATGTTGGCTACAGATGGACACACCCTGACAGGCATTCCCAAACTTGTTTGGTTTCCAGAATCAAAAACTTAGGAAAGGGGGGTTGTTGACTGCCTGATGGCACCCTATCCCCATCCCCTTTCCACGTTGTGAAGCATTCTGGAAGCAAGCAGGAAGTCAGGTTGGTGCCAAAGAGCAGCCTGTTCCCTGGCTGAGCTCTGGGCTGCCTCCTGCAAAGCATTTAGAGAGGGAGGAAACAGCTGGCGGCTATCCCCCTGCCAGGGACACTAAAAATTGTATTAAGGGAAAAGGTACTATTTGTGCCCTGGAAAGTGATGAGAGTCCAGGGCTGGCTGAAGTTTGCTCAGGATTAAAACTTTTGGTTTTCATTCTTAGTAAAAACCACAAGCACAGAATGCCACCATTGTGAGACTAGCAAAGGAAACCGGAGCTGGGCCTGCGGCCAGTACCCTCTCCCAGAAAGACCATATTCTATGCAGCTAGTGCACTTGGGGACTGCGGGCCCCAGAAGTCCAACCCCAGGAGAGTTTGGGGGCTTGCCCTACACAGTCTATGTGACAGACTCTTACTAAGGTGGCTTCCTCCGATCCCTTTGTCTTTGCCTCTGCATTAGTCCCAGAAGCCTCAAACCCAGCACACTGAGCAATAGCCAACCACCTCTCTGCCTGACCCATCACTTCTTATTAGCTATGAGAGCCAAGAACTGCAGGGCCCAGTGAGGAGGAACAGAAGCAACAGGATGCTTACATTATCTAAATTATATCCCTGAAAAATGAATAGGAAATGACTTATTCCAAGGGATTTGAATTCCCTTCTATTTCCTGAGCTATTTCCTATTCTACAGCACCTTGGGGGATCCCTGAGGATTTCCTCCTTTATATTCAGAAAAAAGAAACGTAATGTTAAATGGTGTATGCTCCGGGGGAGGTATCATGGTATCATAGCTATTGAGTCTAGAAATACTGACTATGAGACTCTGAGCAAATCACTTAAGTTCTCAGTGCCCCCAGGAAACTCTAAGACTAAGTTTCAGAACAGAGGTTGATCTGAGTGGAGGGAGATTTTCACTGGGAAGTTCTCTACATCAAGGAAAACATAGTTCCTGAACAACAACAAAGTCGGGCTTTCAAGCCCTTTGCTTGATCAGGTCATGGCTGTAATTCAAGATATCATGGAAAGTACAAGTTGTGTTATGGGAGGGGTAGAGGAGGGGATGAGGAGTGGTGAGGGTATTCAAAGAAGTCAGATATCTATGTTGAAATATTGCTTACCAAATATGTTATCATGGGCCAGTCACTCAGACTGTCCAGCTTCTCCAGTAGGTGCCTAATACACCCAAACTGGCTAGGTCAGGGCTGTCCAAACTTAGATTCTTATTGAAACAATAGACAATATATTTTGATTTGCCATTTTAGTGAGAGCTCTGCAGTAGCTTGGCTTCATTTTCTAAAGCATTTATGTCAATTTCTATGCTTGTAGGTAGGCCACATACGAGATGCATTTTGGAAAGCCCTGGGCTAGGTGGTGGTAGTGAGGGTGGAAGGATGGGGGGAAAGGAGAGGCTGTTTAATTTGAAGACCCATTTAACAACTATAGAAATCTATCTGCTCTTAGAACTGATCCAAACTTCTAAGTTCCCCAGTGTTTGAAGAAGGAGTACCCACACCACCTTTACCCTCCATCATCACAGTACTTTGGTGGGTGGAGGCCCCAACCAACCAGAACTTCCTGTCCTTCAGCTGTACCTTAGGGAATTCACACCTCTTGCTTCCCTAATTCCTATGACTGAGTGACTCATCTCACAAGTGGAAAACTCCCTTCCTCTTTAACTCCCCAGTTCCTCTCTACCAATCTTGCCCTCCTTTTCCTTTGGGATCCTTGGATACCTTTCTCCATCATTAATGGGGTTTTCTTTATCCCATTTTAATTATTTTCTCATATGGTTCCTTTTCTTTCACTCATAGGAACCTGACTCAGGACCACACTGAATCCCTGACCACCTTCAACAGTGACAGTTATCCCTTCTCCTATGTCCCCTGACACACTGGGCTAGAAAAAAGAGTTGGCATGCTCCTGCCAAATCATCTGTCACTATGACTTATTAACCTCTCCTCCACTGAGATTCACTCTATCCATTTATACAACCTGGCCAGAGCCTTGTTTCTGCGGTCTCCTTGCCTTCATGTTATCCTTTCTCTTATTTTCAACAAGATCCATATCTGGCTCATAGTCTTTCCATTCCAGCCCTTGACCCCATGTCTTCAATATTCCCAAACACTCTGACCTCCCATTTTGTCAGTTTCCTCAGTTCTCATGACCTAAATCTTCACTCTCCCATGGGCACTCACAGGGATTTTCACCATCACCCACAACTGTTCCATCTCTATGATTTTGAACCCTGAAATTTCTCTTTCTGATCATAATCTCATGTTCTTTCCCCTCTCCCTCTCCCTCATTTCTCTTCTACCTCCATCTACTCCTTCCAATTTTTCTTGTTTTCCCAATCTGTCATTCTGGTCCTGTCTTCATTTTGGTCCCTTACAATCTTTATAGTTAACCAATTCAAATAAATATTGTCTTCAGGCCTTGACTCTTGCCCTCTTCTCCTGCCTTTGTTCTTACCTTGTCAATCTTCAGCCCAGATTACCCCACCATCCACCTTGTCTGCCGCTTACTGCCAAGAGATTTAAGAAGCATATCACCATGGTGACCAATACACTACAAATTCACATTATCTAATCTCAACTATGCTATCAGGGATGTGTGGAAAGCCTCTTACCCATCCTTGATTCACTATTTCATCTTGGAGTGATTCAAATCACTTTTCAAGCCCAATGTTGCCCTCAACAATTTTACCAATTTACTGACAAAATCGAGGCTTATCCATCATACCTTCCCTACTCTATGACTACATCTTCACCAATCCTCTTCTCCTTCATTCTTGTTTCTGAGGAAGAGCTGGGCTTCCTGGCCAAGGTTAGCCCTTAGACTCATGCCCTTGGATCTGTCTTTTCCTGCCTCCTTTGGTAACACACCTCATTGTTTATTCCTTCTTTCACTGTCATCTTTGATCTCTTTTTATTTACTAGATCTATCCTCATCCCCTACAAACATATGCAGGTCTATCAGATAGATTCTTTTGAAAAATACATTCTCTTGATCCTACAATAGCCCTCCAGATAACTTCCTATAATTTTCCTTCCATCTACTGTCAAAAATCTTTGAATCATTTCCACTTGATGACTACTTCCTCACAACCCTCTCCCTTACCTCTCCTATCCAATCAAGTGCCAAACCTAGTTGATTCTACTGTCACAATCTTTCTCTTGTCCATCTCTTCAGTTCACCCACACAAATGCTACTCCAGTTCAGAGTCTCATCACTTCTCACCTAGACTACTATAAATAACCAAATTTAACTAGTAGCTATTCCCTTGAAATCAATACCTTCATCTCCTACCTCAAAGCTTTTACCCAAGCTATTCTCCATACCTCCATGTACTTCTTGTCTGTCTTTCTTCAAGGCTCAACTCAGGTGCTACCTCCTCCAAGAAGTCTTTTCTGATTTCTCCCTACTTTCAGTTATTATGTGTGTAATATATGTTCTGGCCCTGCTCTCTTGGGGTCAGGCAGGCTACTTAGCCTCAGATGGTTCTAGGGTACCCTGAAAGGTTGGGGTATTTCTTTCCTGCTATCATCGACTCAAGACACCACTACCTATGCCACCCCCAACCCTGCCATTGTTAAGAGCCACTGACTAACACCCCATGTCCATTTAACCACTTTACTCCAGGAAGCTTTTCCAAAGGGAAAGTAATGCCTACGTAGCACTGGTCCCACCAAGTTCAAGTCTAAAAAGAGACATTGCTGCCAAATGAGTCCTTCTGCTGGGCTGGGACCCAGAAGGTCCATCCTTGCAGTGATGTTGGGTTAGCTACAACACCCTGATTCCTGAATTCCTGTTGCTCACTTTTCTGACTTTTGAACTCCCAAGGTCAGAAACTGCACTCCCTTCACCTAGAATAGGAAAGAAAAAATGAAAAAGGTTAAGGACCAAGGCTCATTTTGTGGGTGTGGCAGAGGAGGGGGAAGCACATAGACTCAAAGTGAAAGAAAAGAAGGCCCTAAGGCCCTCTCCCATTCTGCATGGTCTTTCTCTGGATATTACGAGAGCCACCAAGCAAAGAGGGGGACAATGCTGACTCAGACTTTTTTAAAGATACTAATAGGCATAATGATTAAATGAGATAATAATTGTAAAGAGCTTAGCACCCTGGCATGTAGTAAACACTATAAAAATGCTAGTAGTAGTATCAAATAGTAGTAGGACTAGTAGTAGTAAACCATTAAGATGGTGCCTGGCCTGACACACAGTGGAAACTACATAAATGCTCATTCCTTTTCTCTAACCCCAAAATTTGATCCTAGAGTTAATAGGAACCCAATCATATTTTCTCTAAATAATAACCAATATATAAGAAAATTGTATCAACATTAATAATAATCAATCACATTTAAATAATAATTCATAACAATAACAATAATATTTATACACTGCTTCCCATAGGTTATATCATTAGATCCTTACAAAAGCCAGTGAATTAAGGTGCTATTATTATAGAGATTTGGGCTGGATGTTTTGTGTCAATCAATCCCTCCTTCCAGAAGAGGTTTCATCCCAAGAGAACTATTTTAAACACAGATTATTCTGAAATATCTTTGCAAGCTACTCTAGTCCCTTTATACCTTAGGGGGAAAAAGTACCACTACCCGGCCCATGCTCCGCCACTCCCACAAACACATTTTAAATTCAGTAGAAATAAGAAACGAGATAAAGACAGCTTGGAAGGATGATCATGTTAATTAGATTGATTCTGCCTGGAAAGGGCAAGAGGAAGAGCCTTCCATCTAGGTAAATCCAATTTCATTTCATTGAACAGAGACCTAAGTGAACTCTCCAGTCACTTCTGAAAGGCAGACAAAGCAAGACCCCAGAGCATGGAGGTTGCCCGAGCTCATTTCAATAGAAAGGGCCCACAGGTTAGTGCAGAAGGGACCAGGAAGGAGAGGAAGTGTGTAGGAGAAATCATTGAATTGCAAAATATTAGAGCTAAAGGGACTATAAAGATAAGCTCATCCAGGAGTTCTTAACCTTTTTTTGTGCCATGGATCCCTTTGGAAGGCTAGTAAAGTCTATGGACTCCTGCTCAGGATAATATTTCTAAATGCAAAAAATAAAATGTATGTGCTCACAAAGGAAACTGATTATTTTGAAATAAAGTTATCAAAATGTAAAAAGAAAAAAAGCCCACAACTTCACAGACCTTAGGTTAAGAACCTCTGATCTAGTCCAGCTCTCTTATTAACAAATGAGAAAATTAAGTCCCATGGATGTACAATGTAGCAGACCTGGGATTAGAATCTGCATTTCCTAACTCCCTAGTGCAGGACATGTTTGACTTCACAATGCAATAGTGAAAGTATATTGAAAATACTAATTATTTACACCAGTAATATGATAAATCATTAAACAAGACAATTGAGTACTTATCAAATAAAGGGCCCTCTGTGTGGATGTCTAGTTAAATAATTTACTGCTTTGTGCCATCTCTTATCATTTAAATTCTTCATCTTAAATTTAAATTAAAAACATCTTAGTTTTGTCTCCCTAACTAGATCTTTAATCCCATGAGAGCAGGAACCACACCATAGGCTTCTTTTAGCTCAATACTGGATACATAGTAGGTACTCAAGAAATACTAGATGAATGAGTCAATGCTTCATTCCAGGTCAGATTGCTGAAATCATGAAAGTTATTAGCATCTACAGAGCAGGGAGCCACTGGCCTCAGGCATAGACATACCTCCAATGATAAGAACACCCCAGCGTCACCAAAATCTCTGTAAATTTTAAAAGCAAAGTCCAGCAAGAAGAAGTTTAAATGCTAGGGCTACAGTGAGCTGAGCTGAGAAACCAGCAGGGTCCCGTTTTAATATGACAGTGCAGTTGTAGTAGGTTGGACATTACTGGTACCAAGTCACTCTGTTTGTGTGTGGGGTGGGGGGTGGTCATAGGGCGCTGAGCCTGGAGTCAGGAAAATCTGGCTTCAGATCCCACATCAGACATTTACTAGCTGTGTGCCAAGTCACTTAATCTTTGTAGCTCAGCTTCTTCATCTACGAAGTGAGGGGGTTACGTTCAGTGGCCACGAAGGTAGCCCTTCCTGCCTAAAATTCTACAATTTCTCCTATATCTTGCTGTTCTTCATGTGCCCTTTTCTTATTAACCCATGCGCTTATGATTTTATGGCTTCAAATCCTGTGATTTTTTTTTCATTTCACATACAAATCCTCTTTGAAAATACATTATTTCATTTGAACTTTACCAAAACTTGGCAAGGTAGATAGGGCAAATACAATTGTTTCCATTTTACAGATGAAGAAATTAAGATAGTGACTTGCCTAAAGTAATGTACCTAGTAAGTGAGAGAGCCAGAACAAGAAGCCAGGTCTACTGATTCAGTCCTGAAGCCTCAGTTTGCACATGGTAAGAGATCATAGGATCATAGAAGAGACTTCAGAGAGCATCTAGTCCAAACCCCTTATTCTATGGATGAGGAAGGCATGAATGGGTGGGCAGGCACATCCTAGGGTATCATAGATGCCATATTCTTTTTTTTATTGTAAATTTTTAATTCATTTTAAACTTAAATACAAAATGAGAAAAGAAAAAAAAGAACATTTCCATATACACAGTAGAACATAGGAGAGGACTGAACATAAAACAATAAATTTCCATTTCTTTTTTTCTCATTCTATTTCTTTAATATTTTTTAGTTTTCAACATCGATTTCCACAAGATTTTGAGTTACAAATTTTCTCCCCATTTCTACCCTCCCCCACCCCAAGATGGTATGTATTCTGATTGCCTTTTTCTCCACTCTGCCCTCCCTTTGTCACCCCACTCCCTACCTCCTATCCCCTTTCCCCTTACTTTCTTGTAGGGCAAGATAGATTTCTATATCCCATTGCTTATATATCTTATTTGCATGTAGAAAAATAACTTTTTTGAGCATTTGTTTTTAGAAGTTTGAGTTCCAAATTTTCTCCCTTCTTCCCTCCCCACCCATCCTCCTTGAGAAGGAAAGCAATTCAACATAGGCCACACATATATCATCATGCAAAATGCTTCCATGATAATCATGTTGCAAAAGACTAACTATATTTCTCTCCATCCTATCCTGTCCTCCTTTACTCAATTTTATCTCCTTGAACCTGGCCCTTTTCAAAAGTGTTTGCTTTTGATTACCTCCTTCTCTGCTCTGCCCTCCCTTCTACCATCCCTCCTCTCTTATCCCCTTCCCCGCTACTTTCCTGTAGGATAAAATACCCAATTGAGTGTGTATGTTATTCCCTCCTTAAGTCAAGTCTGATGAGAGCAAGATTCATTCATTCCCTTTCCCCTGCCCCCTCTTCCCTTCCAATAGAACTGCTTTTTCTTGACACTTTTATGTGAGATAATTTACCCCTTTCTATCTCTCCCTTTCTTCTCCCAATATATTTCTCTCTCACCTCTTAATTTCATTTATTTGTTTATTTATGGATATCATTGCTTCGTATTCATCTCACCCTGTGCCCTTTGTCATTTTTTACAGGTGTTTGGAGGGATTTGGGGGAAAGCCGAAGGGAGTCCCTGCTTTCCTGCTGCCATCTTGGCTCTGCCCCCCCAATAAATTTCCATTTCAAGAAAACCTATGTAATAAGTACTACACATTGTTTTCAAAGCAACCCAACTTTTCTTTGCTTCCTTCTAGGTTTTCTTTTGTTCTCTGCTGTGTACTTTTTACTTTATTTTTCCCTCCCTCCCCCCTCTAAAAAGTTTAAAATTAAGCAAGGATACATATATACATACACAGATATCTATAAACATATAGATATATGCACACTTACACTCATAAACATAGATGTAAAACCATACTCTGCATATTCCCACTTGTCATCTCTTTCTCTAGAGGTGGATAACACCTTCCTTCATTGGTCCAGGTTTTTCCCTGTTTTTCTAAATCAACCAGCTCATCTTTTCTTATATTAGAGCACTATTTCAACACAATCACATCTTATTTGAAAGATTGTCTATGGAAGTTTCTTCCCAATGTTCTGCATTTCTTCTGCTCTTGACCACATCTATTTATACAAGAAAAATTTTAATTTAAAATCATTGAAATTATCTATTTTACATTTCAACAATTCTCTCCCCTTATAGTATAATTTAAGATCTAATACTGTTGACTCTCCTTCCTTTACATTTTTTTCACTTTGAAATTCCTGACTTTTTGTTCTTCAAAATGAACTTTGTTATTTTTTCTAATTCCAGCAAGATAATTTTTTCAGTAATTTAATTGGGATGGCATTGAATAAATAGATTAGTTAGGGTAAAATTGTCATTTTTTTATTATATTGGCTTTACCTATCCATCAACAATAAATATTACTCCAATGTAGCTTCTGTGTATGTTTTGGCAGGTATACTCAAGTATTTTACACTGTCTAATTATTTCAAATGGTCTAAAACAATACTGAATTCTACTGATGATACAATATAGTTTCTCTACTTTTCTCTTTTAATTAAATCAATTTTAGCTTTAATTTTGAGATCATGATTACTGCCCTTGCTTTTTTTACATAATGAATTCTACTCTTGACCTTTATTTTATGTATGTGTGTCTCTCTCCTTTTTATCATGTTTCCTGAAAGCAACATGTTGTTGATTCAAATTTTTAATCTGCTATCAATTTCCATTTTATGGGTAAATTTATTCCATTCACATTCTAAATTATAGTTACTTGTTGAATATTTCCCTCCTTCCTATTTTTCCTCACTATCCTTCTCACTCTATTTACCCTATCCCTGGATACCTTATTTTTAAGAGTAGCATGGCCTCTTTGGCCAAGGGAAAGTAACAATGGGTCATTCATTGGGTCATTTGCACCAATTTCATTTCTTGATGAGCTGAAAATTGCTAAGCGATTATTATAGTCAGGGTTCTTGTTCAGATATACTTTGGACTAAATAGATTTTCAGGGGCCTTCCTACTCTGATTCTGGGATTCTGAGTTCAAACTTTTTCACCATTTGCTCTTCAGTGTGGCTAATGAAACCCAGGGTATGGTAAGGATTTGGGTAGGGATTCTTCCTAGAAGTGGGAAACTGAAAGTTCCCAGAACAATAAAAAACCACAGATTGCTAGAGCATCTAGTCTGTTAAAAGCCCTGATGGTTGTTTTAATATCAATCACATGCAGTGAAAGGGAGACTGCTGTGCTAAACCTCTCTACTCCAGAGACTATAAATGGAAAAGCTAAAGGCAGTAGCAAATACGTTTAACTCCAGCTGCATTTAACTCCTGCTGGCGACAATCAAACCCTGACCAATCATCTTTATATCTCTTTGCAGTTCCAAACATAATTGTGCTTCCTCCTTGCTGGCCTCCTGATGCCAGGAGCTCAAGAATACTGAAGTTCAGTCTCACTTGTTCCCTAAAGTTCTTTAATGGAATGCCACTATAGAGCATCTTTGAAGAAAGGGCCATTAAGTTTCCTACCCCACTTTAAAAAAGCAAAAACAAACAAACAAAAACTTCTACCTTGCTCCCCCTCACCATTTTGATTGCTTTAACTCACCACACATATGTGAGAAAATTGCTTGTGTGACTTTGAGAAAGTCACATCAGGACTCTGGGCCTGACTGGGCAGATCTTAATGACTTCCAAAGTCCATTCTAAATCTGAAATTCAAGAGTTCAAGCTGGTTAGGGTGCAGGTCTGGTATTATACCTGAGTAAAAACTTACCTCATCTCAAGTATCGCCTCCTACATGAGATCTCTCCTGATAACCACCACCACTATCACCACCTCCACCCCAGCTGTAAGGCAAGATTCATGATGTTGATGGTGACTATGAACATGCCTGTATAGTTCAGAATCACAAAGTATAAGAGACTCTTTGTGTAGAAGGCAGAAGAAGTAAAACATTTATTCAGATATCAGAGGATCAAATTCCAGAACCAATAACTCCAATTTGACATAGCAGTAAGTGTATTCCAAAACCAGTAAGTCCACCTCAATGTAACAGTAAGGAGATTGAAACACAATATCACAGCAAAGAGCCAAGCCATCCTGTAACCTCCCCTTCTGCTAGGGCCTTCCTGTAAACACTTACTCATGAATCCTAACTGTCTGCTTGCCTGTGTCCTCACCTCTCGAGGTTCTGAAAGCCCTTGCAGTTCTCAGAGCCCTTCCGGTTCTCTCTCTGTCTCTTCATTTCTCCATCTCTTCCAGTTCTCCATTTCTTCCAATTCTCTGTCTCTCTCAGAGTTCTCTCTTCTCACAGTTCTGTCTTCTTCACAGCTCTCTCTATGCTGAGCTTAATGGCTACCCATAGGGTAGCCATTGTTTGGGGCCCTGGAGCTTAGCACCTAGTAGCAAAAGGGTGTGGGCCCGCCTACAAACAAGCCTCTCCTAATTAAGCTTCTCTTAACTAGCTCCACCTGAGGCCTGGGAAGGGAAGATCTTTGATCACATTAGCACCATGCCAGCCAGAGTGCTTTCCCATCAGATTTCTTTGCATTTGCTTGTATAACAAGGGAAAGGGATAAGCCTACTCCTCAGAGCATGCAAAAAGAGCTGTACAGGTCACCAACACACGTGAGTGGTGTGGGGAGGCAGTTTCTGGAAATGCATGATGAATACTTGTAATAGAGGGGTTTTGCCCCAGTTAGAGGATGTGCAAGTATCCTCTGTCTGCTTTGCTGTATAATAAAGAAAAGTCTTAATTAGCTGCTGAGTTAGAATTGAGAGTGCTCCAGTGGAGGAATATGACCTCTCTCTTTGCTGGTGATGACTGAGTCAAAAATTGGTGAAAGCCTCTGAGGATTGAGAGTGGTAGTGTCCATGGCTTGTTCTTCCCATTCAGGCCAATATGTGACTGTGAACATATGACATCTCTGTTTCTTTGCCTCTTTGCATTTGTTCTGTCCTGTTCTTCATATATAGAAAGGAGCAGGCCATGACCCTCATGACCTTTGAAATGTTGGAGGAGCCATCCAAAGGTCCAATGATGGAATCCAGTGGCAGTGACTGGTTGGCTGGAGCAGCCTATATGACCCATCCCAGCAGTGAATCTCTAGGACACCATATGCTACAGGCAAGGAAGTTACTCATTCAGTAGCTATTCATCCAGAACTGAACATGGTAGGGTAAATGTTTACTTATGACCCCTTTGATTTGAGTCTATTCTCCCTGAGCACCAAGTGAGTATAGGAAAGAGAGAGGGCACCTTTAGCTTTGAATGTAGTTGTTCCTTGGTTCTAAATACATCCCTTTGTAAATACTAATTGATGTTAATTAATTATTAATGGTTTCACAGAAATATCAATGGGTAATTGGTATTCAAGCACTAACCACTTGCTGGTTAATATTAAAGAGATGTTGATTGATAGATTGGTATGGGAGGGAATGCAGTAGATGGGGCTTGGAACAATAGTATAAGGAAAACCTCGCATTACCTCAGGGTGCCCCAGAACCCTTAGGGGAGATAGAGCATAACCTTGCTCTGAGGATCCAACTTGCCAGCGGAGTTGGGGTTAGGAAAGTGAGTCCCAGAGCCTACCTATGTAA
Organism: Trichosurus vulpecula; assembly: GCF_011100635.1. Taxonomy (NCBI): domain Eukaryota; kingdom Metazoa; phylum Chordata; class Mammalia; order Diprotodontia; family Phalangeridae; genus Trichosurus; species Trichosurus vulpecula. Next base: position 195,188,459 of record NC_050573.1, read on the forward strand.
ATGCTACACATACATACTCGTTGCCCTGATAGAGTGTAAGCTTCTTGAGGGCAGAGATTGTTTCATTTTTGTCTTTGTATCCCTGTCTCCTAGCCATTGACTGGTATATAACAGGTGCTTAATAAGTGCTATTGATTCACTGAATGTTTATTTCATGGTTTTCTCACATCACTCTCATTTCTCGTCCCAATTTTTCCTTTACTTCTTTGACTTGATTTTCCAAATCCTTTTTGAGCTCTTTCATGGCCTGAGACCAATCCATATCTTTCTTGGAGGCTTTTGATGTAAGCTCTTTGACTTTGTTGATTTCTTCTGGCTGTATGTTTAGATGTTCTTTGTCACCAAAAAAAGGAATCTAGAGTTTGAGTTTGAGTCTCAGATTGAGTCTGAGTTCGTTTTCACTGCCTGTTCATGTTCCCAGCCTTGACCCTTGAGCTTTTTGTCAGGATATGACTGCTTGTAGAGTAGAGAGTACTTTGTCCCAAGCTTTAGGGTCCAAGCACTGCTGTTTTCAGAGCTACTTCTCCTCTACCGTCACCCCAGGCTCTGTCACAGCAACGCTCTTCCTCCCCCAAGAACTGCCAACCAGGACCGCAATCCAAGCAGGGCACAGCAAGATAATCTGCCTTTGTACCCACAAAGTGCTTCTTGCACTCCCCCTCTGATCCTCTGCTAGATTCCTCCCACCCTGTGAGCCAGGGACTCTGGAAGCAGTTGACGCTGTGGCTTTGGAAGCAGCTTCAGGAGCTTCCTGCTGCTGCCACCGCCACCACTGCACCACCTCCTCCCCCAGGGCTGGTGGCCAGACTGCTCTGAACTCATCCTGCAGTTTCCCTCTAACCTGCTCTTTGGCGTTTGTGGGCTGAGAACTCTGGTAACTGCCACAGCTCACTGATTCATGGCCCCAAGGCCTGTTTTGGCTGGCTAATTCCGGGTCTGGTCTGTCCTGGTGCACACTGTACGATAGACCCTTCCCAGCAACCATCCAGGCTCTCCTGGGCTGGAGACCTGTTTTCCTCTGCTATTTCATAGGTTCTGCAGCTCTAGAATTTGTTCAGAGCCATTTTTTAAGGGGTTGGGAGGGATTTGGGGGAGAACTTAAGCAAGTCCCTGCTTCCCAGCCGCCATCTTGGCTCCACTCCCCTCATTGAATGCTTATTGAGCAAAATATCTCCCCTCCACACACAGCTACATTCCCCTACTTGCCAGAAAAATAATCTGAAACTTAGAGATATCAAGTGAGCTGTCCAATGTTGAACAACTTAACCTCAGAAGGTGGACTTGAAATCAAATCCCCTGAGTAGAAGTACAAGTGGTGGCCAGTGCTTTTTCTACTGCACTACACTAAGTCTCTCAACTTAGTAAAGGTGGTCCTGAGATAACATGTCTGTCTCATATCTACCCCAATGTATAATATATATTATTTCATGTATAATAGATATCATATAGCTTACCTTCTAAGTATGTAGGGGAGAGTAGGAGAGTAGGGAGAAAATTTGGAACTCAAAATTTTTAAAAATGAATGTTGAAAATAAATTTAAAAAAAGAAAAAAAGAAGCACACAGCTACTATATAAAGAAAGAGTAGTATCACTTCATTATAGATGGTTTACCCTGAGTAACAAGGTCCTAGATGGTCTGAGTTTTATTTATGTTCAATAAATATCAGGGAAATTTCAAAAGGTCATGAGCACCTCTATTTTTCTGAAGTCTCTTAAGGCTTGGCCAAACCTCTCAGGGGCCTCCCTCTGAGGAAGCTTAAGTCTAGAACCCTCACCTCAGAGTTTGGTTCAAGATTGATCTCCAGAGATTGAGAAGCAGGGCACAATTATTAATGACCTCACTATAGCCACTTCAATTCAGTAAACAGTTAGCATCTGTAAAAATGTTTGTAAGAATATGTAAAATATTTTGAGGGAAATATCAATCAACAAATATTTGTCAAGTGCCTACTCTGTGTCAAGCACTATATGAGGTGCTAAGAACATGAAAATAAAAATGAAATAGTTCCTGATGATTTCAAGGTGCTTACATTTTATTGAGAGAGGACAACATGTATGTGTGTATATACATATATATATCTATAGATATATATATGTATGTATGTATGTATGTATGTAAAAAAAAAGCAAATACAAAATAAATGCAAGGTAATTTGTGGGAAGAAAGGCACTGCCAGATGAGGGGAGTGAAAGGGATCAGGAAAGCCTTCATGTAAAATAGAGGTTCTTTGCCTTTTTGTGTCATGGATCCCTCTGGCAGTTTGGTGAAACCCAGGGACCCCTTCTCAGAATGATGTTTTTAATTCATAAAATAAAATACACAGGATTATAAAGGAAACCAATTACATTGAAATAAAGTTATCAAAATATATTATAAAAATTCATATGCCCTCTGAAATCTATGCATGGACCCCAGGTTAAGAACCCCTGAAATAAAAGGTGTCGTTGTAAGATATAACACAAATAACTATCATAGAAAGTTGAATGGGATAAGGCTAAAAGAGACAGTGTGTTCTGGAATTTCCAAGGAGGTAAAATGTCTTTAGTCTGAGGAAGTCTTCATGGCTAATGAAGCCTTGGATGATAGAATTTAGACCTTAAAGGAGGGGGTGCAGGGGATGGGAGGAGTGGGGAGGAATTTCAATAGGTAGAGGTGAGGAAGAATAAGAAGCAATGTGAGCAAATTCATGGAGAGAGGAGAACACCATGTATGTTTGGGAAAGCTGTCCAGCTGGGCTAGAGCATATGAGTCATATGCTTTTAGGACCTAGCGTTAGAGCTGAAAGAGACCTGAAGACCAACTAGTCAAATCCTCTCCTTTTATAGAGAAGAAAACGGCCTCAGAGAGGTTATATGACTTGCCCATGGTCATACAGCACATAAATGTTGAACTCAGATCTTCCAGAATCCAAGATCAGCACTCTACCCATGATACCATGCTTCTCTGTCACTATGCTTATGAAGGTGTGTGACATAAGGTAGAAAATGCAGGTTGCAGACAGGTTGTGGAATACCTTAAAAGTCATGTTAATGACTTAAGAGCACCTCGTGCCCCAGCCATTTTCTTATTAGCTGTCCTGCTGACCTTAGAACAGAAACCATGCCCTAAAGGACTTAACCCTTTCACCTTCAGAACTACCTGTCCTGGGGCCCCCTATAAAGATTGGTGAGTGCCTCAAGCGGCTCACTATAGCTAAATGGCCCCACCTACACTTCATCTTAAATTTGTTATCTTCATGCCAGCCCACAAATACTGTCTTTCATGTCCAACTCCCATCCCAGTTTTCCAGGTTATAACAACAGTGTTATTTGCAGCTACTATGGCTATGTAAGACCAATAACACCAGCACACAGGAGGGCTGCTAGCACAGGTTCTTTGATTTGCTTTTCTAAGGAAAGCAGCTTTAGGGGATTTACAATCTCACTTTAATTAATAATACATATATCATTCACTTAGTTCAGGGGAAAAAGACAGCACCTTGAACTTCAGAGAAAACACACAAACAGAAATTACAAGTAGAAATTATATAAACAGAGCAAATAATACAAATCAGCAGACAGGGCTTCTAACTGTCTGTCCATAGCAATACATACATAGTTACCAGAGAGAGAAGCACCAACATCTGCGTTTTCAAAGCCAGGGGGCTCCTTAACAGCTACCCAGAGTCTTGTCTGGCCAAATCACACAAATTCTCTTCCAGTGAGTGAGCCTCCAAAGCAAAATGCTAACCTCAGAGTACATATACACTTCTTCAGGGTCAGCCCACAGAGGACATCACAACCATGTGACTCAAACTCATGTGACTTAGGCTTTCCTGTGACTTAAGCAGGTCATCAAAGACTCTTGATTCAATCAAAGACTCTTGATTCAAACAAAGGCAAGACTCAATCAAAGGCACTTGATTGCCTTAATGCTGAGAAGCACTCCAAAAGAAAAACCAGCAAAAAGTCCCACTTTGCTTGCCGTTATCCAGGTCTGTAACAATAATTTATGAATACTTCCACTGCAACTGAAAAGGGTGTGTCAGTCTACCATCCTGTAGCTCTGCTCTCTATCTTTGTAATTTTCCAAACTAGAATATTTCTCTGTGGCTACCACTACTCCATATGTGTTTCTCCTGCAATAGAATTAATCCCCTTGAAGAAAGAAACTGTCTCCATTTTTTAGTTATACCCCAGTGTTTAGCACACACAACACTCAGTACATAATGAGCATTTAATAAGTACGCTTTTCATTCATTCATTTGTTAGGCAATGGGGACAGAAGAAAAATGGTCACGGAGTTAAGGAAGAACAAAGAGAGAATGGCATCAGTAGGCCAAGGGAGGTGAGAGGATCACAGAAGAGGAGGTGATTAGCAGTATTAAATGCTATGGAAAAGTCACGGATAATAAAGACTAAGAGAAGATCATTTGATTTTGTGATTAAGAGGTCATTGCTGACCTTTGAACAGTTTTCATAGAAAAATGAGGACAGTAGTCAAATAGAAAGGTATTGAGAAGAGTGGATAGGTGGGCTCAGGAAGCCGGGTCAAGGATTTTGAAAGGGAGGAGAAATCTGAGAAAGAAGATCATGGAATTCCTTCCAAAATCAAGGGTTGTTTACATCAAGAGACATCTCAGCATGTTTGATGGGGAAATAGCAGAAATAGATTGACGGTGCATAAGAGAGAAGGCATCATTTCTTTAGTGAAGGATTCTTCTAAGCACAGCTACAGTTCCGCAAGAATATGACACATACCAGATTGTGTCAACCATTTGGTCTACGGACCCCAGATTCTAGTACTGAGGTAAGTTTATGTTATTATTTTTCTCTAACATATCAAGAAATCTGTGATCTCAGTGATGCAAATACTCCCTTCAGTAGTATGGTTTGTAATACATTCCTGTCTCCTCATCCTGTGCATTCTTGTCCATGTCTTTCTATGAATCCTTGGTAGATGGGCTAAACCAGATTGAGGGTAACCAACCCATTGGTGAGTTAGAGGGTTATCTTCCTCAAGCATGTGAAGACTCCCCCTAAAAGAGGGGGAAGATGAGAACAATTTGTTCTAACAGCCATGAAGCAGGTACTGTGGAGCACTTAGAGCTTGGTCAGACATTGAAGATGCCAAGGTCATCCACTGCATCCTGGGCCATAGCCAGTCATCTTGACTTTGTCTTGTTACTGGACTTTGATGATTCTGGAAGAGAGAGTGAGGCTGATGACTTTGTGCCACTCTGCCTCATTTAAATCCAATTCATGCTCTAGTTAAGACATCAGCCCAAGATGTCATTGTTCCTCTTCAAAAAACAAAGGACAAACAACAACAACAGTGAATCTACTCTCTCTCTCTCTCTCTGTGTATATATATATATATATATATATATATATATATATGTGTGTGTGTGTGTGTGTGTGTGTGTGTGTGTGTATGGTGTTCCTAAAGTCTGGACACATAGGCAAAACTGAAATGAATGAAATTTTCAACACCATTTTATTTAATTGAAATATTAAGAAATAACATCTTTAATATGATTTCCATCATTTGTGATGCAAAGGCTGATGTGCTTTGCAAGATTCATGTGAACTCAATGCAATAACTCCACATTGACATCAATTTTACACATTCACTCTTTATACGTTCAATCAAGTGTGTTGCATCTGTGATTTTCATTGAGTATACCTTCTCCTTTAGCATACCCCAGAAAAATAAATCAAGGGGGCTAAGGTTTGTTAATATTCCAATTAAATAAAATGTTGTTGAAAATTTCATTCATTTCGTTTCTTGAAAATGTGCATTTTCCTATGTGTCCAGACTTTAGGGACATCCTTATGTGTATATGTGTGTGTGTGTGTGTGTGTGTGTGTGCGCGTGCGCGCGTGTGTGTGTGCGCGTGTGTATGTGTGTATCTATATATCTATATCTATATACCTATATATAGAAATATAAAACATCAAAGAACATGAACTTCCTGTTATCCTCCACTCTTGCTATGTGATTGATATATGGGATGAAATACTCATTCATGTTATTATCTGGTGCCACTTTCCAGGGTATTAAGATCCACACATTTTCTCCTCTTTTGAATTTGTCTTAAAAACAAGTTACTCTCTTTAAGCATCAAGGGTGCCTGCTTTTAGGAGGGGGTGAACATATTTATAGGCTTCATTGGATCATCAATTTAAAATCCAGAGGAACTTTCAACATCATCGAATCCTGAGTTCCTTAACCTTTCTTTGCATTATAGATTCCTTTGGAAGCTTGTTGAAGCCTATAGAGCTCTTCTGAGAATAATGTTTTTGATATGCATAAATTAAAATATCTAGGATTACAAAGGAAACTAATTTTGTAGAAATAGTGTTATCTCTTTTTAAAAATAAGTTCATTGACCTCACGTTAAGAACCCTTGACTAGCCTACTCTCCTCTTTTGACAGATGAGGAAATCGAAGCCCATAAAACTGGAGGGGCTTGTTTAAGGCCATACAGGCATTTAGTGCCAGAACAAAGATTCAAATATGTAATCTGACTCTAAATTGAGCCTTCTTTCCATTGCACCCTGAAGCCTTTTAATCACATCAGTTTTTATGTCACCAGAATACAAGTCCTAATCTTTTTAGGTACAAGCTGCTCAGGACCTTGCCCCTACCTGGGCTCATTACAGAGAATGTAGCAGTGAGTGGCTGAAATGCAATTGAGCATAATAAAGAAACACATCATTCTGATAGGTTCATCCTTCTAAGAGCAAAGAAGACCAAACACAGAGGCCCAACACAGGACTAACACATACTATGTACTTGAGAAAAGAAATATTAGAGTTGGGAAAGATCTAATATTTCTTTTATCAAACATACAGTATGTGTTGGTCCTGTGCTGGGAGTGCTCTGTGTTTGGTCTTCTCTGCTATTAAAAAGATCTTAGAAATGCTAGGGTCTCAGGTACAGATATAGGTACAGATGAAGCTACCAATGCTTAGAAAAGTGATATGATTTTCCTGAGGTTACTCAAGCGGCTAGTGGCAGAGCCAAGACTCAAACTCAAGTCTTGTGCTCCTGGATCAGTCTTCTATAGAGACTATTCTTTCCAAGATTGCCAGAAATCTCTTAACTTCTGGATCTTACAGCCTTTTCTCCCCTCTTCTAACTACTTTTCCTCTTTGTGAGTTCTGGTACTGTCACCTTCCTCCCAAACACTCTTTTCTTCCTGATGTTCTGCAGAAATTTGTGCCTCCCACAATTTACAATTCTTACTTGCAGGCCACTACTTCAAAATCCTTGAGTAGCCATATTATTTGATGGTTTCTCAGATTGCTACAGTATATTTCTTCTAGGCACCTATCAGCAAGACCTAACAAATCCAGGCTAATTCCCAAGGTGGCATGTTTCTGGGTTCCATGTCAATTTTAAACTTCTCTGAGAGTACCCCAGGATATTTCAGTCATATCCTCTTTCTTCAATTTAGATGCGCTAACCCAGGCAGATCTTAGACCCAAGCCACCGTCTTTCCGCTGTGGAGGCCCTGGGATCACTGAAGCTTCCTCAGAGATTAAGGATGTAAACCAGAATACTCAGCAGTTAAAGTGAACCTCCTAAGTGAGTACTGAGTGAAATGCACCTAACCAAGCTTCATCTGGCCAACTGCCAACAATGGAACAAAAATGACTTTCTGGTGGTATTTCCTCCTGCCAGCCACCTCCATATGGTAAATATAGATGTAGGGGTGGGAGAAGGGCAGGAACTGGGAGATGCAGACAGAGGAGCCTCAGAAGATGCAAAGAGCAACATAAACTGCTTATCTGAACAAGGCATGGTCATTGGTGCCATGATGTCTACTAATCTCATTTATTTCATGATTTGCTGTTTTCCTGAAAGACAATAATCTGTTTCCATGGTTTCTTTAGGGAAAATACATCATAATTATCAATATTGTCGTATCGTATGTGGATTAACATGGTAGCACTATTAGAGGGAATGAGTCGACATGATCTCTACAAGGCAAGGGTTATTTTTGGGAACAAGAAAATAACAGCTTTATTTCACTCTCGAATTTGGTAGACTCACTCTTTCTTCTGCCTTATATCGATTTCATACTTTAACATCCTCACCCACTATCCCATTGTGTTTTCCTGTGTCAGCAAGGTGATGCCTTTCACATTCAATTCAGCTCATCAAGTATTTATTGAGTGTTTGTTGTGTGCCAAGCACTGAACATATGAGGTAGTCGAAGTTTCACTTTATAACAGTAACTGACATTTATGTAGCACCTAAGGTTTACAAAATACTTTATGTATATTATTCATTTGATGTTTGGTTGTTTTTCAGTCGTGTCCTACCCATCATGATCCCATTTCGGCTTTTCTTGGCAAGATACTAGAGTTATTTACCATTTCCTTCTCCAGCTCATTTTACAGATGAGAAAACAGGTAAACAGGGTGAAGCGACTGCCCAGGGTCATACAGCTAGTAAGTGCTTAATGCCATATTGAACTCAGGAATATGAGTCTTCTTGACTCCAGGCCCAGCACTCTACTCACTGTAATCCTATGACATAATTGCTATAGGTTTGATTTTTCCCATTTTACAGAAGAAGAAACTGAGACTCAGAGAAATTACTTGCCTGAGATTACACAGTTTATATCAATGCCTGGATTTATACTCTAGTTTAATCTCCCAATGCCAGCTCCACTGCATCATTTTGCCTCTCCTCACACAGTATACTAAAGATCTCATTTGGCCCAAATGGAAAGAAATGGCCGATTAGAACTGTTTCTTCCACTTTAGGTACAGCACCAATCCCTTTTTATAAAACTGAACTAACTATAACTTAGAGGAAGTTAGACATGATTTATTTGACTGTAAAATAGTAACTGATCTCTTTCAAGAGCTCTAAGACTCAGAGGACATTTGATATATATTATCACATTTGATCCTACAAACAGTAATCTGTTTCTGGTTTTCTTGAGTGGTTTCTTCCCTTCCTGTAAAAAAGCATTGTTAATAAGGGGGTGCCCATTAATTGGGGGAATTGATAAATACATTGTGGTGTGTGAATATAATGTATTATCATTATGCTATAAGAAATGACAAAATGAATAGTTTCAGAGAAAAACTGGGAAGACTTAAATGAACTAATTCAGAAGAAGTGAGAAGTCTGTTAGTCTTTTTAAGTACCTACTATGTGCCAGGCACTATGCTAAGGGGAAATTTTACAATAACATTATAAAGATAAATGTCTTTGAAAAACTTGAAAACTCCAGACAATGCAATGACTAACCACAATGCTGGAGGACCAAAGATGAAGCATTGTTATGGTAATTAGGGTGGGACTTTTTTTTGTTTTCTCTTTTAGAATGCTAAGATAATCAAGTACCTTTGATGAGTTTTGCCTTTCAAATGTAATGGCAAGCAAAGTGGACTTTTTGTTGTCTTTTGGTTTTTTTGATTGAATCAAGAATCTTTGACTGGCTTAAGAAACAAGAAAGCCTAGCTCACATGGTTTTGGGTCACTTGGTTGTGATGCCCTTTGACCCTGAAGAAGAGTATATAAACTCAGAGGTTAGCGTTTTGCCTTTGAGGGCACACTCATTAAAAGAGTCTTGGTGAGGAGACTCTGGGTAGCCATTGAAGCAGTCCCCCCAGGTTTGAAAACCCAGGTGTTGGTGATTCTCTCTCTGGTAACTGTTGGTGTATTGCTTGGATGTACAGCTAGAAGCCTGCCTGCTGATTCATGTTTATTTGCTCTGTTCATATAATATATGTTTGTAATTTCTGTTTGTATTCTCTCTGAAATTCAGTGTGCTGGCTTCTCCCCCTGAACTAAGTGAATTATATGTGTATGTTTAATTAAAGTAAGATTGTTAACCCCTTAAAGTTTCTTTCCTTCGAAAATCAGATCAAAGGACATGTGCTAGCAGCCCTTCTGTGTGCTCTTGTTGTGGGTCTTGGGTTGGTCTTTCATCTCCACAGCAGCTGCTAGCAACATTGTTGTTGCAAGCATGTTACTTACCTCCTGATGGAGAGGTAAGGGACCTATTATACAAAATGAGACATACATTTCTTAATATAGCCAATATGGGAATTTGCTTTGCTTGACTTTTCATATTTACTGTGAGAGTTTTCTTTTTGTTGTTGTTCAATTAGGAGAGGAGAGATGGAAAAGAGAGAAAATAAATGTATTCTAATTTTAAAATGATAAAAATAAGTTTTAAAAAGAAGCCACTGGTAACTTTAACAACTGTGTTGTTGTGTTCAGTGGGTTTTACATCTTTCAGAAAAGAAAAAAAAGATTAACTCATTACAAAATTTTGGAAGATGCTACAGAACAATGGCAGGGGGCAGGTGGTAAAATGGAGATGAAAGTCCTAATTAGAGAAAGATTCTTAAAATAGGAAGTTATCTTGCAGATGGAAAAAATAACACAGGGGACATAATAGGCAGGGAATGATGGCTCAAAAGGGCAGATCAATTAGATTTTTTAAATTAAGTGTTTTATCTTAGAAACAGCACAGCAAACATATAGAATTAAGAAAACATTATCTATACTCTGATAAGGAAGTGCAGATGAGAAAGATGGTAGGCAGCTAAATCTGAAAATAAATTTCAGTACATCCAGTCCTGAGTCCTATCCCACCAAGTTTCAATGATATTATGTAAAATATATGTGTGTGGTTGTTGCTGTCTAAATATAAAGACGATTGGCCTGAGTATGACCTGGAAAGACATTTCATCTTGGATCTAACCTATTCCCCTATTTAAAAAAAATTCATGTTTATTTGCTCTGTAGTTTTTTCAACTACATGGAAAGACAAATGATAACATTCATTGCTTTTAAATTTTGAGTTCCAAATTTTCTCTCTTCCTAAAACAGTAAGCAATTTGATATAGGTTACATATGTGCAATCATGTAAAACATATTCCCATATTAGTCATATTGTGAAAAAAGAAACAGACCAACAGAAAACACACACAAAAAAGAAAGTGAAAATAGTATGCTTCTATCTGCATTCAGACTCCATCAGTTTTTTCTTTGGAGGTGGATAGCATTTTTCTTCATGAGTCCTTTGGAATTGTTTTAGATCGTTGTATTGCTGATAATGCCTAAATCATTCATAGTTGATCATCGTACAATATTTCTGTTACTGTATACAATGTTCTCCTGGTTCTGCTCACTTCATTTTGCATCAATTTATATATCTTTCTGGGTTTTTATGAAATTTGCCTGCTCATCATTTCTTATAGCACAATAGTATTCCATTACATTCATATATGACAATTTGTTCAGCCATTCCCCAATTGATAAGCATCCCCTCAATTTCCAATTCTTTGCCACTACAAAAAGAGCTACTATAAATACTCTTGTACAAATAGTTCCTTTTCTACTTAAAAAAAATCTCTTTAGGATACAGACTTAGTAGTGATTTTGCTGGATCAATGGGTGTGCACAGTCCTTTGGCATAGTTTCAAACTGCTCTCCAGAATGGTTGGGTCAGTTCACAACTCCACCAACAATGCATTAGTGTCCCAATTTTTCCACATCCCCACCAACATTTATCATTTTCTTTTTCTGTTGTATTGGCCAATCTGACAGGTGAGAAGTAGCACCTCAGAGTTGTTTTAATTTGTATTTCTCTAATCAATAGTGATTTAGAACATTTTTTCATATGGCTATATGGCTTTGATTTCTTCATCTGAAAACAGCCTTTGAGCATTTATCAATTGGGAAATGATGTGTATTCTTATAAATTTGACTCAATTATCTACATATTTGAGAAATGAAGCCTTTCTCAGTGACACTTGCTATTAAAAATAATTTCCCAGCTTTCTGTTTTGCTTCTAATCTTGGTTGCATTAGTTTTGTTTTTGCAAAACCTTTTAAATTTAATATAATCAAAGTTGTCCATTTTCCATCTCATAATGCTCTCTATCTCTTGTTTAGTCATAAATTTTCCCTTTGCTGGAACAGAATCTATTATGCTTCAGTTGAAGTAATAAAAGCAGGGATAGCAATCTGATCTTAGATAAAATAAAAGCAAAAAAAGACCTAATTAAAAGAGATAAGGAAGGAAACTACATCTTGCTAAAAGGTACTATAGACAATGAAGCAATCAAATTAGAAAAGCGAGGAATAGCCTACCTGTCAGATCTATAGGGAGGGGAAGAATTCTTGACCAAACAAGAGATAGAGAGCATTACGAAATGAAAAATAAATATTTTGATCATATCAAATTGAAAACCTTTTGTACAAACAAAACCAATGCAACCAAGATTAGAAGGAAAGCAGAAAGGTAGGAAACAATCTTTACGGCAAGTATCTCTCATAAACGCTTCATTTTTATAGAGAACTGAGTTGAATTTATGAGAATACAAGCCATTCCCCAATTGATAAATGGTCAAAGGATATAGACAGGCAATTTTCAGATGAAGAAATGAAAGATATCTAAAGGCATATGAAAAAGTGCTCTAAATCATTTTTGATTAGAGAAATGCAAATTAAAACAACTCTGAAATACCACCTTCCACCAATCAGATTGGCTAATATAACAAAAAAGGAATATGATAAATGTTGGAGAAGATGTGGGAAAATTGGGACACTAATGGATTGTAGGTAGAGTTGTGAGTTGCATCAACAACCACTCTGGAGAGCAATTTGGAACTATGTCCAAAGGGCAACCAAACTGTGCAAACCCTTTCATCCAGCAACACCCCTACTAGGTCTTTATGCCAAAGAGATCATAAAAAAGGGAAAAGGGCTTACATGTGCAAAAAATATTTATAGCAGCTCTTTTCATGGTGGCAAAATATTGGAAATTGAGGGGATGCCCGTCAATTGGGGAATGGCTAGACAAGCTGTGGTATATAATGGAATATTATTGTGCAATAAGAAATGGTGAACTGGCAGATTGCAGAAAAACCTGGTAAGATTTGTACAAACTGATGCAAAGTGAAATGAGCAGAACCAGGAAAACATTGTACACAGTATCAGCAACATCATGTGGTGATCATCTATGAATGACTCAGCTCTTCTCAGCAATACAACAATTCAAGACAAAGACAAAAGACTCATTAAGGAAAATGCTATCCATATCCCAATAAAGAATCAATGGACTCAGAATGCAGATTGAAACATATTTCTCACTTATATTATTCTTTCTCATGGTTTTATTTCCTTTTGATCTATTTCTTCCACAACTGTGGCGAATATGGAAATATATTTTACATGATAACACATGTATAAAATATATCAAATTGACTATCACTTTGAAAGAGGGGAGGGAGGAAGAAAAATTTGGAACTCAAAATCTTGTAAACAATGAATGCTAAAAATTTTTTTTAAAGCAATTTTAAAAAACAAAAAAAATTCTCCCCTTTTCCATATATCTAACAGGCAAACTCTTCCTTGCTCTCCTAATTTGTTTGTGGTATCACCATTTTTGTCTAAATCAAGTACCCATTTTGACTTTATCTTGGTATATTGTATAAGATATTGGCCTATACCTAGTTTCTGCCATGGTGTTTTCTAGTTTTCCCAGTATTTTGTCAATAGTGAGCTTTCATCCCAGAAGCTGGAGTCTTGGGGTTTATCAAACATTAGATTACTATGGTTATTTACTACTATGTTTTATGTGCCTCACCTATTCCACTGATCTGCCACTCTATTTCTTAGCAAGTACCAGATAGTTTTGATAATTACCACATTATAATCTAGTTTGAGATCTGGTATGGCTAGAACACTTTCCTTTGCATTTTTTTTTCATGAATTCCCTTGATTTTATTGACCTTTTTTTCTTCCAGATGAATTTTGTTACTATTTTTCCTGGCTGTATAAAATAAATTTTTGGCAGTTTGATCAGTATGGCACTGATTAAGTAAATTAATTTAGGTAGAATTGTCTAGCCCACTCCTTTCTAAAGGATATTGTGATTTCCAGCAGGAGGAGAGTCATGGCTGTTTGCTTGCTCCTTCCCTTATCAATCTCTAAGAGGGATAGTGAGCTAAAATTATTTTGATGCAGCACAATTCAAATACTGGTAATATAGAGATAAAATATATTCAGCATAAAAAGCATTTTTTTTCCTGACCACTTGCAAGAATGATCCTTTTCTTTGTTATCCTCCTCTCAAGCGAACAATAGTTTTAGCTCCCTCCCACCAAACACTAGTTACATAAAAGACCATCATGAATAGCCCATTTATCCAAGCAAAATAGTTAACATCAGGGAAGTTATATAGATTAGAACGGGCTAGAGAATATAGAATAGCAAAGGAGTTCTTTTGCTGAAAGTGAGTTAGAATTCTTAGCTCAACCAAAGAAAAAGGAGACTATCTCACCAAGGGGAGTCTGCCCTCAGCATTCTCTAGAGTTGGGAGCACTAAAAGTCAAGGGACATTTGGGGGGAGGGGGCTGGCCTCCCTTACATGTCAGTGGCTCCAAGAGTCCTAGTAACTTTTAAAAAGTTTGCACTTGCCTTTCACTACCACTTCTCTTAAAGTCTTGCAAATAGGTGCCTATGGGGCAGAAAACTGGCCCTGAAGTCAGGAGGACCTGAGTTCAAATCTGACCTCAGACCAGACATTTGACACTTACTAGCTATGTGATCCTGGGCAAGTCACTTAACCCTGATTACCTCACCAAAAAACCCCAAAACAAATAGGTGCCTATAAATATACAGAGAGTTGAGAATTATTTCATTATTTGATGGATATGAGACTCCATTTGGAACACAAAAAATAGTGGGATTCCAGAGTTGTTGAATGGAATACATGTTATATAAATTTTAAAAATCCACTTTGTAAGAGCAATATAGAGGAAAATTTATATGACTGGTAGGTCATGTGAAAAAGAGCTGGAAATTTTGGTTGAGCACAAGCTCAATAAGAGCCAACAATATGATATGAATAATAAAACAACAACAACACAGCAGACTAAGGCTACATTACTAGAAGTACATTTGATTCTCATCATTCACAGTAGTTATGTTCGATAAAGTTGCCACAAATTCTGAATTAGCGACTACTGAACCATTCACCTAGAGAAAATCCAGTATCAGATTCCTCCAAGCCTCTGGACGTAGTATTGATGTTAGCACTTTCCAAAAATGCTTCATGCCCAGATAGGCAAACTTGCCCTTCTTTTTTCTAGATGTATCATGGTATTGATTCATTAACACCAAACTCATGGCCAATAGCATTATAATTCCTGCCTGAACAAAGCTTATGTAACATTGTCCACAAGATATGCCACAGCCTTCTTGGAATTATTAACACTAGAAAGCACCTTAGCATTATGCTTGGGGGCCATTTTAACCAAGAAAGCGTTGTATACAGTAACAGCAATATTGTGTTAAGAACATCTAAATCATTTTGACTATTATAAATACCCAAATTAACTTAAAAAGACATGAAGGAAGACACTATCTGCATAGAGAAAGAACTAATAAATAAAAGTATGTATAGAATGATTTTACATATGTATACATATTTGTGTTTAATGGTAACCATCTCCAGGTCAGGAGGGGAGGAAAGAAAAAAAGAAATTTACATGATAACTTTACTATATATTTAAAAGGAATAGCAAATAGATTTGCAGTTTCATGTGCAGTCATCTTTTTTTATTTATATTATGTTATGGACATGCGTGTTTTATTCCATTAATTAAAAATAAAATAAATTAAAATTTAAGAAAACAGAAAAACCACCAACAAAAAGCACAAAAATATGGAAAGTATAGTATTAAATAGATCACAAAAAAGACACTTTTTTATAGTATGAGAGATGAAACAAGAAGGCAAAACATCACCTTGTACAGTCTCAGCTGGGAACCTGCAAGTCAGCCAACTCTAATTTTTTGCCCATCTGTGCATGTCCATGAATGACCACAAAAGGGTTATTAGAGAAACGATTTTTGTACTCAGTGGGAGGTTGGACCAGATGACCTCTGACTTCCCTTCCCACTATTTAGCTAGGGTTCAACAATATAAGTCCATCTTAGCCCAGAAGGCTATGTCTCTGCTCACCTTCTTTTCTGGGTGGTCAAGTCTTCAGGGGTGGCTACAGATACTAAATAAATGTGTACTAAGTAAATAAATGCCTAGAAATATCATTTATAGGCCCAGCTATCAGTTCTTTTCAGGGGAAGAGGAAAAACACCTGGCTCCTTTTGCACAGGAAATGTCAGCCCCACTGATATCTACAGAAGCAGTAAATATTGACTTATCTCAACTCCTTTCTCAAAAGGCAAACATCTGAACAGGCGCTTAGGCCCATATGAACTCTGCGTTCTGTTTAACTTGGGGCCATGGGAGAGAAGGGAATCCTGGGAAGGGACAAAGCTGTGTTTGCTTTATTTACTGTTGGATGTCTTAGGTAAGGCAACCTTATGAAGGTTTGGACAGGCTCCTATTAGAAGATTAACCTTTTTCTTGGAAGAACCTTGTCAGCCAGGCCTGACCTGTTGAAAATCTATCCTAAAAGAAAATGAGCCTTCTTGTGATCTTTGAAAGAATAGAAAACTGGAACTTCTCCCTCAGGAACTGCCACATTCCACCGTGCCTTCCCACAAGGCCCTCTTCAATTTAAAGAATATTTTTAAATAAAAAGTTTAAAAGACAAGTAAGCAAACATAAATTTTAACAAGTATTAATTGAGCACCTGCTATGTGAGCAATCTTGTGCTGCATGTAACACATGTGTTGTATATAACATATATAATGTATATAAGGACCCACACAGATGCCAAAAAGAAGCACAAACACATTGTTAATGTTTAAACAAGTAAGAATTTGCCAACCTTTGAAGCTACTTGCTCTAAACAGAGCAACAGCAAGAAGTTCATGAGACTAGCAAAGTTGGAGTGGCTTTGCACCCTGAAATAGACTAGATGTGGGACTGACCTTCTTGGGAACTAGGCATAAAGGATTCTCTTTTGAAAAAAATCCATAATGGATGAATTAAAGTGAAGAAAAGCAATGGATCGACTTTGGTTCAAAACTCAAACTAGAGACTAGTACTGCTTCTTGCTGGTCGTAGAGGGATAGAGCACTAGAGTAAGGAAGACTCGAGTTCAAATCCAGCCTCAGTTACTTACTAGCTGTGTGACCCGGAGTGAGTCACTCGATCCTGTTTGTTTCAGTTTCCTCATCTGTAAAATGAGCTGGAGAAGGAAATAGCAAGCCATTTCAGTATCTTTGCCAAGAAAACCCCAAATGGGGTCATGGAAAGTTGGACATGACTGAAACAATTGAACAACACTGCTTCTTGTTAGCTGGGTGACCTTAGTCAAGTCACATCTTTGGGTTTCAGTTTCTTCATTTGAAAATTGAAGGGGTTGGACTGAATCTGTGGTTCTTAACCTTTTTTGTGCCATGGAACACTTAGACAATCTGGTAAAACCTATGGCTCCCTTTTCAGAATTATACTTTTTTGTTTGGGGAGAGTTGGAGTGGGGAAGGCAAGGCAGTTGATGCCCAAGGTTACACAGCTAGTAAGTGTCAAGTGTCTGAGGTCAAATTTGAACTCAGGTCCTCCTGACTCCAGGGCCAGTGCTCTATTCACTTCACCACTTAGCTGTCCTAGAATTATGTTTTTAAAGGTATAAATTTTTTTCTTAAAAGATCATACTTGCTCTGGACTCACAATAGAGCACAATTTACTATGCATTACATTTCTAACCCAAAACAGACACCTGGGATACTGCCATTTTAAAGAACCACACATTTGCAGAGTCAAAGTACACCTGGAATCCAGCCTCAGCTCTTTTTTATGTACAAAAGAAATAATAGGGAGGGCCTCAACAACACTGAGATTTATCCTCTGTTTTCAAAGTCCCAGTTTGGCTTTCTTTTGCTCACATCACCTTTATTAGGAATATCTTCATTGTTTGCAGGAATATTCTCCACTAATAATCAGGCCTTTTCATTTAGGTTGGCATCATCCTTTGCAGTTGTTTCAAATCATCTTATAAAACCTATAAAATATTGCACAGAAACATTCTATATAAAAACATTGTAAGACTATCTAGGGACAAAGAAGCTGAAAACATTCACAAATCATCTCTAAGTTCTGTCGTTGTCCAACTCTGCATGACCCATTTGGGGTTTTCTTGACAAAGATACTGGAGTGATTTGTCATTTCCTTCTCCAGCTGGAGAAGTGGTCATTCAGAAGGAAGTGGCAATCTACTCTTTGAGACACAAGGTAATCAGACTTGGAGCGAGGAAGGTCTGGGTTAAAATCCTGCTTTTGAAACTTACTGTGTGAACATGGGCAAGTCTCATAATCTCTCATAGCTCCCAATTCCTCAACCATAAACTGGGGATAATAAGACCTATACTACCTACTTCATAGTTCTTCCATGAGACTTATAAGAAGTAATGTATTTAAAGCATTATATACATATAAATTATTTTTTTCTATGCTTGCATGTATGTTCCCAAGGCAGTTTGGAAACCCAGTAAGCTGAAGTTGACTCTTAACTATAATTCCTAGTGCTAGCATTCAATTAATTTATTATCACAGATTTGGAGTTTCTCATTTTTCCAAAGATGAGAAAGCTTAGATCCTTGGAATTTTGTGTGGGTAAAAGGTGTGTAACAGAACTTAGGTGGGGCAACTAAGTGGCTCAGTGGATCTGGGTGACCCTAGCAAGTCATTAAACCCAGTTTACCTCAGTTTCCTTGTCTATAAAATGAGGATTTCAGACTAATGATCTTAGAGACCTTTCCAAATCTTACAGATTATGCTGTTTAGGATGGTCTTGGTTCCATCATTTAGTACAGTGCCTTGCACATGATAGGCAATTGATACACTTGTTGAGTTGAATAGTATCTTAAGTTGATCCCATTCATTAAATATGGAGCTTGTTGTCAGTCAACAACAGGTACTATTTCAGAAGAATTTTGTTTTTGTTTGCAGAACTACAGGAATGACGCTTCATTAGCTGGAGACTGATCGTCATAAACAGAAGTTTTCAGCTAATTAAGTGGTCCCGATCCCCTCTACCAACCCAAGCTTTTTATTACCTTATGTGTTTTAACCAGCTACTTTGACTCAGGCCTTCAAAAAGGCTAGCATGCTGTTTTTGAACTTAAACACTCCTCTGGAATAATTCAAATTGTGTCAACCACATTGACAGCAGTAAGACAGGCTAATGCATAGGTGTGACATCTTTAAAATAATGTAATTTTCAGGCCTGATGAACAAACGTAATAAAGTACTCTCTTCTCCCCTCATCTCTGCGGTGATCACAAGCTTCCAATCAGATACTGATTATCTCAAAAGGGATGCTAGTGTCTGAAAGAGGAGTTTTACCTAGTTTATGGGTTGCGTGGGGGGAGCATAAGCTCTTGCTCAGCAAGAAGTGACTTGATAATGTGAAATTTTGTATTATTCCAATTTGTTATTGAAAGAGTCCATGAGTAGAGTGGAAGCAATTGTAAGATTTAACTACATTTCAAAAGACTAAAAATCACTGGATTTAGAGCCAAAAAGGACTTTATGGATCATTTAGCTTAACCCTTTTGAGGGTTAACTTGAGGGTAACTGAGGCACAGAGCAATGACATGACTTATCCAAGGACACACAGTAAGTAGTAGAGAGACAATAAGAGGCATCAGTTTTTCTCTAATTTTAAATTAGAAGAGATCCTAACCGTAACTTAGAAATTTAAATGGGATGAAAGGTAACACTGGAGTGGCATTTAATTAACCAACAAAGACTTTTTGAGCATCTACAATGGACAAGGCACCACAGACAATACAGAAATGTGAAAACATGACCCTCGGCCTGAAGAAGCTCACAACCTAACAGGGGGGGAGGGAACAAGATCTATACATATAAAAGATAAATGGCAATACACTTAAATTCGACAGCTATTTATAAAGCTATTATTATATTCAAAACACTTTTCTAGGAACTGGGAGAGATAAAAAGAAAAATAAGATACACTTACATAGCTTACAATTTAATAAGAGAAAAATAATGACGTGATACAGTAGAAGGAATACACAATTTGGAGTCAAGAAATGGGTAATTTTGACACTAATTAATTATTTGGTAATACTCAATTAACCTGTCTATTTCCATATTTATAAAGTGGGCATTATAACATTAGCAGTATCTACCCTCACAGTGTTGTTGCAAAGAAAGTGTTTTGTAAAACTGTGAACCACTAATATTATGAAAGAGGTACAAAGTGCTACAGGCATTTCATTTTTTTGTTAATCCAGTCCTGTCCAACTCTTTGTCATCCCATTTGGGATTTTCTTGGCAAAGATAATGAAGTGGTTTGCTATTCTCTTTTGCAGCTCATTTTACAGTTGGGAAAACTGAGACAGAATACAATGACTTGCCCAGGGTCACAAAACTGTCTGAGGCCAGATTTGAACTCAAATCTTCCTGACTCCAGCTCTGGTGCTCTGTCCACTGCACCACGTAGCTACTCTAGAGGCATTTTATAATAAATACCAGATAGTTGGTAAGGAACATGAGTTAGCTCTGCTGTTAGAAACGCTGACAAAGTAATTAACTTACTTTAGAATTCAACCTTCCCATTCCTAATCTACTCTACTTGCCTTTTGGGGGCAGTTTTTTGGTCTAACTTTTGCCCATTTAAGATGGTTTATCTTTGAGCTAGTGCCTCCTTGACTGATATAAGAAGGTCTGTAAGGATCTCACTTTTTCTGTGTTATGGTGTGGTGCCTGAGTTGTTTAAATGTTCAATAAATGCTAATGGATACTGACAAAGAGCACTCATTGCGTCTTCAGATGTGCGTCCTAGACCTGATATTGCAGAGACTCATACATTCTAACTCGGAGTTTAAAGCTTGCATCATAGTTGATTAGCTGTGCTTCCAATTATAGGTTTCTGCCGTTTCTTGAACAGCCAACCCTCAATTATCTATGCTGGAGAAAAGGATAAAAGGAATAAATGAAATCTGGCAGGCTATTTAAGAGAGCTTCATTTGATTCATTTATTTTTTTATCTCTTTCAATAAGCACGTCTGATAAATTACAGTAATAACTAAGTTTCTTTTCTTTTCTGGAACACCTTCAGATGTTGCTGCTAAGAAATAGTGAAATGGCCAGAAGATGAGCAGCTGAACAGAAAAAGAATATCACAGGCAAAAGGATAACTTCAACTATTTAATTGATAACCGAATAACCCAAAACCAACTCTCATTTTTGCAGATGCAATGTACTGCAATTTCCAGACAGTAAATAGCCCCGCCTCCACCACCACCCCAAATTATCTTAAGTTGATGTTATTTTGAAGCGCTACAATAAACTTTATAGACTAACTTTGCTGGGAATGTATTTTTCTATTTTCTATTCTCTCCCTAAATGAAGAACAATGCTCCTCCATTCCTCACTAGAATTTGAATTGCCTTCCCAACAGTAGATTTTCCTTCAGTTGGATAAAAGTGTCAAGCAGCATATTTACAATTATTAATGCCCTGTATAGAATAGATGCTCAATAAATGCTATCACTTATCAAAATGTCCCTTATCCAAGTTAAAGACATACAAACATTATCAGTTCAAAACCATTGTGCCCAAAGGGAACTCACACTGGCAGACCTTACCAATAGCTTAAGCAGGGCAATACTTGCTAGAAAATACCTAAATCTCAGAGGGGATATATGTTTCATAGGATGAGTCAAATGATGTTTTCTTTGAATTTAAGGAAAAGTTAAAGGGCAGAAGGCAGTGAGCCATGAAAGTCAGTGACAGCTGCTTTCTCTAGCTGCCCATCAAAGGTTGGAATCTGACTCTCCTTGACCAGCATAGATTAGCTGAGGAGAGGGAGGTGTCCCTAGGAGCCAACACGCTGGAGAGCTGGGCGGGTCTCCCAAGCTGATCCCTCAGAAAACCTTGTGGTCCCTTGAGCTCTGGCATCAGAACAACAGTACTGGCGCACAACTATACTTCTGCGGCTCCAAGCTCTTTTCCTCACTGCCCTAGAGGCTCTGTGTCATCCTTGCTCCTCGCTTTACAGAGGAGGAAAGGGAAAATCTTTTTCCCTGAAGGAAAAAGGATCAAGGGAGGAAGCAGAGTGGGTGAACAAGGGAGAAAAGCGGGGGAAAGAGAAAGTTTCTAGGAGTTCTGCAAGTTACACTTCTCTCTGCCAGCCAAAGCCAGAGTCTTGAGTTCAGGACCATGGACAGCGACATTGGCAAAGTTCTGGGACAGATCGATGCTGCAGTTTTTCTGCACATCTGGCAGTGCTTTGATGTCGATGGTAAGTGATCAGTACTGTCATGATGGCTGTAGGTAAGGACACTGACTACGATTTTTCTGTCTGTATTTGGGCGTGAGTGGCGAGTTTTTTCATCTCTGTATTTCTCTCCAGATTTGTTGATTTGAAAGTTGTCTACCCCAAGAATCTGAAAGTAAGCCAGAAAAAATAAAGAGTAGGGCAAAGGAGACATTCTAGGTACCAAGCAAAACAAATTGAAGATATTGGGACAAGTTCTTAACATTGTGGAGTGGGAAGGACATTAGACTCAGAGTAAGATGACCAATTTCTGCTACTTATTAACTGTATGGTTTTTGGGTAAGTCATTTTCCCTCTTTGAATTATGGTTTGTAAAATGATGGGTAAGGCTAGATTGTTTCTAAGGTCCCTTCCTACTCTAAATTCTAGAACACTGGGTTGTGGACCAAATTGTAGAGGACTCTACATGCCAGGCTAAAAATGGTTTCTCTTTTCAGTACAAACTATATTATCTGGGCTTGAGAGCTGATTATCTAAGTAAAATTAATTTTTCCTTCACAGTTCTATCATTCCTTCCCTGGCACTATTATTTCCTGAATGACACCTTTATTTTAAATGAGGAAACACTTTACTGAATTACAACAGGTGCTTTATTATTAATTAAAATGAGTGTCATAAAGGAAATTGCATGAAAATTGTGTACTGAATTTTCACTTGCAGTGTTTACTAAACTATTGATCAAGTTGGGATTCATTACAGTGAAATACTTCCCTAGTGACTGAGATTCCTTTAATCATGCTTAGCTAAAATTTCCTTCTTAGGTAGTTTTTATTTCCAATTGTTTATAAACTTTGGGGGAAAAG
The DNA here is from genome assembly GCF_011100635.1 of Trichosurus vulpecula. Taxonomy (NCBI): domain Eukaryota; kingdom Metazoa; phylum Chordata; class Mammalia; order Diprotodontia; family Phalangeridae; genus Trichosurus; species Trichosurus vulpecula. Next base: position 195,211,508 of record NC_050573.1, read on the forward strand.
GACTTGTTTTCATGCTCCTCTTTCCCCTCCCCCCCTTAAAATCTATCTCTTAAATATGAATGATAGAGTTGAGTTCAATTTTAGTTGTTGACAGAACAAAACAACAATCTGTCCAAGGGAAATTTACAGATTTTTAAAAAAAAACTGGTAATGTTATGTTATTTATTATTAGATGATTTATGATTTCTCTGCTTACTTTTAGATAATGGATACATAGAAGGGAAGGAACTTGATGATTTCTTTCGCCACTTGCTGGAAAAGATGGGCACTGAGGTAAGTACATGTTCTATCATTGTATTTCAAGATGAAATTTAACAAATCCCAAAGGCTAATGTTCTTTTATTCTCATTAATCTTGCCTGACCAGTTTCTTTCCTGGATGAAGTGTTTTCCCCCTTTCCTAGCAACAAGGTGAGATTTAGGCAGGTTTTATAACAGATGTAACTGTTGCATCCAGTTCTCAGTAACAGTTGCCACCTGTCTGAAGGTCATAACCATAAGACAACAAAAAGCCCTATGCTTGGAAATCTGCTTGGCTATTGCAGTGAATGAGCATAAACCCAGAGACAAGGCTCCAGAGCCTTACTCTGAAGGTGGGTGAAGTATTGATAGGTTTGGGGTCCTTTTGGACCCCTTCCTAGCATGTATATGAAAAGTTTTAAATTTTCTTTGTAAAATCAGAGGGGTTCAGCATTTTATAGTATTAGAACTTTGGTACCATGTGGACAAACATTGACATAATTTATGGGAGGGAAATGGACAAAAGAGAGATGAAACCTTTCCATGCCACAGTGATAAGAAAGTACACAATGTATGTATTTCTATGTCACTCTTTCAGTTTTTGCCTTTGTTATTTTTAATAAAAAGCACATAAATGTTTTTTAGGAATTGACAGAGCAGAAACTATTTGGCACACTCCTTCCTTTATACAGTGTATAGAGATCTAGCAACGTGTAAACTTTAGCCAATTTATTCCAAGTGTCTAAGTCCTTTCTGGTAGTAAGGACAGAGCTTAGGGAAACAAATTAACTCTTTTTGGCCATTAGGGAACTCTTTTTGGCCACCAGACAGTGAAGCTGTGGGAATATACAACACACATGCACACACACACAAACACACACACACCATGATTGATGAGGGTGTGGTCACCTGTTTTGTGTATGTGCCATTAGGAAAGAATAAAGTTAGAGATTGTTTTTATTCTTCACATTGTTGAACCAAAAGCAGTTTAAAATGTTTCCAGTCTCTGGGCATGAATGGGAAGTACCTAGGATGGAGAACTGCTCAAATCTAGAAACAAAAGGGACGATGCCAGGGTGGAGCACTGCAGGAGTAGAATAGTGCCATAGGCTAAGGATCATATGGACATATTCTGCTCACCTCTGTTCATCTTTCACATTCTCATACTCCTCAGGATTTCCTACACTGCAGATAGTACTGGTGCATGTGCTCAGTGTTGGCCTCTGGGTAACCACCACTTCATTTCCTGTTACCCTTCACTCTCAAGTCTTCAGGCTGTACATAAAACACATCGAACTATAAGCATATGTGGTTCCTTCTACCCTGAGAGTTACATCAGAAATTTGAGCAGAATCAAGAATGACTGTAAGGTGCCAGCAGCTACTCTAGAAAATTGCCCTAGCATTAGGAGTGTGTAGGAGCCAGCTCATAGTGGCTATGGAGAGCTAATTGTTAAATTTTCGGTGTGAGCATTTCCACTCTGGATATTAGCAAATGCTATAAATTAGAGCTTGGTTTATTGTTTTGTTGATTGTCTAGACTTTAGAAAGTATTAATAATGCAGTTTAAATGTAAAAGTGCGTCAAGGGTACAATTCTTCCTCCAGAGAGATAGTTGTTAAACATTTATAAGCACACCTCATTCTAGCATGTACATGAAAAAAGTGCCTACTTTTCTTTGCAAAATCAGATGAGTGCAGCATTTTATAGTATTAGGACCATGTGGACAAACACTGACATGGAAGGGAATGAACTTATGGGAGGGAAATAGACAAAAGAGGGATGAAACCTTTCCATGCCACAGTGATAGGGACGTTAACAGCTATCACTAAGAAAATCCAGCTGTTCCCTTGTGATTTGTTAACAGCTTCTAACTTTAAAATGCTAAACCAAAAATTGGAACTTGAGACCTATTTGGAATAATCCCTGGTTTGACATTTTATAACAAAGTAAGGGGAACTTAAGTTTAAACAGATGAATCACTTGAAATGTGTGAAGTACTTATAATATGGAACGCAGAGGGAATGTGGCAATGGAAAAGAAGCCTATTGCAAGCTAAAGTGCAGTGTTGATGATAATAGTCCAGACGAACCTTGGTCCTCCCAAGGAATATAGTACAGAGCAGTCCTCAATGTCTCTTCATTAAGCTCTGAATACCAGGCATTTGTGCCTGTTTTCCTTGGTCAAAATTTAAAAATTCAAAACCCCTCCAGGAAACCACATAACATTTGGTATCTGGTAATTAACTTTCCTAAAGTCTTTTTCTCAAGGCACTTTTTTCACAATAACCTTGTGAGGTGGCAAAAAACAATTATCTCCACTTTCCTCATATGAAAACTAAAGCTCAGAAATTCTGTACAGCCAGAAATCACAAGGTATCAGAACCAAGATTTGAACTCGTGTCTTCTGACTCCAAGATCAGCCCTCATTCTGCTGTGTCACACTGCCTCTCACTCTATTTGTGACTTGTTTCTGTCAACTTAATGGGGATGATGGGGCAGCTAGGTGAGTAGAACAAGAGGACTGGAGTCAGGAAGACCTGAATTCAAATCCAAACTGAGACACTTACGAGCTGTGTGATCTTGGGCATGTCATGTTTGCCTTAAGAATATGTCATGTTTGCCACAAGAATAATAACAGCATCTGCCTCCCAGGGTGGTTGTGAGGATAATATTTGTAGAGAACTTAGCACAATGTCTGGCACACAGTAGGCACTACATAGATGTCAGTTGTGGTTATTATCATTAGTAGTGGCACAGTTGAAGGTTGATCCAGTGGGAGCATCATTAATTTGGCCCATTTCTTTTTTTTTTGGAGGGGGGAAGGCAGGGCAATTGGGGTTAAGTGACTTGCCCAAGGTCACACAGCTAGTAAGTGTGTCACGTGTCTGAGGCCAGATTTGAACTCAGGTCCTCCTGACTCCAGGGCTGGTGCTTTACTCACTGCACCACCTAGAAATGTGGCCCACTTCTTAATGGCTACATAGCCAGTAATCTGCGTGCTTTTAGGACAGAAGGCTCCATTTTGCTCAACTGTCTTCCCTTGCCAGCTCTCATGCTTGCTGCATCATCGAAATGAATAGTATCTGGGTGAGCTGGCACCAAATAAATACTTATCAATAGGGCAGGGATCTGAAAGTGAAAGAACCCGTTAAACCACTGCCCCCTCTCTGGAGGATAATTAATATATTTTTTGTTGTGTCTGCCTTTTGATCGATTTGTATTTCTGCCTAATGAGCAATAAAGTGGTGCCTACAGTGACACTGTTGCTTTTTAGCGCTGAGATTGTGGTAGTGGGAAGTAGCTGAGGAAAAGTGGAGGTGATCAAGCCCTTGAAAGATGACCAGTGGGTCATTTATTAGCAAGGAATGTTCTAGGGTGTCTGAAAGCAAAACATTGGGCCAGACAATCCCAGAGGAATTAAATGCTGCTAATGAGGCCCCTGGAATGGGTCCCCTGTTAGAATCATAAGCCTCTCCTACTTAATGTTTTTGCTTTCTTTTCTCAAATGTTGCAGTTCCTTTCTTGGCCTGACTTAGGTCCTACAATGCAAACTTTAAAATATCTTATAACCATGGGAGATTTCCATGGATGGAAGCCAGATTTTCTCAGTATTCTTAACCATCCCTAATGTACTGTTACAGAAACTAAGTAGGGTTGCTAATGTCCAGGTTCCAAGACATAATGTGTAGGAGAAAAAAGAACGAACTTCAAGGTTAGTGCTAATGGAGGTAAATGGGGGTGGGGTATAGAGAGTATCATTAAGGGGAACACTAGACTGATAAATATTCCTTTTGCACATATGTGTGGTAGAACCTACAACGACAGCACCAGAGACTAGATATTGAATCTCTAGGAGGGCAAAACTCAATGGCGCTTTCCTTCCAAACAGGTGAAATGAAGAATTAGGAACATATTCTCACACATTTTTTTATCAGTGATTTGGGATTAAAGCAGAGATTGCATGCATATGAAATTTGTAGATGACATGACACTGGAGGGGATAGTTAGCATATTGGATACCAGAACGGGGATCCAAAATGATGTCATACTAGAAGAATAAGCCATATCTAATGTGACAATTCAACAGGAATAAAGTTCAGTCTTCTAGCTGTGTCCACCTCTTTGTGACCTCAGTTAGGGTTTTCTTGGCAAAGATACTGGAGTGGTTTGCCATTTCCTTCTCCAGCTCATTTTACAGATGAGGAAACTGAGGGTGAAGTGACTTGTTCAGGGTCACATAGCTAGTAAGTATCTGAGGGCAGATTTGAACTCAAGTCTTCCTGACTCCAGGCCCAGCATTCCATCCACTGTGCCACCTACATTTGGGTCAAAAAACAATAGCATAGGTAATGAGTGGAAGCATCGTAATTAGACACTAAACTCTTTTGAAAGAAAGATCTGAGAGTTTTAATGGAATGAAAACTCCTATGATTAAGTGTATAAAATGGTAATAAAAGGGGGGCTAATTCCATCTTAATCTGGATCCTATGCTCCTATTCACAAATTCAAAGGATGTGATGGCTGGAGAGCAGGTTGTAGGAAGAATACAAATAAGCTACAGGGGTGGGCCACATGTGGCCTCAAGGCTACAGGTTCCCTATTCCTGAGCTAGAATATAACAAAAATAGAAAGGGTGCTAAAAGTCATACCATATGAAAATCATTTGATATCTATATTTAAATATATGAAAGGCTGTAATGTGGAATAGTATTACATTTGTTTTGCTTGGCCCTAAAGGGGAGATCTAAAAGCAATAAACAAGAGTTGCAAAGAGGCAGATCTTGGGTCGATAGAAGGAAAAAGCTTCCTTACAATTAGATTTGTCCAAAAGGAGAATGGACTGCTTCAGGAGGTAGAGTTCCTCATCACTGAAGGTCTTCAAGCAGAGACTGGTTGATTTATTGTTAGAAATGATATAGAAGAGTCATTCTTGGGTATAAGACCTTTGAGGTCTATTTCAACTTCTGATTTTATGAATATAACTGGAACTCACAGATTTTGTTTATTTGCTTTTTGTTTTGCCTTTAGAATGTATTTCTATTGAAATACATTTCCATGAGGGGTTATAATTTTATCTGATTCTCTTGAAAAATTCACAGTCAACTCCTAGAAACCTAAAATTTCTGTATGAAAGTTTGAACCAATGGATTATTTTCTTTCATCTTTCTTGGTGCTCTTCCTTCCTTTCCTTTTCCAAACCTACTTTTATAGGCACATTTTCAGATACCCACCCAGGACTGAAACATAAGAGAAACTACTATGGCATCACACATGAGAATCAGAGGAATCCTCTCTGACATGGGATCTCAGGATCTGATTCTATTATCTATGTTCTCAATAGTTATTCACCTTCTACAGGGTTAGCCCTCAGCCATATGAAATGAGTAAAGTGTACCTCTCCTACCTCTTTTTAGCCAAGTTCCTAAGCAGATTTCCTGGCATCAAAGCCTATAGGAGGTGGGCTGATTAGGCATAAGGTATTACCCGCCCCCCGCCCCATCCTGGAGGTATTTGCATTTTATATGAAGCACTTTCAAGACCCAAAGAGATGAGTCTCCAGAAATGTGATGTCAGACTAATAGATAAATGTTTGGGGGGCAACAGGCCTCCCCAGTGCCCTTTAAGGTACATCACTTCCTCATAACATCTATTGGTAAGGGACATCCTGACATTCTGAATGGACAAATGGCACACTGGAAAAGGAAATATGATGCTATGAAGGATTTCAAGACTTAAAATTGGTTGTCTCAGGATGAATGTTCCCCAAAACATTAGTCATTGGGATTAGTCACCATTTTCTGTTTCTTGACTTATTAAGTTTGTGTTATATTAAGAACAAAATGACTTTGCTCAATTCAGGAAATATTTTTTGAGTACCCACTATATACACAAGAAATATTTTGAAAATTTTTAATTAATGAAATACTGACTTATAGAGAGCCACAGGTTCTATGTATGTCATGTTCTAATCATTAAGTGAATGGATTTGGTAGGTGTATTTAAAGAATCAGTCTTTTCAAGCACCCTTAGCATAATCATTCTATGTTTCTAAACAAGTGGCCTGAGTCATCAATGTACCAGATGGTATTATGTTTAGCTAAAGTGCGTTTGATTAATGAATTCTGTAGATCATAAGTGAAAGTGCTTTGGGTTTTGTTCTTTTCCGAGTAGACAGATATGTGTATCTTATGTTGAAATGACATTTTCAAAAATCTGAGTGATTTGTAGCTAGGCAGATAGATTCCAAACCTCTGGGGTTCATTCCAAATATATTCATGATGATTAACTGCCTTAGCATTGATTATTGAGTCTGTAGACTATACAAAATCTTCTTTCTTTTCTCCTTCTTCTGATCTGCAGTTCAGTCTTTGCAAGGAACTTCATGAGCTGGTAGGGAATAGGATAGGAAGCGAAACTGAATTTTTGTACTTGTTATCAGGATTGGAAAAGCCTTGGTCAGAAGAAAGGATTGATAGGATATTATGTACACATGACAACCTTGGGCCCTGGTATTATGGACAACTATATTTCAGTTGGAGAAATTTTAAATTTAAATTTTAAATTGTCTGCTCTAAGGGCAGATTTTTCCCCATTATCATAATTAACAATTTATTGTGCATTCCTGGAGGGCATGCACCTCCCTAAACCAAGCACTACAATCCCAGGAGTGACTCAAGGTAACTTTCCTAGAGCAAGATTATTTCTGTTCTTGATAGTGTTCCCTGATACTTCAAGAATAATATTCTTCACAGAATTTTACAATTAGAAGAGACTTTAGTGGCCAATAAGTTCAACCTATCCCCCCCCCCCCCGAAAAGAATCCTCACAATATTAAATCCAACAAGTGGTCTTCCAGCCTCTTCTTGAAAACCCCCGATGAAGGGAGGATCCACTACCTCCTGAGGTGGTCCCTTCTACTTTGGACAGTTCTAATTATCAGGAAGATTTTCTTCACATTAAGCCAATATTTGCATTTTTATAATTTCCATCAATTATTCCTGACTTGGTCTTCTGAAACCAAACTGAATGCATTTAATTCCTTTTCCGCCTTTCATTGCTTGAGAACAGGTATCATTCCTCCATGAATATTCTCTTCTTCAGTCTAATGCCCAGCTGCTTTTATTGATAATTATAATATTTATACAACGTTTTAAGGTTTGTAAAATGTTTTACATATCTAGCACAGTGGTTAGCTATATCCCATTCCAGTGAGGCTACAGGGGCTGGTGACCTACACAAAATCCTCTACTTTGTCTGCCATCACAGTTTGCCTTGGGTTCATTGCTCTGGGATTATTGACTTCTCAATAGTAGAACTAATATCTCCTAGTGCTTCATTCTCAAGGAAAAAATTCACCTTTGGTCCTAGTCTACAATTGCTTTCCACCAAAGGGGGAAGTAGAGGATGTATCCAATAGATAACATGAATTTGGCATAGAGCAGATCCTTTCATTCCCAAACAGAACCAAAGATCACTGTAAACGTCACAAGGTACATTAGAGAGAATTAGAACCCAATTCAGTAACCAGTCATCTGGGAGGCCAATACTTAAGCCTTGTTGGAGTACAGTGTTTGCCAGGCTGCTAATTAACAATTTTACATTTCACCTCTGTACTGGCATAGTCTGATCAAACAGCCACGTGTGTGATCTTCTGGTGCTCTCTCTCCTCTGTCTCTCTCTCTCTGTCTCTGTCTCTTTCTTTTGCTCTCTCTCCTTCCCTCTCTCTTTCTCTCCTCTCTCTGCCTCTCCCTGTGTCTCTGTCTCTGTCTCTGTGTCTCTCTCTGTCTCTATTTCTGTCTCTCTCTCTCTCTCTGTCTCTGTCTCTGTCACTCTGTCTCTGTCTCTTTCTCTCTTCTTTTCCCTGGGACCCATCTGTTTCTGCTGCTATTGATGCCACAACTGTTCCAAGGGCAGCCTGGTCTTGCTAATGCCCTCTACTTGGGTACAGGGTGGGGTAAGGGAGAGTACCAGTTCCCTTCTTAGCTTTTACATGGCCTTCTGCAAAAGAAGGAAGACACAAGAGCTGGAGAGGGACCCCCCCCCCCCTGCCCCGCCCCAGGCAGAACAAGTGCTTAGGTTTGAGGCTAAATACAGAGCAAACAAGCTATCCTCTCCCACCTGACTCTCCAGAAAGCCTAGTCCCAGTCTCATGCTTCAAAGCTAGCAAGAAGAGGAGGCCTGAGGAGTGGATTGACCATTTAGTACATCCAAAGAGTTCTGGCTCAGCAGCCAATTAAAAGGCTTTTCATCATTACATGGTACAATACCCTGATCCATAATGGCTGACAGGAAACAGTGTACATATGTTCTCTGAAGTGGGGCGGGGTGGAGAGGAGAGAAGACATTAATGTAATTGACTGGAATGCTGATTGAGCATGCCCTGAATGGGGTAGGGTGTCACTAGGGGACATTACACATTTATCATCTCCTTTGATCCTCCTGACAACTCTGTCGATGCTACAGATATGAAAAGGCAGCTGACAGATTGATACAGAAAAATTACAAAAGAAGAGAGAAACATTTAAAAAGCTCAGCATCTGGGACTATCAAATGTAGGAGCAAATAGTATTAAACACTTCAGTAGCCATGAGGGCATTACTTTTTTTTTTTTAACAGCACAATGAACTTGATACTAATGATGATCTCGCCTTTAAAAAAGAAGTTAAATTATATTCATCTACACTAATAAGAAATTCAGTTTTAGAAAAACTTCTATTTTAAGTGCTTTTTTTATTGGTACTTCAAGAGGCAAATCTTGGTTATCTGGAAAATTCACATATGTGGAAAATCATTCCCAAATGTGCTCAGTTAAATAAGAACTTGGATTTTAGTTTCAAAAAAAAAAAACTTTTTAGAAACCACTTCTATACTTGAGAATCTAAGACCATGAATTGTAAGGTACTTTGGCACATAAAGGCTAATTAGTTTTCCTTTCTCACTCAGATATGGGAATGTTTTATCCTGAGATAAAATTTCTGATTTTCTTTTTAGAAGGAAATCAGATTCTGGGTATTGAGCAACTAATCAAAAAGGTGTTTTCAGGGAGATCCCACTGGATTCACTACCCTCCATGCAGTGAAATCTTTCTTCTTTATTGGTTTTCCCTCTGCAAATCTTCCGTGCCTGGATTTTTTTTTCTTTTCTATGCCCCTCCTCCCCCATCCTTTCTTCGGCCCCAGGTCTACTCTTCCCATTCAGATTCTTTAGATTATTTTTTCTGTTCCTCAATCAGACACTTTCTCTTTTGAGTGTCCATGAGTGAAAGAAACGAGTAAGAGATGAAGGAGCAATCGGATAAATTAAATTAGGTCTGCCATAGATGGCAAAGGAAAGATAGATTGGGGAGAGAGTCAAGTAGGTAGGTACTTATTAAGCACAAGGGACTGTTTACAACAGTTAATGGGAAGGGGAAAAGTGGCAAGAAAAAAGTCCTGTGCCTTCATGATAACAACTCATAGGGGAAGACAGGATGTGACATACTTAGAAAACTAGAATATTATAGACAAGGCCATGTCTAGTCAAGAAATAAGCATTAAATACCTTCTAGGAGCCCAGAACTTAGGTGCTAAGGACAATATGTCAGTAGCATAAGGCCTGATTCTAGACCTTATACTTATAGCCTGGCTGTGGAGACAGTGCTAAAAGCATACAACACAATTCAGGACCATGTGAATGCTTAGGGGCTGCCAGGTGGCACAGTAGAGGGAGTGCCGGGTCTGGAGTCAGGAAAACTCATTTTCCTGAGTTCAAATCTGACCTTAGATACTTACTGGCTGTGTGACTCTGGACAAGTCACTTCACCCTTTCTGCCTCTGTTTCCTCCTCCATAAAATGAGCTGGAGAAGGAAATGGCAAACCACTCCAGGATCTTTGTCCCAAAAGGGGTCATGAAGAGTCGGACATGACTGAAACGACTGAACAAGTTCTGCTCCTATCCCTTCTTCCATTTTAGCAATTAGGGGTATGAAGGATGGGTGAGAAAGGGCATCTCCTATCAGGAGAATTACCTAGAGGCTCATAGATGATATAATAAGATGTTATGGATATAGATGATATAATAAGAAATAATGATATAATAATGATATGATACAGACGATATAATAAGAATCTGAACCAGGTGAAACACATGGATATAGTGAACCTCAAAGGAGAAGCAGCTTACTGATAGCGGCAGAGGGACAGTCTGGAAGTAGCAATGGGGAGCAAAAAGTATGCCTCCTTCTGGTCCAATGTGTCCAGGGGTCATAAGATATGTGGCCCCTACTGGGGATGGTGGCAAAGAATGCAGTGCTTTCTGGAGAAAGGCTGGTGGGAGTAAACCAGTCAAATCACACACACACACACTCACAGCATGCATTTAAAGTAAGGTTCAAGATGCTAACCCTTGATCCTGTTTTCAGGTGAGAATACCTCTAGATTTTTCACTATATTGAATAAAGCTTGTACACTACTTTGAATCAAAGAGGCCTGAAGTAGGTGAGACAGGAAGTATGTTCCAATAACCCTTAGGAGTGTATATAAAAGGAAGACCTAGTTCAGAGCAGAGGAGTAACTTTGAGGGTCCAGTAGCTGAGAAGTAGGAGTAGGGATATACAGAGCTGAGTCAGAAACAATTGGCAGCCCAAGGACAACAGAAAAAAGAAAATTGCATTGTGGATCAGAAGGGAGAGATGGGAAGGGCTATTGACCCAACAGGCAAAAAAGTCATATTGAAAGCTTCCATTGTACTCACTTCTTCAAGGACTGAGAGAGGTTCCATGAAATGTCTGCTTTTTCCCCAACTTCCCTTGTTGGTGTTGGTATTGAGTCATTTTTCAGTCATGTCTGACTCTTCATGACCCCATTTGGGGTGATCTTAGCAAAGATACTGGAGTGATTTGCCTTTTCCTTCTCCAGCTCATTTTACAGATAATGAAACTGGGGCAAACAGGGTTAAGTGACTTGCCCAGGGTCAGAATGTCTGAGGACAGATTTGAACTAACAAAGATGAGTCTTCTTGCCTATTAACAGACATTAAATACACTCTGCTGCTTCTTTACTCAAGTGTTTCCAGTAACTTGAATTTTGCCTCAACCACAACGAAGTCAGAGGTTAGTTAGCTGGAGACAGATAAAAATGTAAATTAAGTTAGAGAGCCAAACCACCGCCTAGGAATTTTCCTAACTGGGGGCTTGGAGTGTTTGCAATTGTACTCCTAACTTCTAGTTAATAGAAATTCCCTAAAGCAACAAACAAGGGAACCACTGAGACCTGAGGGGCAATTATATTGTCCCTAGGTTTACAATGAGTTAATTATTTCAACAAGGTATTACACGGGTTTCAGTTAGTGCAAAAGAATGGAAAGAATGTTGTTGATTCTATTCCCACCACATCTGTCATATCTGTCTCCTCTCTTTATGTACAGTCACTACTTTAGCTCATGCCATGTTCACTTCTTGTCTGAATTATTGCAACAGATTCCTAATTTCTCTCCCTCTTTCTAGTCTCTCCAGTCTCCAATCCTTCCTTTAAATAGCTTCTAAAGTAATATTCCTAAAGCACAGTTTTAATCATGTCACTCCCCTGTTTCAAATATCTTCTTTGGTTCTTTATTCACTCTAGAAAAAAGTACAATCTCCTCAGCCTGTCAATTAATGTCTTCTAGAATCTGGCTCTCACCTACACTTTCAGATGTATTTTTACATTATTATGCATTTCACTCAAACAAAACTACCAGCTGTTCCCTGAATTGAACATCCCATTTCCCATCTCCATGCCTTTTTTCAGAGGCTGTCCAACATGCCTGGAATGAACCTCTGTTTTTAAGAATCCATGACTTTTACCCAGGCTTAGCTCAGGTGCCATCTCCTATAGAAACCTTTTCTTATATCCTCTTCTCTGCCTCTGCCCCTGCCTTACCCAAGTTTAATGCTCAATGTCTTCCAAAATTACTATATAGATAGACAGAGAGAGAGATATATATATATACATATAGACATGTATATACACACATATATACACATACAAATATGCATGTATATATGAATTGTGTATGTATATACACATACGTTGTATGTGTTTACATGTACATACATATCTACATATATAGATACGTATATGCATATACATATATACACATGCATATATGTGTGTATATGCATATATACATATTTATACACACACACACTGCATCCAGGGATGTGTGGGCAAATGTTTAACAGCCAGCTTTCCAGGAAAAAAAATTGTAACCAAATACACACTTTTAAAGTTAATTTGCATTATTATGACCATTTTCTCTCTCATTTTCTTAAGTCTAAACAATTTTTGAAAATCAAGCCCTGATTTCTAACATTTGCTGACTTCTGAGATGTAAGTGTTTACACTAAATGTGTGACAATCCACTCTTCTGAGCCACCACTATTTCCTTAGCTTCCCCAATAGAATGAAAACTCTTTGAGGCCCAGAGTGGTTTCAGTTTTGTCTGTATTCCTAGGCTTGCACATAGTACGTGGTATCACAACAACTCGCACTTCTACAACTCTTTAAGGTTTACAAAGTGCCGTACTAATATTATCTCATCCAATCCTCACAATCATCTTGGGAGAGAAGTGCTGTCATTAGCCTCATTTTTCGGGTGATGAAAGTGAAGCACAGAGTTGAAGCGATTTGCTCAGGATCAGAGACCTAGTAAGCCTCACACAGCTGAGGCTAGATTTGAACCCAGATCTTCCTGGCAACAGAGCCAGTGGTCTATTCACTGTATCCACCATTGAATAAGTCAATGTACCCATTTCTGCTTCCTGATGAAAATGATGAGCACTTTCAAAACATTTAACTGGAATGGAGCAACTGAACAATGGTAATTATATGTTGGTGGGCAACATGGGTGAAGCAAATATTTATTAAGTTTTCACTGTAGGCCGTTTACTATACTTAGGACTGGAAAGAAACAAGGATGAAAAGTGATATAATCCCTGCCTTCAAAGAACTTACAACCTAGTATATATTTACAATTGCAAAAATACAAACACACAAAATGTGTATTTTTAGATCGCCCTCAAACTATTCAAAACTGTCCTTGTTCTAGATAAATATAGATAAGAACTCATTTTGAAAAATGCTTCAGTGGGGTAGGGCCAAGATGATGGAGTACAGGCAACAACTTAGCTGAAGTCTCCCAACATTTCCTTCCAAACAACTTTAAAATAACTCTTTAAATCAAGTTTTGGAGCAGCAGAGCCAACAAAAGGTCAGGATGAAATACTTTTCTAGCCAAGACAATTTAGGAGGTCAGCAGAAAAGGTCTGCGATGCTGGGGTGGGCACTAGCCCGTAGTGCGCATAGCAGCAACAGCTATGGGCCTTAGAGGTGATTACAATAGCAGCAGTACCAGTAGCTTTGGGAGCTCTAAGCCAAAAGATAGTAAAGGGCAGGGGGCAGACAACTGGTCAGAAAGAAATTACAGAGGCCCCATTATTGGCACTGGGTGCACTTGGCACTGACTGGCAACTCTGTTGCCCATATGCAGTTCTGCACTGCAGTTCCAGGATGAAGAGGAGTGCTTATAGTCAGTCGCAAGGGATCAGGGGGCCTGTTTGCAGTTCTAAGGCCAAAAAGAGCACTAGCACTTGTGGCTGCCAGAGAGCAGGGGACCTGGTCACAGTTCCATAGCCAAAAGGGGCACTAGCACTTGCAGCTACAGGGGAGCAGGGGCCCTTCCTGGGAAAAGACCAGAGTGTAGACCAGAAAAGCTGTGACCACACTTCTCCCTGTATCATACCACTTAGAAGCATCAAAAACTTGCGGACCCCCAGAAGTAGCTCTGAAAACAGCAGCATAAAAGAGCCTAAAGCTTGGGACAGTGCCACCCCACCCACAGGTGAACAGAACCCAACTTTAACATAAAGTTCAAAGTTAAGAAATAGGTTAGGGAAATGAACAAAACAACAACAACAGACAAAAAGAACTTGACCATAAAAGGCTACTATGGTGGCACAGAAGACAACAATATGAAAACAGCTACAAGCAAAGCCTCAAAGGAAAATGCTAATGGGGCCCAAGACCAACAAGAATTCCTAGAACAGTTTAAGCAAAAGATAATAGTTGTAGAGGAAACACTGGGTAAAGAAATGAAAGTGATGCAAGAAAATTATGAAAAGATAATTTAAAAGAGGCACAAATATTCTCTGAAAAACCTCTTAAAAGCATAATAGGTCAAATGGAAAAACAGAAGTTCAAAAATTCACTGAAGAAAATTCCTTAAAAATTAGAATTGAGAAAGTGGAAGCTGATGACTCCATGAGACATCAAGAAAAAATAAAGTTAAAAGATTGAAAAAATAGAAGAGAATGTGAAATATCTCTTAAGAAAAATAACTGCCTGGAAAATAGATAAAGGAGAGATAATTTAAGAATTATTATACTCCCTGAAAGCTATGATCAAAAAAAGAGCTTATATATCATATTTCACAAAATTATGAAAAAATTTCCTTGACAGCTTAGGTCCATAGGGTAAAATAGAAATCAAAAGAATCTATTGATCACCTCCTGAAAGAGATCCCAAAATGAAAACTACCAAGAATATTATGGCCAAACTTCAGAGCTCCCAGATCAAGGAAAAAAATATATTGCAAGGATCCAGAAAGAAGCAACTAAAATATCATGGTGCCACAGTCAGGCTCACACAAGATTTAGCAGCTTCTACATTAAATAAGTGGAGGGCTTGGAATATGATGCCTTGCAGAAGGAAGGCAAAGGAGCTAGGATTACAATCAAGAATAACCTACCCAGCAAAGCTGAGCATAATCCTTTAGAGGTAAAAATGGATATTTAATGAAATAAAGGAGTTTCAAGCAATGCTGATGAAAAGGCCAGAGCTCAATAGAAAATTTGACATTCAAACACAGAGAGCCATGAAAAGGCAAACATGACTGTATTTTCTCTAAACTTTGGGTTCTCCTCAGCACTTATTATATAGTGTTCTGCATCCTCTAGGTGCTTAACAAATGTTTATTGAATACTCTTGTCATTAGCCAGAGTCCACATTGGGACATTGATTCTCTAGAGCCCCATGCCTTTCTCAAATGGATGCCATGAACTTTGAACATCTTTTTCCTAGATGCAGTCTTTCAAACTGTGCCCAGGTTTGGGACATTTGTGATTTTTCTGAGTAATATGCATACCAAAGAGGATATCTAGTCTGCCTAGATTATTATTAGACTATTCTGCCTAAATGGCTTCACCTAAACAAGTAACTAACAAGTACCCACTTACTGTGCAGGCAAGAGGCTGGAGTAGGAATCTGAAATTTGAGCCCAAGTTCTTAGTATCAGCTGAGTTTAACCTTCAGGTACCAACAAATAAAAGTGAGTCCAAGAAATAAGAATGATGGAGAATTTAAAATAGGAGTAGGGTCAGGGATGCTCAAGTTTTCCATAAACATGAATCCTCTTACTTTTTCATTTATTATGTCTCAGTGGTGAACTGCCTCTATTCAATGGTGAATACACCAAGGAAAACAATGTCAAACAAGATTTTTATTGATAAAGGTGAAATCCATTGCAGGAGACTAATGTTCCCCAGCAGCCATTTGAAAGGTACCCTTTGAATACATATGGTCTCAGAGTCAGTCATTACATTTCTTACCTTGTTCTAAAGAGGATTTCAAAGCCATGCCAAGTGGCATATGTAGGGACAGGGATGGGAGTAGACCTATGTTTTCATTCATTTGGGTGTGGGGGGCTCCTGGAGAACAACTTCTTCTACTAATGCCAGCCAGCACCTCATTAGACTGTAAGCATTCTTAACAATTTTTGTTTCATGAACCCCTTTGGCAGTCTGGTGAAGCATACTGATCCCTTTTCAGGATCATGATTTTAGATTTAACAGTTTTCTCAACTGTAAAATGCAGAATAGTAACAGCACCTGCCTTGCAAGATTGTTGTGAAGAGCAGATGAGATAACATTTGTAAAGCACTTACTGGTGTCTGGCACATAGTAGGCACTCTATAAATGCTTGTTCCCTTTTCTTTTTCTTCCCCTTTTAGATGCATAAGATAAAATGCATAGTATTACAAAGGAAACCAAGATGTTATAATATGGTAATTTAAAAATTTTCTTTTTTAATTTCACAGACATCACCCAGGTTAAGAGCCCCAAGAGAGTTGCTTGGAGCACTGAGAGGTCATGACTTTCCTGGGGTCATACAGTTAATATGTGTTAGAGTTGGGGCTTGAATTC
Source organism: Trichosurus vulpecula (assembly GCF_011100635.1). NCBI lineage: Eukaryota > Metazoa > Chordata > Mammalia > Diprotodontia > Phalangeridae > Trichosurus > Trichosurus vulpecula. The sequence continues at coordinate 195,227,965 of NC_050573.1, forward strand.
AGGCCTCCCTGGCTTTGAGGATAGTTTTCTATCCACTCTGCCATGTTGCCACAGCATGGCATGTATATATCACCAGAAAACAGAGTATTACTTATGTGGAATGGAAAAGAAGGAAGGCAAAGGCAGCGTACTTTTGTCCCCCTGTGTCTAGTCTAGGCAGATATGCCAAATATATTTATATTATAATGTTAGAATTAATAAACATTATTATAAATAAGTATTCTAAAATCCTTACCAGCTGGAGGATCCATAACTGCTCCTGTTATAAATGCAAATGGCCCTGACAGTCTTATAAGGATGCTTTACCTGCTTAGCGAACAGGATTTGCTGGTTGATGTTTTAGACAGATAGAGCCTCATACTGACAAACCTCTCAGTGCTGCCCAGCTGGGTGCTCCCTTGAACAGCCCTGCTTCTCCACAGGGAGCCACGTCTGGTTGGCTGGCACTACCTCTCTTCACCTGTCATGATGACATTCAGGGATGGCAGGTGAAAATGGGTCTATCTATATGAGTAAGTGGAAAGCTAAATATTAAAAAGCACCAGAGAACATGATGCATCAAGAGGCTCATGAGGTGATATATCCTTGAGAAAGAAAACTGCAAGTACTTTTTAAAAGTACATTTAATGCTAAATTTTTTCCTCCCCTGTGGTTTTTTAAAAAAAATAATTTTGATATTTTTTTCACTTGTAGTTTTAATCTTAAACCTTAAGGACAGGCCAAAGAGAAGGCAAAATTATCATCATTTATAGATGATATGATGTTTGTTTAGGGAATCCTAAAGAACCAATGCAAAAATTAATTGGAAAAAATTAATAACTCCAGTAAAAATGCAAGGATGTGACAAATTCATAAAATTCTAATAAAATCTAGCAAGAAGAGATAGATAAATAAATTCTGCTGCATGTAACTACAAAATGTGCAAAAAAATCTGAGAGCTGACCTATAAAGACACATTTAGGACTTATGGGAATACAACTTCAACATATTGTGCGTAGAAATAAGAAAGACTTAAATAATTAGAAAAGTATTCATTGTTCACAGTTGGGCTACACCAATATAAATTAAAAAAATAATAAAAATTATGATGCTTATTTTGCATATTTAGTGACCTGCTAATCAAACTACCAAGGGCAATTTTATAGAACTAGATAAACTAATAAGAAAATTCACTGGAAGGACCTAAAGTTCAAAGGTCTCAAAGGAAAATCATGAAAAAATAGGAATGAAGAGGGATTAGTTCAGCAGATATGAAATGATATCACAAATCAGCAATTATCAGAACTATTTGGTTCTGGTTAAAAAATAGAATATTTTATTAGTGTGACAGATAAGAATAGCTTTCAAAGGTTTGCAAAGTGCTTTACATATGATATCTCATTTGATCCTCACAAAAACCCTGTGAAGTAAATGTTATTATTATCACCATTTCATAGATGAAGATCCTAAAGCTAAAGGAAGTTCAGTGACTTTCCCAGGGTCTCATAGCAAGTAAATTTCTGGGGTAGAATTTGAACTCAGGTCTACCTGAGTCTGAGTCCAACACCCCATCAACTATAGAATTTAACTGCCTAGACCAGCTAACCAAGACTCAGGAATAATTTAAATGCCTAGTATTCAATATGGTAGAATCATATATTACATGACCAGCAGGTTCTAAAATCTGCCCAGTAGTATATGTATATAAAATGAATACAAAGTAATTTTTCAGGGAGGGATTACTAACAGGTAGAAAATCAGGAAAAGTTTCTGTTACAATAGAGCACCCGGAGTTTAAACTTGAAGGACTCAGAAAGTTTGAGGCAAAGAAGGGGAAAATTCCCAGCACCAGGGATAATATAGAGGTAAGCAATGGAATATCAAACAGGTAAGGTTGGCTGGGATGGAAAGGAAGTGAGCAAGAATAATATGTCATCAGCCAGGGAGGATAGGCTCCAATCTGGTTGTTAGGGATTTCAAATACCAGAACAAACAAAAGCAGATTCATTTTGCTCAAATATTTATTCAGTTGTGTCTGACTCTTCATGACCCTGTTGATCGTAGCATACCAATAATGTCCATGAGGTTTTATTGGCAAAGATACTGGAGTGGTTTGCCCTTTCCTTCACTAGCGGATTAAGGCAAACAGAGGTTAAGTTACTTGCCCAGGGTCACACAGCTAGTCAGTGTCACCTGTAGGATTTGAACTCAGGTCTTCCCAACTCGAGGTCCAATGCTCTATCCAACCAAGTCATCTAGCTACATACTTAAATATACAGCTTTGTTGGGAAAAAAAGGAGTGTTCTAATGGGAGGCGAGAGCATTGGGAAATGACAGTGATTTTTATGAAGCATCAATAAAACATTTTTAAGAGAACAAAATCTTGAACCTTGACTTCTACTGGGGTCAAAGCCCATAAAATCCTTCTAGTGTCAATTGCTAATTACCTAAGGATGAATTGTCCATGATGCACATTCTCTAAGCAACATTCCCTTTCATGCTAACAGTCACTAACAGTGTCTTCTCAACTTGTTGGGGCTACCCTTCTCCACCTACCTCACTTACAAGTGAGAGGTCATGGGGCTATAGCGGCGGCAGTAGAGGTGAGAACCTGTGACTGGATGAGGTATTTTCCTTACTCAGAAAACACTTATGAAGCACCTATGTACAAAAGTTATGACAGATTCTGCTTTTATCTAAAAATAGCAATAATAATTATTATTCTAAAGGATTATTATGAGAATCAAGTGAAATGATGCATCTGGAAATGCTTTGTAATTCCCAAAGTGCTACACAAATGTGCTTTGTATAAATATTCTAATAATTAATATAATTATTCTAATACCTATTATTATTTTAGAATCAACCACTGGCTTGAATTACCTGAGCAAATACATTGAAACGAACAATGAATAGTTAACTGTACGTGCTTCTCCCTTGTAGGTACCACTAGTTAATATTAACTTACATACACTCCAAATGAGGACTAGTGTAAAGAGCATCAGGTTTTGGAGTCAGAGATCTTGGCTCCAAATCCTGAATCTGCTACTTACTGACTGTGTGACTTTGAGCAAGTCACTGGCTTACATGTTCTGAGATCCCAGTGATTTTTTTTTAACACGTGCCTTTGACTTCATGCAGGAAGCTGTAGCAGAAGAGAAACTTCAAGAGGTGAAAAAACGTTTCCTGGCTGCCTGTGGCATCTCTGAAGATGGCCACCTGCAGATACAAGAGGTACCTTCCAGACATTATGTGTGAGTGTGGGTGTTTGTATGTGTATATGCATAAGCATGTGTATGCAACATGTATGTGTGTGTTTAGGTGATGCAGTGGATAGAGTGCTGGGACTAGAGACAGGAAGATTCAGCTCATTGAGTTCCAGTCTGGCCTCAGATACGTACTAGCTGTGTGATGCTGGGCAAGTCTCAAAATCCTGTTTGCCTCAGTTTCCTCATCTGTAAAATGAGCTGAAGAAGGAAATGGCAAACCGCTGCAATATCTTTGCCAAGAAAACTCCAAATGGAGTCACAGTCAGACACAACTGAAATAATTGAACAATAAAAAGCACATACTTGTACATGTGCATATGTGTGTGAGGTTGCTCTATGTATGGGTGTCTGTATATGTGTGAATCTTTCTGTGTATGTAATAATTTTCTCTTAAAAGGAGAAATAGGCTAGGGAAGTAGTCTCCATGGTGAACATGGAGACCTGATTTTTCATCTTGGCTGTGGTACTTACTAGTGTGAGCAAGGCCAAATCACTGAAATTCTTTAAACCACAGCTTTGTCTGTAGAACCCGGATAAGAATACTTTGAATAACAAGCTCATAGAGTCTGTCATGAGGAAAGTGCTCTATGGACCTGGATATGGGCTATTAGTAGTACGGATACTAGAAAAAGCACTAGATCTAAAGTCAAGAGACCAGGGGTCTAAGTCTGTCTCCATCATTAGTCAAACATAGAAACTTGTGCTATTTAATTCCACAAACATTTAAGTACTTATCAGACACTGTGCCTAGCCCTGGGGATATAATAACAAAAGGAAATAGACCCTGCTCTCGAGGAACTTACATACTACTGTGGGGCAATATGTACACAGATAAGTAAAGGAAGAAAAAGGAATAAGCCTTTATTAACCATCTACTCTATGTCAGGCCCTGTGCTAAGTGGCTTTACAAATGCAATCTTGTTTGATCTTCGTAACAACCCTAAGAGGTAGGTGCTATTATTATACACATTTCACAGTTGAAAAAACTGAGGCAGACAGAGTTTAAGTGACTTACTACCCCAAGGCTGAATTTGAACTCAGATCTTCCTGACTCTAGAGCCAGCACTCTATCCACTGTGCCACGTAGCAGCAACACAAAAGAGTATCTACAGAGGTGAATGATTTGACTTTTCTGGGGACCCACTTTCCTCATCTGTAAAACAAAAAAAATTGGACAAGATTATCTCTGAAGTTCCTTCTAGCTCAAGTTTTTTAAATTCTAAAGTGCAAAGAGAGCTCAAGAAAGAAATCATAGTTTACATCGAGGAAATTTGTTGCCCTCCACTTATTTAGAGGTTCCCTTTTTCCTTTACATACCACCTTCCCAAGGAGGAATTTGTTTTGTTCAAGATTTCACACCAGTGGATTCTTAGATGTACCCAATGGGGAGTGGAAATCTGGAAATATGGAGATAGGGAAATAAAATGGTGTTACAATGAAATCAATGGAAGAAGTCATTGGACCTTTCCAGCTTTCATGGCTACTCTGGAATGAGATATCAGCTATCTGTCCCATTACACACCACATTTGTCTATACTACACCATACAGTTTGTTTGTTTGTTTTTTTGCTCAACTAGGTTTATTTGTTGCAAGGATTATATTTTCTTTTTATTTGGGAAGGATATTTGAAGAGGGGAATGGAGCTAGTGTTTTGAGTTGCCTGCAAAAAAGAAGTAAAGAAAGAAAAGGTGGTCATGGAAGTATTTTTAAAATGCATAGAAGAGAATAGCAATAAATTCAGAAGGAAACACAAACAAGCAGGACAGTTTTGAAAGTAATATAGAATTGATTATATACTTTTAAAAAAAAGCAAGCTGTGTGTAACAGAAATTCATGTTTTCACATGTTATCCTCTTTACAATGTTCTGGTCAGCCTAAAGTTAAACATAATAAAGAACTTTCTTTACAATTAAATCTTCCAACCAGTGAAGGCTGGAAATGCTCCATCCCTGAAGATTTTTAAGAACAGGGCAGACAACATCTGTTTTGAACAGTTAGGTCATCCTGCCTAGGGGCACAAAGCTTGATAAGATAACTTCATTTGTCATTTTAGTACTCACTTAGTGTACAAAATAATCCTACTGTACATCTAGTCTCCTATAGCTCTTAAAAACTATTCCCTTTCCTGGGAGAACAGCGGCAAAGTGGCAAAATAATGACTCTCCTTTAAAAAAAAAAAAAAAGAAATAATGATAGGAAGACTTTTTTTTTTTAAACACCAATATTCCAAAATGCTGAAGTCAGCCCCTACTCTCCTGTTTTTTGTACCTGTTCTGTGAAATGTTGTTGTAAAACAGATTTCCCCTGCCCCAACCCTTGCTACCTAGGTGGGTATCTTATCCCTTTAGTAGACTGAGATCTCCTTGGAGTAAGTTCCAGGGATCTCGTGTGGTCTAAGACAGTAGGTATTCAGTAAGTGCTGTCGATGTTAATTGGTAATAGTGATAGTCATAACACTTAATTCCCAGCATCTTACCTACCATTGAAAAGCCTCTCCCTCTACAGTTACAAGAATGTCTAACAAGGAGAGATCAGCAGCCGAGAAGGGATGAGTATGGGGGTGGGGGTGTGAAGTTCCACTTAACCTAATTTTCTGCCCCACCCCCCACCCCCGCCCCATGTCAGAGCTCTAAGGGAAAAAAATAGTAGTTTCTCTTCACAAACAGTTGTTCGGGGGACGACCCTGAATAACATCTGCCAGAACTTGAATTTTTGTTTTTAGAAAGAATGCCATTGTCATCATGTAACAGCGGAGGTCAGGTCCTGGGGAAGTCAATAGAGGCAGCAGGTTTTGCAGCCCAATACAAATGAGCTAATGCTCATTTCAGATTTGACTTTTTAATTTTTCAATTTAATTAACTGCCAAACAAACATTTCCATAAACATAAAAAAGGATAATATACGAAAACATGAATTTCTATGACACACAGCTTGCTTTTTTTGAAGTATATAATCAATTCTATATTACTTTCAAAACTGTCCTGCTTGTCTGTGTTTCCTTCTGAATTTATTGCTATTCTCTTCTATGCATTTTAAAAATACTTCCATGACCACCTTTTCTTTCTTTTCTTCTTTTTTGCAGGCAACTCAAAACTCTAGCTCCATTCCCCTCTTCAAATATCCTTCCCAAATAAAAAGAAAATATAATCCTTGTAACAAATAAGCCCAGTTAAGCAAAAACAAAACAAAAAGAATCACCCTTTGCCGTTTCCAGAAGTGTCTTATTCTGCACACTGAGTCTGTCACCTCTTTATCAGAAGATGAATTGTTTCCCTATCAGTCTCTAGAGTCACATTTGGTGATTTGTTGACCAGAGTTAAGTCTTTCAAAGCAGCTTAAGAAAGGCTAATTAAGAAGACAGCTAATTAAGAACAGCTTTTAGGTCTGGAAAGCCCTTGACATCAGCTATCTTACCTCTGAGACTTGGGTCACTTTGAGAAAGTCACTTACCTTCTCCAGGCCTCAGTTTTTTCATCTGTAAAATGAAAGAGTTGGATGGTAGCCTCCGACATTCCATCTGACTCTAGTTGTGCAATCCTGTGAGCTCATCTGAGCCTCGTCACAGTCCTGCGATGTTTATGCTATTATCATTTCCAATTTACAGATAAAAAAAACAACTGAGGAGTTTTTAAATTAAAATTTTATTAGCATCTTTCCTATATCCATGGCCAGAAGCCATTATAATAAAGAATGAAAAAAAGAGGCAAAACAACACATTAACCAAGTCTGACATTGTTTTGTAGCGTATCATACTCATGGTCCCCCACCTCTGAAAAGAAGACAGGGAAGTGCGTTCTCATATTTCTTCTTTGGAGCCAGGTTTGGTCATTATAACTGAATTTGTTTGTTTGTTGTTATTCTTTCCACTTAAGCTGGCACCTAGATAACCCTGTGGCTAGAGCACTGGCTCTAGAATCAGGAAGACCTGAGTTCAAATCCAACCTCAAATACGAACTAGCTGTGTGACCCTGGGCAAGTCATTAAACTTCATTTAACCTACCTCAGTTTCCTAATCTGTCAAATGGGGATTATAATAGCACTAACCTCCCGGGGGGTTGTTATGAGGATAAAATGAGATAAATATTCATAAAGCACTTTGCAGATCTGAGAGTACTACATAAATGCCAGCTATCATTACGTGGTGCAGTGGTTAGAGTGCTGAGCCTGGAGTCAGGAAGACCTGAATTCAAATCTGGTCTCAGACACTTACTAGCTGTGTGACCCTGGGCAAGTTATTTAACCCTCTTTGCCTCAGTTTCCCTACCTGTAAAATAAGCTGGAGAAGGAAAGGGCAAACCATTCCAATAACTTTGCCAAGAAAACCCCAAATGGGGTCACAAAGAGTCGGACGTGACTCAAATGACTCATCAATAACAAAATCCTTATTGTTATAATCATTGGGTATTATTTTCCTGGTTCTAGTTGTTTCACTTTGTATATTTCACATAAATCTTCCCACGCCTCTCTGTGGTCTTCATACTCATCATGTCCCCCCAATTTGTTTAGTCATTTCCCAATTAATAAGCATCTGTTTTGTTTCTAGTTCTTCAACCGGAGCAATTGGACAGGAACGTAACTAGCTTCCACTTTCCTTCACATAGAGAGAAAAATTGATCATCCTTGTTAGGAAATGATTCTGAAAAAGAGCTAATCCTGTCAGTAGGACCAAGGCTCCCTGTACCTGAAGAACCTCTGACCTCTGAAAGGAGACTTCAGAGGAGCTTTCACTACCATTCCAGGATCTGGAGGCAGGGGATTAGTGTATTTTGAACTACTTAGGACTTCATCTACGGCCTCCATTTCTGGTTCTATCAATTTTCAAAGAGCATAGATAAAAGTAGACAAGGATCCATCATGAGGAGAACGCATCCATTGTTCCTGTCTTTCCATGGCTGAGCCTTTCTTCACCAAGAACTGCTAAGTGGTGTGGGTTAAATGTACAAACAGTGTTCCAAGAAGAAGCAAGATGTCTGAATTTATTTGTGCCCAGTGGATGGTCCTGGTTATTTTAAGAATTTCATTTATCCTATCAGAGGATGGAAACATGCTACACGAGAAATGGTTTGAAAGATATTGTGGAGGATGTGTGTGAATGGAAAAGAAGGTAAAACAGTCACACAAAGGTGATGAGAGAAAATGGAATCATAGACTGAATGGCAGCAGTGGTACTGTGAAGATAACAAAAGAATTATAAGAAGGTCACCATTATGTTGGGTAGATTGAACCTCTGTGGAGAGTTTACAGAAAAACCTGGCTAAGAAACACAAGATGAGGAGGTGTGGGAGGGTTGTAATCTCTGTTGGCTGTGAGGGTATGCATTCATTCAGTAAAAAAAAAAAGTCATTGCAGGGTAGGGATGGGGGTGGGGGCAGCTAGGTGGCAGCTAAGTGGCGCAGTGAGTAGAGCACTGGCCCTGGAATCAGGAGGACCTGAGTTCAAATCTGGCCTCAGACACTTGACACACTTACTAGCTATGTGACCTTGGGCAAGTCTCTTAACCCCAATTGCCCTGCCTTCACCCCTCCAAAATGGCAAAAAAAAAGTCATTGCTCCATTGAAGAAACATAGAATAAAAACACACAAGCATCACTTTGAACTACAGTGTCAGAAATGGAAAGGATTTAAATACTCATTTAATCCAACTCCATCACAGCCTAGGAAGCTAAGGCCCAGAGATGGGAAGTACTTTGCCCAAAGTCACACAGACAAAGAGAGTCATCTAGTGAGGTCCGCTGATTTTAAGGCATCTCTTCATCAGTGGGCAGCTGCCCTAGCATGGAAGCTCCTCGTGAGCAGGGAATGCTTCCTTCATTTCACTTCTATCCCCGCTGCTTAGAAAAGTGTTTGGAACATGTTGTTGCTGTTATTGTTGTTGAGTCGTGTCTGACTTTTTGTGACCCCATGGGCCATAGCATGCCAGGTCATTCTACCCTCCACTGTCTCCCAAAGTCTGTCCAAGCTCATGTTCATTGCTTCCATGATACTATCTATCCATCTCATCCTCTGCCAGCCCCTTTTCCTTTTGCCTTCAATCTTTCCCAACATCAGGGTCTTTTCCAATGAGTCCTGCCTTCTCAATATGTGGCCAAAGTATTTAAGCTTCAGCTTCAGTATTTATCTTCCAGTGAATAGTCTGAATTAATTTCTTTAAGTATTGACTGATTTGATCTCCTGGAAGTCCAAGGGATTCTCAGAAGTCTTCTACAGCACCACAGTTTGAAAGTATTGATTCTGCAGTGCTCAGCTTTCCTTATAGTCCTACATCCATACATTGCTGCTGCAAAAAAAACATAGCTTTGACTATACATAGTAAATACTTAGTCAATTCTGGGGGTTGGCGGATTTTTTTTTGCTGATTAACATGTGATTTTTCTGTCAAGATTATTTGTAAAATAGAAGCAAGTTATCCTTCCCCTCCTCACCCCCATCCAAAGGGCAATTCTGGCAATATATAACCTCAGCCACCTTTTTGATAGGAAGACCAGAAATATTTTCCATTAGGTCCCTGCTGGTTAGGAAGAAGCCCTTGCTTTGCTCTGCAGATGCATTAGCCATCTCATTTAGCCCTAGGATCCTCTTGGTCTATTTGATTGTCATGGCAGCTGGCTCTAGGGGCCCAGGGCTCCTTTGGTGAGTCACTAAATTCCAATGCTTCCCAGCTGCAGTGGAGAGAGGGTGTTAAAGGACTGTTGTTAGTGGACAAGTTAAACCCTGAGTTATTCACAAATAATTTCTACTGCCTTTCCCACCCCCTATTGCTTCTTGTTGCATCTGGAATTGAGTTTATCCTAAGTTGGAGGGGGGAGGATGGAGAAAGGGAGAAAGGGGGGAAGATCAGGGAAGGAACCTAGGTTCCTTCATTAAGATGAGAAGTGATGGATCACCAGAGTAAAGGGCGTGCCCAGGAGAATCCTGGTAAGTCCCACTTGAAAGGAATTGATTAGTAACCACTTCATGTGGACTTCAAGAGCAGGCTATACTCTTGAACTTGGCCTTTAAAAGGGAGAGCAGAGACAAAAGGAGGGAACTTAAGAAAGCTGGAAAATGGCTGCTCACAAGGACTCATTGGATTCCTTGGAAATTAAGCCTTGGTGCTTGTAAGGCTACCCTCCAGCCCTCCCAGGAAATCATGTAGCCTCTTAGATGACTGTGGCTGAGCAGTGAATTCATACCCTATCAGAAATGTCAATGTAAATACAAAGACCTCATCCCTGAGGAATAAACCTCAGCAAGAAATTAACCTTGTCAAGAGAATCCTGTACCCCTTTAGAAAATGAGAGGCATTCAGAGGGCCTTCCCAGGGTAAACCCTATGAAGCAGGTACAGGTAACTTGTCAGTTGAAATGAAAAGAGTAACAAAATAAAACAAAAAAAAAAACCTGAAGAAAGAAGAACAAAAAAAATCACGAAGGAAATCATTAGAATGAAAACCAGAAAGAAAACAAGGCAAATTGGAGAAGGTAACTCGGGAATACATCAAACCATATATTTATAAAGTGCTTCAGATTCCACAGTTCAAGGAGTTTTTTCTACCCTCTGTCCAGCTTTCCATCCATAGGTTGGTCACTTCTCTTTTCCATTTATTTTATTTTTAATTTATTGAATGAAATAAGCATTTCCATAAAATAGTACAATAAAAAAGATGATTGTACATGAAGCTGCAAATCTCCTATGCATGCCAGGGAATGAAAAGAGAAAGAAAAAGTCAAGGATGATAAGCAGATGGATCTGTTTTGTCATTTGTTAAAGGTACAATAGGGAAATAACCGATATTTCACATATCCTGGCTTCCCCTGCCTCTCCGTGCCCCCCACTTCCATTAGCTCAGATTGATAGTGGGTTATGTTCTAAAGACCTGGTTCATTGAATTCTACAGTAATTGGCTGTCTCAGCCTGCTCCCCAAAAGAGCTTACTTATAAAAGCCATTCCATATTAGAAGAAACAGTGTTTTATAAAGCAGAAGGATTTCTAATCCCATATGATGTTGCTGTGCGACCTTGGGCAGACCAATATACCCTGCCCAGTCCTGTCATTCTTCAATTATAAAATGTGAATGGTGAAGTGTGATATTAGTATTTTATACTGGTAGAAAATATAACCTCAAATTTATCAGTGGGACTTGTTCAATAAACAAAATAAATAGCAAATACTTATTAAGTTTGAGGCACTGTGGTAGGCCCTAGGGATACAAAAATGAAATACAGTATAAACCCTGTCCTTGAGTAATGTATAAGGGAGTGAAACAAGTACACAATTAACTGTAATTCAAGTAGGAAAACTACAAGGCCATATTAGCAATCCAAAGAGTATTCTGAGAAAGCCAAGGTAGAATCCCTGTTAGCTATAGAGATTAGAAATTTAATTCAATAAGCATTTAAATGCCCACTATGTACCAGGCGCTGTGCTATGTTATATGGTTACAAATACAAAGAGAAACGGCAACAACTATCAAGAAACTTACATTCTTTTGGAGAAGATGTATGCAAACTTAAAAGTATACGAAATACATAGAGATGAGGTAATTTCTTGGGGGATGGTCCAGGTCTACTAGGAAGAGCATTTTGTTAACAATAGGATAGGGATTCCACAATGGAAGGTAGGAAAGAGTGAGATAGGAACAGAGGAGAGATGGATCATGGATAGCTCTGAAAGAGCAGGGAATAGTGGCCAGAGAAGAGAAGCTAACTGATCTAGCCAGCCTCCAAGTCAGAAGCTCAAGATTACTGACTGGAACAATAGAGTAGTGGATTGCCATGTCTCTCACAGGTAACATATGTAATTCTGATTTGATTAGGCTTCCCTGAAAAAGAGATGGAAAGTACGTATGGAAAGGTTTACGTGTTGTAGCAGAGATGTCCAGTCCCTGGACCTGTTTGATGGTCAAGGTGTTGATGGAGTCCTGGGGCCAGGCTAATTTTAGAAGGATAGGAGGCCTGTTTGAGATACATGCCCTCAGGTAGGGTTTACTTCAATGTTAAAGCGATTATCCTCCCCCAGGATGAAGGCAGTGGGGTGCTGTTATCAGGTGGGTCTTTTGGAAAGGCTGTAGTGTGGAATGAGGGGCATGAGAAATAAATATATACTCCCCACTCTTATAAATAAAAGGTTAATGAAGTCCTGACAACAGGTTAGTTATAGAGGTGTCGTTCAGCCGTTTCAGTTGCATTCAACTCCATGATCCTATTGTGGGTTTTCTTGGGAAACATACTGGAGTGCTTTGCCATTTCCTTCTCTGGCTCATTTCATGGATGAGGAAACTGAGGCAAACAAGATCATACAAATATTAAGTGTCTGATCTGAATCTGCCTGACTCCCCGTCCAGTACTCTATCCACTCTGCCATGTAGCTGCCTGTAGTTATAAAAGTACTTCATGGAAATATTGGCACTTGATTTAGATGTTAATAGATGAGAAAGTTTCTAATTAGGGAGAGGAAGGACTTGTTCAAGATGTCAGACATAATAGACACAAAGAAACAGTAGGCAGCTTGGTTGGGCTGGCACGTAGAATATATGAAGGAGAAGAATATAAAATAATATTAGTGAGGTAGTTTAGAGTCATAACATAGAAAGCCTTCAATTCCAGCCAGAGGTGTGAGGGAAGGATTAGAAAGGGGATAGACTAGAGCTAGGAAGAACTATTGAGAAACTTATTGTGGTCCCGGAAAGAGGTAATGAGGTCGTGAACCTTAAATGGAGTCTTGCTGGTTTCTGAAAGGTTTCATAAACAGAATCAATGGGACTTAACAATTAGCAACAACAGGACTATGGGAAGAAGAGGAAGACATCAAGAAAGACTCCAAAGGTCCAAGTCTTGGAGAATGATGGAGCCACCAAGAAAAACAGGGAAGGTAAAGAATCTCATTGATGGCAGGAACCTCAGAGGCCATCTAGTCTAACACCTACATAAAGAATCAAAATGGATTATATTTCTCTGTCTTTCTCTCTTTCCTCTCTCTCATACATGTATTTACACATATCCCTATCTAATGCATGTCAATGGATTTATCATCTCATTGATATGGCTACTTCCTTTAATGAGATACAGATTATAATTCTTCATGCCTTCTCTTCCTATGAAATTTCTGTCTATGTCATCTCATAGAACTAGCAAAGAGAATCTACTTGATGTCTTAGAGGCCATACTCCAAGACTTTTAACATTCTAAAAGTACAACGTTTGACTAAGAACCTTGGACAGAGCATTGGGCCTGGAGTCAAGGAGACCTGAGTTCAAATCCAGCCTCAGACACTTACTAGTTATGTGACCGTAGGCAAGTCATTTAACCTTAGTTTGCCTCAGTTTCTTCATCTGTAATATGGGGATAATAATAGCACCTACCTGACATGATTGCTTTCTCTAGAGGAGTTCTGGACCTTAGAAGTCTGGCTTCTAAGTATTCTAAGGCATGCTATAGTTAGCATGTCAGCCACAAATAAGAACATCTTAATATGTGAATACTCAGGTCATACATGATACTTAGTAAACAATCATAAAGAATTTTTGACTCAGAGATCCCCTGTTTATCGTTGTCAAACAAAGCATAAAACAGGGAAATGAATATTCGTCAAAGGTGGGTCTTTTGGAAAGGCTGTAGTGTGGAGTGAGGGGCATGAGAAATAAATATATACTCCCCACTCTTATAAATAAAAGGTTAATGAAGTCCCGACAACAGGTTAGTTATAGAGGTGTTGTTCAGCCGTTTCAGTTGCATTCAACTCTCCATGATCCTATTGTGGGTTTTCTTGGGAAACATACTGGAGTGCTTTGCCGTTTCCTTCTCTGGCTCATTTCACGGATGAGGAAACTGAGGCAAACAAGGTCATACAAATATTAAGTGTCTGAGGCCGTATTTGAACTCAGGAAGATGAATCTGCCTGACTCCAGGTCCAGTACTCTATCCACTCTGCTATAGTGGAGAATGTCTAACACAGAGTCTAAATGGAAGAGGGATTCTTTATAGATCATGTTCTCCTGGTAAATAAGATGTTATCTTGTTGTTTTTGTTCTTTGCCTTTGGCTAGGATGTATAATTTCAGGAACTAACTCCTAGAAGGGAAACTCCCCCTACCAATAAAAATCTACAGCTGTTCTGCCATTTATGGTCTTAGAGAGTTGCCGGGGGCACTGAGAAGTTAAATAACTTGTCTAGGATCATCCAGCCAGTATGTGTCAGAAGCATATACTTCTTGACTTGTATCTAGGTCTCCTTGGCCTTAGGTCAGATCTCTATCCTTCATGTGAAGCTATCATTGTTAAAGTTATATATCTATAATATTAGTATATATTGGGATAATCTATATAATAATATTAGTATATAACATCTTTCATCAAATCCTATTTTGATTCTCATCAAATTACAGAGGAAACCTTAGGTTCTGACAGGTTGTGCTAAGCTAGTATTGATTTTGGCAGGATCTACCAAACTGTAAATGATTTATTATTAACCAGTATTTTCAAGAAACACCTTAGCCAAATGCAGAAAGGCTCGAAGGCCAAACAGTGATTCATTTTTAGCCACATTCATACTAAAAGACCATCTACCAAGTTAAAAAGACACACTGCTTTGCATCCGTAAACAATATGCATGCTGATAAAACTACAGATCCTTATAGTACTACATATGTGTGTAGACAAATCATTTGAAATTTATTGCTTTATTCTTTATTTTTGTTAATGGTTATCACATTTCCAATTTTTAAAATGTAAACAAGAAAGTTAGGAGGGTACTTATTTTTTAGAAGGGTACATTTTAAAGGAAAAAAAATGATGAGCTCAATCCTGGTTGAGATAAAGTTTCAATAAACCAACTAGGTGAAGATAAGTATAGTAATAGTAGCTAACTTTTACATGGCATTTTAAAATTCACAAAGTGCTTTATGTATATTATTATCTCATTTAGTTGTCACAACTCTATAACATAGGTGTTGTTATTATTCTCAGTTTATAGATGAGGAGGCTGAGGCTGAAAAGGTTAGGTGGCTTGCCAAGGTCACATAGATAACATGTGTCTGACACAGGATTAGTACTCAAGTTTTCTTAACTCCAAGTCCCATATTCTATCTACTCTGCCATCTAGCTGTCCAATGTTCAAGAAGCCATTGGAAATTCACGTCTGGAGCTCTGGGACAAGATTAGAGCTTCTTTGGATGATTTGGAGGTTGTCTGCATTAAGATGATAACTGATGTCATGAAAATAGATAAAATCTCTAAAGGAGAGAATGTAGAGAAAGAAGAGAAGGGAACCTAGAATAGAGCCTTGGAAGACACTATACTTAGCATTTCTCTTTGTAATGGTGATCTAGAAGGATCTCTTAGCCAGCTAGGAGGGAACCAGGAGAAAGCAGTTTCATAGAAGACAAAGGAAGGAAGTTGACAGGAAGTGATCAAAGAGGAAAATTTCAGAGCTGAAGATCTTAGAAATGGAAGTTATGAGTGATGGTAACATTCAGGTTTGGAACTCACTGGTGGAAAAACAAGGATCTGGAACTGTCAACAGAGAACAATGAGTATGCAGAAACTTTTTCCTGGTTCATGAGAGAAGTCATAGCCAGTACAGAAGAGGATGAGGAGATATCATAATATCATAAATGTGGTGTCCTTAGGAAGAATCCAAGTTTCAGTTGGTCTGAGGAGGTACATGAGGAAAGAAAAAGCAAGAATGTGAACAAGTTGCGATATATGATTGTGAGGGAATGTTATTGTGCTAAAAGAAATGACAAGCAAGATGATTTCAGAAAAAACCTGGAAAGACTTACATGAACTGATGCAAAGTGAAGTGAACAGAACCAGGAGACCGCTGTACACAGTAACAGTAATATTGTACAATGAAGAGCTGTGAATGAATTAGCTATTCTCAGCAATATAACGACCCAAGACAATCGCAAAGGACTCATGATGAAATATTCTATCCACTTCCAGAAAAAGAACTTACATTGTCTGAATGAAGATTAAAGCATACCATTTTTCACTTTATTTTTTTCATTCCTTTTTTTTGGTCTTCTTGTACAAAATGACTAATATGGAAATGTTTTACATGATTGCACATGTATAACCTGTATCAAATTGCTTACCATCAAGAACGAGAGAGGGAAGGAAGAAAATGGGGAAGGAGGGAGAGATTTAGAACTCAAAACTTTAAAAAATGTTAAAAATTATTTGAACACATAATTGGGGAAAAATAAAATTTTATTTAAAAAATATAATGGAGCAGGGGTTCCACAAGACTCAGAGAAAGATGGAATTTGATGAGCCATAAGAATTACATGATATAGATTGAGTAGGGACAGCAGAAAAAAGAAATTTGTGTCTAGAGAAATATCACAGGGATTAGAGGAACAAGAAATTAGCCAGAGGATATAGACAACCACCGGGCAGGGAAAGGCCAGAATAGATAGAGGTTTATAATTTAAGTCAGCCTCTGGGTCCTAGATGGTTTCTAGTGGTTTTGTTATCTATTCAGATTCATTGGCTTTCTCCCCAGAGATACCACTGAACTGATTCTTGGCCTTCATGTAAACTTCACTACAAGATCCCCAAAATGCTAAAAAATATACAGAATTCTAGAAGAATCTCCTACTATCCATTAGGAATTCACAATTCAAAGGGGTGGGCAATGTACATTAGGCTACCACGATGGCACTGAAACTACCCATCCCTTCAGCTCTTCTTTGGTAAATGGATTGAAAAAAAAAGCAAGAAGACATTTAATGGTGGATGAAACAAGTCACTGATAGAGCACCCTAAGTGATACTGAATGCTATGACTAACTCCAAATGTTTTTGTCTTAATCCTTTAGCTTGCCAAGATAATCTTGCCAGAAGATGAAAACTTTCTCCTGCTCTTTCGCCGAGAAACCCCCTTGGATAACAGTGTGGAGTTTATGCAAGTAGGTAGCTTTTACTTTCCATACCAAACCCTGTCAAAGTACACTTGAGTACAGAAGGCTTCAGATCATATGGAGATAGAGGTTGGGGATGGCAGAGGGAAGCAAATACCCCATTATGATATCTATGTGACTTTTAATTTTGAGAGATAGCAAGATGTCATGGAAAGAGTATTGGACTTAGAGCCAAATCCTTCTTTTGACTTAGTAGGCATGTGGCTCTGAAAGTCATTTATTTAGCTTTCCTGAACCTCACTTTCATCATTGGTAAAATTGGGATAGTAATACCTCTAGTACCTTCTTCACAGAATTGAAGTGGGATAAATGGATTTAAGCATAACACAGTTTTAAAAGCGCTGTACAATGTGTCCCAAAGGTCAAGACTTTTGGGACATGCTATCTAATCCTCAGTCATCATTTTTTAACATCTTGGAACTGATGACATTCAAAGAGAGAACAGAATCAGCTTGCTGGTCACATTTAAGCAATGTTTCTCTTTAAGTCAGTCAGGCAATAAATATTTATTATGCCTACTATGCGTCCAGCACTAAATCACTTCCAAATCTCATTTTCTAGAGATGGTAGTGAAAGGCCTATTCTCCCTGCCTTGTTTCCTTCCTAATCAGATGTAGGCCATGGGTAGGAGGTGGAAAAGAGGTGTGTGTGTGTGTGTGTGTGTGTGTGTGTGTGTGTGTGTGTGTGTGTGTCCATGGTTGGGGAGTTGTTGTTGATCCTTCTTTTTCTAAGAGAAGCAATGACATCGCAGGGTGATGTCTTGACTTGTGCATGAATTGGATTTAAGTGAGGCAGAGTGGCACAAAGTCATCAGCTTCACTCTCTCCTCCAGAGTCATCAAAGTCCAGTCACAAGACATAAGTCAAGGTAACTGGCGATAGCCAATGACTGAAGGCTGGGAATGCAGTGGGTGACCTTGGCTTTTCTAAATTAAAGTCTTTCCCAGGCCTCAGTTTGTCTGAGGCAACACCCATTCAACGACTAAGGGCTAGCTAAGAAATACAACAAAAGATAGCCTCATTTGCCATCACAAAAATATCCATCTGAGCCACATAAACCATCAAAGATCATTCTGACCAGAGTGGCCTCTGACCTATCAAAAGGAGCTCTTTCATTTGAGTGTCTTTTTACAGTTGAAGAAATGACTCCACAGGAACTGAGCGGTTTTATTTTATTTATTTTTTTAATTGGCTCTATCTACTTGTTCACTGCCACCCATAGAAAGCTAACACATTGCTTTTGTCTTTTTTTTTTAATATTATCTGTAATGGATAGAGAGCCAGACACAGGAAGACCTGAGTACAAGTCTCACCTGTAACATATACTGACTGTGTGACCCTGGCCAAGTCCCTTAACTTCTCAATGCTCTGAACAGCTCTCTAAGACTATAATTTATAGAGCAGGTGCTGGCTTGCATTGGTAGAGGGAGTTTCATATACCAGTAAAATCACATATCCAGTTCCTATCCATCTATAACTAAATGCCAACTCCATATTCTGTGCCTCAGTCTTTTCAGTCATGTCCCACTCTTCGTGACCCTATTGGGGCTTTCTTGGTAAGGATACTGGAGTGGTTTGCCATTTCCTTTTCTAGCTCATTTTCCAGATGAGGAAACTGAGGCAAAGAAAGCTAAGTGACTTGTCCAGAGTCACACATCTACTAAGTGTCTGAAGTCAGATTTGAACTCAGGAAGACGAATCTTCCAGACTCTAGGCCTGGCACTCTATCCACTGCACCACTTAGCTGCCCATAACATTAGCAGGAGTCTACATTAGCTCGATGATCTGAGGGCTGATTCATTGAATGGGACTTGTGTTTCAGATTTGGCGCAAATATGATGCTGATAGCAGCGGGTTTATCTCAGCTGGGGAGCTCCAGGTAAGTTTCATTGAATGCCTTCTCAGCCTCCGTTGAAGGTTTGGATAATGTATGGATTTGTCTGTTGCTAGAAATTTGAATCTAAATGTGCTGTGGACTTAACTTCCTGGAATGGGGCCAAGAACTTTTGGGTTTAATTTTATTGCCAGTTCTCCAAGCTGTCCACATTTGAGTCTCTCTTCAAAAATTCAGGTAGTGTTACTCTCACAACCATGGAGACAAAGAGGGAGGAATATCATCATTTTAATTATTCATTCACTCACTCATTCATTAAACAAGGACTGTTAAACACCTGCTATGTGCCAGGCACTGTGGCAGGTGTTGGTAATACAAAGACAAAACGAGGAATAGGAGGAAAATGAGTCCCTGCTCTCTATTTCTCACTATACTTCTCTTGGACAGAGACTGTGTTTTGGAAAGAGTACTGGATTAGGAGGGGGAAAAGTTGATTCAGATCCTAGCTATACTATTTTCTAACTGTGACTTTGGGCAACCACTTAACCTCTCTGTAGTTCAGATTCTTCATTTACAAAATGGAGATAATGTCATTTATGCTCCTTACCTCTGGTGAGAAAAGCCCTTTTTAAATATCAAAATGTTATATCAATTTGAGATCATATGAAACTAATCATGAATGAATGAATGAATAAAAAGTATTAGTCACTTACTTCGTGCCAAGCATTGGGCCAAGTGCTGGGATACAAATACAAAAGCTCTCAAGGAACTTAATTTTTAAGGGGGAACATTCAAAGGGGAGTGGTAGCCAGAGAGGGGCCTTTTTTCTGGGAAATTACTGGGATGATGAGTGGAGGCTCAGGGAAAGCCCATCCAAGAACAAAGGCAGGATAGATTTGATCTTGGTTCCTAGTTCCAAAACTGGAGGAGGACGAGAGGAAAGAATAAACAGACCTTGGCAAAGAAGTTGGCCAGGAAGCCAGAAGGAGTGGGCCAAAGAGGAGGGAATGAATTGAAGTGTGGTTGAGGATCTCCTTAAATACAAAGTATTCTCTGAGAGGCTATCACCAATCACGAGAACAGGTCCCCAAGGTAGAAGCTCCTCCAGGGAAAAGTCTCTGGTATGGGCCACGAGACGTCTGTGGAGGAAGTGGTCAGTCAAGTCCATATCACCTACTAAAAATATTGAGCTTTCTTTAAAAAAACAAAAAACAAGAAACAGTCTTTAAAACAAGGAACTCATGGAAGGCTTATGCCTGTTGTAAAGTAGTATTTGTCTACAATAAAGGACATATGAAGAAAGACATCCAGAGAAAGAACTGATAAATA
This sequence comes from Trichosurus vulpecula, assembly GCF_011100635.1. Lineage (NCBI taxonomy): Eukaryota > Metazoa > Chordata > Mammalia > Diprotodontia > Phalangeridae > Trichosurus > Trichosurus vulpecula. Next base: position 195,248,275 of record NC_050573.1, read on the forward strand.
GAAGTACATATATGTATATATGTGTACACACACACACACACACACACACACACACACTTATACATATTCACCTATTTGTGTCTAATGGTAGCCATTTCTAGGGAGAGAGGGGGAGGAAAAAAAGAAATTCACATGATAATTCTATTATTTAAAAGGAATAGCAAGTTATACATAATAGATTTGCAGTTTCATGTGTAATCATCTGTTTTTTTTATTATATGACATCATGGAAATGCTTGGTTTATTCCACAAATTAAAAATAAAATAATTTTTTTTAAAAGTAGTATTTGCCTCATATAGTCCTTATGCCTTTTGTAAAGTAGTGATTCTTTTCTTGGTACCTATAGAACTTTCTTCGAGATCTCTTCCTACATCACAAAAAAACCATTCCTGAGACCAAACTGGGTGAATATACTGATACCATGGTAAGTAAGCTCTCAGATATGCTTCACAAAAGCAGTAAGAATAACTACTCTTGTAGGGCAGGTAGGTGGCATGGTGAGTAGAGCACCTGCCCTGGAGGCAGGAGGACCTGAGTTCAAATGTGGCCTCAGATACCTGACACACGTACTAGCTGTGTGATCTTGGGCAAGTCACTTAACCCCAATTTCCCTGCCTTCCCCCCTCCAAACCCCCCCCAAAAAACAAAAAAAAAGAATAACCATTCTTGGTTTCCTTAGACAACCACTCAAATCCTATGCAATTATATGTGAAAGTTGATAACTTCTTGGGGGGAAGCCTGAAAGGCCCCATTCATATTAGGTGAATAACCATGATGCTAACCTAAATCTCTTGGAAGTCTGATTCCTCCTTGATAGTCTCTCCTCCAGGCCTATGACATGATTGTACAATAGTTCTCCTCCAATCCATCTGATCTCTCCTTTGTGTCCTTTGCCTTTTTCTTCCTCTTGATACCTAATATGGTTTATTCCTCAAAGCTCTGTTCTTGACCCTCTTCTCTTATCTTTCCTCATCTATAAGATGAAGGCTTTGGAAAAGATTATCTCTGAGGTCTTTTCCAATATTATCTGTGTAATCCAATGTCCAGAACTGGACTAATCTTTCCTTCAAAACCTGCTCTTTTCCCTGACTTTTTTCTTCCTTTTATGTGAATGACTTCACTGTCATCTTGGAAACCATAGAGCAATATTGACCACTCTCTTTGTTGACCACCACACCTAACTAGTTGCCATATTCTGTCCATTCAAGTTTTGCAATGTCTCTTGCCACCACCTTAATGCAGACCCTCAGGATCTCTCAGTTGGACTAATATATTGCCAATTAGATTGAACACAGGTATTGTATCAAAACTGCATCATTTTTTTTCAGTCTTTATATCTCCGGCTCCTAGAACAGTGAATTACTTATAGGAGGTACTCAAGAAATATTTATTAATTGCAGTAATTTTGTGTATCTGATGCTATAGACAAAATAGGGTGCTTGTGGTTCTTCTAACATACTCAATGTTTTCCTGATTCCATATGTTTGCTCAAAACTGGGATGCCCTACCCACCATCACTACCCATTCTTTAAGGCCTACCCCAAATGCTAGCTACTCCATGAAATCCTTCCTGATCCTCCCCCTCCTCCCAATCAGCCAGAAGTTGCTGCTCATAATGTGTGTTTCAATACTCTTAAGTATATTTTACTTTGCATTATAATTATATTGTATCCCCCCTCCCCTCTAGACAGTGAGCTGTTGGCTTATTTCTCTCTGAATGAGTACTAACTTTGAAGTCGGAGGACTGAGGTTTCCTGAATGATCTTGGACAAGTCACTTACCCACCTAGGCCTCAGTTTCGCCATTTGCAAAATGAGGACCCTTGCAGCTATGTAGGTTCTATGTAGGTTCTTCCAATTCTCTCTCAGTGTTTAGTACAGTACCTAGCTGAATATTCATTATTAACTGGTACGTAATTACCTAATTCTAAATGAAGGTTTTTTAGTGCCTTCCTTTAGTGCCTTTAGTTGGCAACGGTGGTGGTAGTGATAAAAGCCATGAGGTAGCTGTTGAGCAGTCTTCTGTCCATTCACGTGAAAATGATTTTGGCACCTTCTAAATCTGGGGGCTTGGGACAAAGCCCTAGTTGCCCCATTCTAGTAATGGCTCTAGCCATAGGTATCCCTAGCACCTAGTACAGTGCCATTTTACATATTAGAATCTTCATAAAGATTCATTTAATTGAATCCAATTATATAGAATACCAAATTATTCATCTCATTTTATAGATGATGATAACTAAAGGACCTAGAAGTTAAGTAGCTTATGGTTGCCTAAAAAGCTGAAACTAAGATTTCCTGGTTCTCATACTTATTTACTATGGCCTTGGGAAAGTCACTTCTGGCTTGTGTCACAGTTTCTGTATCAATAACAATGCTGAGGTTTGCTCTAGATCACACTGAAGTATATTCCAGCTCTGGAATTCTGATTCCAAGCCTGCCAACCAAGTGTTCTTATACTCTTCCTAGCTCAATTCCCAATCAAGAGGAGCATGTATGAGTTCAGGCAGGAAATTATCTTAGATGGTAATAATCTGTTAATAGCACAAAGAATAAAGTCAAATCCTAGGCCAGATCTCAATCATGGTAATCACCGATGTGATGGTCTCTTTTAATTGCTAGTAAAGCAATGATAGAAATCCTGAGCAAATATATATGTTCAGCAATAAAGAGCAGAATAGGAAATCCCCCAGAAGCAGGAAACTGCTTCTTAGCTACAGAGAAATCTCTAGGTCCCTCATTGATTCAAGTTTCTCTGAAACCCTTTAATAGGAAAATAATTTGGAAAATGAATTAAAATCGAAACTGACTGAGGAGCATCACCTCATTTTCTAGAAAGTCGTTTAATTGAATAATTGTTGACATTACTTTCTGGTGATGTCGGCACTGAAAGGTATGATCTCAATTTCATTAATTGATTAAATAGGTTGAGCCGAATGAAATATTGGCTTTCAGAATCTCTGGATTGCAGAGAGCACTTCTATTGAAACACAGTTGACTTTAAGGTTTTTTATTCATATCAATGTCGACCTTCCTTGAAAAACAATTCAACATCTTTAACAAGATGGCCAGTCAAGGTTGGCCCTAGGCCAAATTAGGACTGAGATTATCTCTTCCACATTTTTGCCTCTGACTGTGTGCCAGAGGGCCTCATACCTGTCTCTCTTTGCCATTCCCCATCCCTGCCCTTCCCGAGCACATCTGGTGAATTCTCATTACCTACCAAGGCGCTTCATATAGATCTAACCTCTCCAGAGTTGCGTTCCATGAACAAGCACCTTCCTTCCTTCATTCTAGCATCAAAGCATTTATTCCCCCAGTGCCCTGAGGTCTGCTAGCTCCAAAATGAGGAAAGTAGTCAGATTTTTTAAAACGCATGCAAAGTAGTAATGATATAATTTGTCATGCATACCTCCTATGCAGGAACATTTTAAAAGAGGATAAAATGAGAAATGCTCTAATAGGGGAATCTGAACATTATATTAAGCAGGTGGAGGAAATGTATAATATATAACCTATGATCTAATATATGATATGTAATATATACAATACACACATATGTGTGTATATATATTTATATGTGTGTGTTGGGGTGGTGAAAGGCTTCTCAGGGATCTGTGAATAATATTTATATATATATATATAATATATATACATATATTATTTTGTTTATACCTAAAGCCAGTGGTAGAAATTGGGATGGAGGGAAGGAGGAAAAATACAGCCCTAGTAACTCCTGGGTCTACCAATATGGAGATAATTTCTATAGTAAATAAACTGGGATGGTAGTATTCTGGTTTTCCAGAATAGTTTTCCCTTCCCTGAATATAGTGATCAGTTATTGGTACTAAATCCTTTGAAATAATCTTCATGCTAGAGGTTTTCACCTTGGGAGTTAATGATCAAAAAAAAAGCTGACATCCTTTGGATTATGTCAGTTTATTCTACATGTGAGTAACAAAGATTACTGAGGATCATCCCATTTTTAGCACGTATTCAGAGCAGTGAGAAATTGCTTGGACCTGCATGGAATCTATAATGTTTGTTTTTCTGCTACAGCCAAGTGACTTTCTAAGTGCAGAATAGACTCTTTCCTATAAGAAAAGGTAGATTACATCAAGGAATACCTCTCTACTCTCCAAGTTACTGCGAAGAATATCTTTTTTTCTGGGGGAGAGGGGAAGAGGCTTGAATGGGACAATAATGAAAAAATAAAGGACCTGAAGAGGAAGAAGAAAATCTTGATCTACATCAGGAATCTGGAAGATGAGAGAATGTAACACCTAGAAAAGGAAGTAGAACTACTGAACACTTGGGAGTAAGAGATCTGAAGTTCTTCTCATAGCAAAGAGAAGAGAACTATTTGTACCCTCTATAGAAGGGGCAGCTGCTTGAAACACAATAATCCCCAAAAGGAGTAACATGTATCTAGCAATCCTCTCAAATTATCATACCATATCTCTCTTCCTTTTCACAGACAAACTGTTTGAAAAAGCTATCTACCCTCATGGCCTCCACTTCCTCAAATCTCTCACATTTCAGCCTCTTGAAATCTAGCTTATGAGCCTACCCCTTGAATGAACTTTTCTCCAAGGTCCCTAATGATCTCTTAATTGCTGGAACCCCTGGTATTTTCTCAGTCCTCATCCATCTTGAACTCTTTGCAGCGTTTGCCACTGTGGACGACACTCTCCTTTTGTGTAATCTCTCCTCCCAACTTTTTCAGACTGATTTCACACTACTGCTTATCATGCACTGAAGAATCCAATCCAATTGGTCTACTTAAGTTTCCCTGCACACTACTTTCTATGTCCTACCTCTGTCCTTTGCAGTCTAACCTTCATGCCTAGAATGTTTATCCTCTTCATCTTTGCTTCTTATAATCACTAGCATGCTTCAAGACTACCTCCTATAGAAGACCCTTCTGAATTCCTCCCCTTTATTAGTATCCTCCCCCCATACATTTAGCAACATTCATCCCACAAATTTTTATTATTTTTATTAACCACCTACTGCATGCAGGACATTATCTCAAGGAAAGGAAACCAGCATCTAGATAAGCCACAGACCCTGGTTCAGAGAACTTACGGTTTAGAAGGGAGATTAGAAACATACTATAATACACAGTGTTACAGTAATAAGTGAGAGATCTAGAAACAAGTGCCACCAGGAGACAAAGGCATGCATGTGGGTGGGGGAAGGAGGGAACAATCCTGTTGGATCTTTTCCCCTTTAGCTTCATGGAAGTTGAGGCATTTAAATTGGTCTTTAAGGAAAGGATAGGAATTTGACAGATGGTCAAAGGTGAGGAAACAACATAAAGTATTGTGGAAGGAACGTTCAAGACATGTTCTAGCAGCAGATATTATAGCAATCCTCAAATTAAAGTCAGAATGCCTAGTATTCTACAATTTTTAAACTCCTTTGAAAAGAAAGAATAGTAAAACAACCAAGAACGCTATCTATCTGGTTCTCTAACACTCTGTCTGAAGAATGACCCAAAAATCCTATAGAGAGTGAAACACACAAGTTGAGGGAAAGGCCATGAGGAGAAAGTCTCACTTCAATCGGGTTTTTAAAAGAAAATAACAGCAGCACCTTGATTATCAGGCTTGTCCTCCAACCCCCAACAACCAGACTGATTAGCCAGAAAAATTGATTTTCTACCTCATTAAGTCCACAAATAGTCCCAATAATTGACACCCTATTATATACTCAACAGGAGCTGTGGTGAAGTAAGTCATTGGGAAAGTAGAAGGATCAGAGAAGCATTGCTGTGGGGAGAGGGAAGTGTTCTCATGAATACAGAGAGAGCTGAAGGTTGAGGCAATGCTTTACAATGGATGGACTAATATTGCTAGCAACTAACACAGTAGTTAGGTGGCCCAGTGGATGGAGTGCCGGACCTGAAGTCAGGAAGACTCATCTTCTTGAGTTCAAATGTGGCCTCAGACACTTTACTAGTTGTGTGACCCTGGATGAGTCACTTAACCCTGTTCCATCTCTCTCCACTCATTAATCTGTCCTTCTCTCCATTTTCCTCTCTCTTCACTATTACTCTCTTTCCTCCTCCTCCTTCTCCTGTCTGTCTCATCTATCTCCTCATGAAGAGTTGGACATGACTGAAATGATTGTACAATAAAATTAACACTAACAAATGCTGCTAAACCTTATCACCCTGATTAGACAGAAATTTTGTCTTAATGATCTCTACATTTGAATTGGGAGGAATTCGAGGCAGGAGAAGCATGGTGTCATGAAAAGCATACCAGACTTGATCAGAAGACTTGGATTCAAATCCTGACATCATCTTGGACAAGTCACTGTGTCTCAGTTTCCTCATCTGTAAACTGATCATAAGAATACTTGCTTTAGGCAAGTTTTCTTCTTCACAGGGTTATTGTAAAGATCAACTAAGCTAAGATCAGTAAAATCTTATCTCATAAATGAAGGCTATTTTTTATAGATAAGATCTATGATCCTTCTACTGACCAAGTAGAAACAGCTAATAACGGCCAGAGGTGAGATTTGAACCCAGATCTTCCCCACTCAAAACTCTGTACTATGCAATGCCACTTTGGTCTATTATATTCATTCTCTCCCTGTCCCTTTACCTCCCCTCCCCACTCTCTCTTCTTCTTTCTCATCTTGTTCCCTCTCTCCTTTTTCTTTTCCCCCCTCTTTCTCCTCCTGTTCTCCTTCCCCTTTCTTTTATCTCTTTCTCCATCTCCCTCCCTCTCTCCACATTTCTATCTCTCCACTCATTAATCTCTATTCCCTCACCTCTCTCCTCCTCTTTCTTCCTCCTTCTCTCCATTTTCCTCTCCCTTCACTATTACTCTCTTTCCTCCTCCTCCTGTCTCTGTCTCTCTCTCTGTCTCTCTCTCTCTCTCTCTCTCTGTCTCTCTCTCTCTCTCTCTCTCTCTCTCTCTTTCTAACTCATTACTCCATGTCCATTTCTCTATCCCTCTCTTCTTCCCTTCTACCATATGACATCCATGGAGGCTGAAGCTTGTTCAAACACCAAGTTGGCATTTAATTGATGTCTACTGAAAAGAGTACTTGGTCAATTAAAATGTTTCCATCTGGAGACTTGTGGAACCTCTATAAGACTGGGTGTAGTTGATTAGTATCTTAAACATTCATTCCATTTTTCTGACATGAATGAATAACATTAACTGACCCTGTCCAGTGAGCTTATTGTGGGAACAGTTTGGATGATGGAAACAGTGCATGTCCTGAGCAGCAGCAGGCTACTACAGGATGTGAGACCTACCTCACTCTGCTGCTGCTCAGGCCACTTTTTCCTTTTCTTTCTTTCTTTCTTTCTTTCTTTCTTTCTTTCTTTCTTTCTTTCTTTCTTTCTTTCTTTCTTTCTTTCTTCTTTCTTTCTTTCTTCTTTCTTTCTTTCTTTCTTTCTTTCTTTCTCTTTCTTTCTTTCTTTCTTTCTTTCTTTCTTTCTTTCCTTCCTTCCTTTTCTCTTCCTTTTTTTAAAGAATCAAATGCTTTACTTAAGAGATTTTGCTTAACAAATTACTTCAAGATGGCTTGGATGAATGTGGTAACATTTAAAAATTGATAAAAATGCTACATGAGCCTTGGTAATACATTCGATGAGCAATGGAAAGGAAGACTGTTGATCTGGTCTTATTTAATTAGTGGCCTGGGCAAGGAAGGAAACGGTACGTTAATGAAATCCAAGTATGACACGTAATAAGGATGTGCTGTCAACATGAGGGGGAGAGAAAAAGAAAAATTAGTGATCTGGATAAAGAAAAAATTTTTAATTTTATTTCTTGAAAAGCAAGCTATACTAATAGCCCTTGGAGAAATTAAGCTCATATAACTAGTTTTAGTAAGTGAAACCCAAACTATTATTTAAAAAAAATTAGAAGTTGGGACCGAAGTAGACAAATCTAAAAGAGCTGGGTTCAGTTCCAGTCTCTGACAGTCACATTCTGGCTCTGTGTTACCTTTCAGTACTTACAAGCACCTCTCTAATATCTAAAAGTTGGAGAGAAGGTGCCAACTTTCATTGGCAGAGTGAGTTTCCTCATCTGGGAATTCCTTATACCAATGAGCTCACAGGTCTAGTCCTCTTGTTCCCGTGATATGTCCATTAGCAATAATTTCTGGTTTAGTCCCTCAAAATCTTTTATTCAGACCACTGCAAAAACCTCCTAACTACTCTTTCTGCCTCTAGAAGGTCTCCTTTCCAATCTCTTTTCCATATGGATGTCAAATTGTCACTAAAAATCATTTTAAACATACTAACATAATAGTATAATAAAAACATAAGTCTTCATTGTTTTAAATGAATTGCTTTTTCTGGCTCTAATTTAACTTTCCAGACTTATCTCACATGGCTCCCCTTCAAAGAGTATGTAACCTAACCAACTCAACCAGTTTCTGCTTCCCATTCTCTCTTTTCCCCCCTCTCTTGTCTCTGTCATTGTTCTTGTCATCTTCTATGCCTAGAATGAATATCGCACTCTATTCTCCACCCCCAATCTCTGTTTATTGAAGTTGCTGCCTTCCTTCAAGACTCAGCTCAGATGTCACCTCCTTCATGAAGCTGCATATAATCCTATCCTCTACCTACCCCCACCCCCAACACATACTCATTACCATTCTAGTGCCATCCAGATGTTATTTTCTACTTCCTTCTACAATCCTTTCCTGTATTCAGGTAGATTGAGCACTAGACTCGAAGTCAGAATGACCTGGGTTCAAATTTAGCCTTAGACATTTCATTTAGCCTCCCTGGTCTTCAGTTCTCTCATCTGTAAAATGAAGAGGTTCAATGTAATGGCCTCAAAGATCCCTTTCAGCTCCAAATCGATGACCCTATGATCCTATGATCCTTGGTCATTTCTCTCTCCTCAGATTCCTCATATCCTCGCCTGGATTTCTCCATTGCACTTACCTCATTCTCCCTTTTGTCACAGTTATTATGTACGTGGCTTCTCCCACCATCATTGGATTATAAGCTTCTTAAGAGAAGGATTTATGTCATATTTCAATGCTTAAATAGCAGGCACAAAAAATGTAGAATTGGCCGTGGGAACCCATGAAACAATCATAAAATAGCCCCTAGTTTTGCATAGTCTCCTTCGATTTCTGCCAAGTTAGTGACAGAGTAGTAGAAAAGGGGACAAAGGATGATAAGAAATGGGCAGGTTTTTAGGCCATCTATAAACATGAACCATTCTCTTGATACTCTAAATATGAAATCTTTGTCCAGTAAGGAACGACTAGCTATATTCCTAGAAGAATGGAAATAGCTTGCTAGAAACAAAACCAAAAGAATCGAATTAAATGTCTTTCCCCTCTTCAATAGTTCCCAGAAATTCCCTATTTCCAAAACTTCTTCCTCATTTACAAGACTCAGAGACAACTATAAAGGACTATGAAGCTTTAGGGTAAAGTTAAAAAGCTATATTGATAAATACAGTCAGTAAGCATGAACTATTCACCTGAGTCTCCTCCGAAGACACATTTGTAGACTCTTCCTAGTCACTCAAATCCTGATCTATGGAATTAAGAATAATTACTGAGGGTTCTTAAACTACATTCCAATGTAATTGGCTTCCTTTGAAATCCTGTGTATTATATTTTATACATTTAAAAAACATAATGCTTGGGCAGCTAGGTGGCGCAGTGAGTAGAGCACTGGCCCTGGAGTCAGGAGAATCTGAGTGCAAATGCAGCCTCAGACATTTGACACACTTACTAGCTGTGTGACCTTGGGCAAGTCTCTTAACCCAAGTTGCCCTGCCTTTCCCCCTCCAAAAAGAAAAAAAAAAGAAAGAAAAACATAATGCTAAGAAGGGCTAGGTGGATTTCACCAGATTGCCAAAACAAGTCTGACCCCCCCCCCCAAAAAAAAAATTAACTCCTGGGTTAGACTCTAATCTTCTTTCTATGTTAAGTATGGTCAGTTTTGTTCGGAAGGGGATGGAAACTGCCTTACGTTCAGTTAAGCAAATACCTAATTGCCATCTTCTAACAGCTATTTGGGGGAGGTGGAGAGAAGAGTCTGAGTGTTCTAGTTTTTTTGCTAGTATTTTTGCAGTGATAGACTGAACATTTTGAGGTGGAGAGCAATAGCTAACACAGCAAATTAAAGAATTGGGATGTGAAAATTAGAACATCAGGCAAAATAGAGCAGAAAGACATTGAATAGGAATATATGGGAACTCTTACCTCTGAATTTAAGAAATCAGCTTGTGAAATGTAAGGTGGGTTACAGATGGCAAGCCAGAGAGTATTCAGAACAAGATAACTAGGATGATGAAGGGCCTCAAATTCATCGGTAAAATAGTCTGCTGAAAAAAATTGCAGACCATGTAGGCTGGAGAAGAGAATGCTGTCTTAAACTATCTAAAGGGCTGTCAAATGGACAGGAGTTGGAATTGATCTGTTTGGTCCCAGAGGGAAGAACTAGGTATGATGTGTAGAAAATGAAAAGAAACAAATTTTGGCTTGATGTAAGGGAAAATTCCCTAACAATTGGCTAGTTGAATGTGTGAATAGGCTCTCTTGAGAGGGCATGTAATCCTTCTGTCATTGGAGGTCTTCAAGCAAAGGTTGGATAACCACCCTTTACCTATGCTGTAAAAGGAATTTGTTTTCAGGAATGGGTTGAACTAAGATGGGTGCTAAAGTCTCTCCTGATTCTGAAATTTTATGATTTTATTTCTATGACGCACCTCGTCAAATCTGGAGAAGTTCATCACTAGAGGGCTAGCACCGCGATGATTACTTTTTTTTGGCCACAACTCATGAAATCATCTATCATGATGCAGACAGGGGCTACACAAATGAAACTACGCTTAAGTTTCCTCTCTTACACAGAAGACTGGTAAAGATGACAAAAGACAGAAATAGTCTTGAATTCAAGGGTAGTGAACCTGAGGCCTCAAGGCTACATGTGGCCCTCTAGGTTGGGCCACGTGTAGCCTCAAGGCCGCAGGTTCCTCACCCCTGGGTTGGAAGGCCTTTGAGAAGATAGGCCATACATACTAGAGTACTTGGTGTAGCTGTGAACTTGTCCAACCATTCTGGAAAAAAAATTTTCAATATAGAGAAAAATCATAGAATTGTTCCTCACTCTTTTAACCTGAGGTCCTATTACTAGATATAAACCTGAAAGAGGTCAAAGACAGAACGGCCTCATATGTACCCAAATATCCATGGCCATAATTTTTATAATTGCCAACAACTGGAAACAAAGTGGTTGCCCATGTATCTGGGGATCTTTGAATAAATTGTGGTATATAAGTGTCATGGAATTGTATTGTGCCATAAGAAATGGGGAATAGGAAAAATTCCAAGAAACAAGTGAAGACTTATATGAACTTATGCTGAGTAAATCAATTAACAAGTATTTATTAAACACCCAAAAAATTATCCAATAACGAAAAACATTTACAACAATGAATATTATTATATGAAAGAACATTTTACAGTAATGAAAAAGAGGACACAAATAGCCAATTGATTGCATTGACCAGTCTTAGTCCTGGAGAATAGATAATAAAATATACCTCCTTTCTTGCAGTACAGGACTGCATGTGTGGAATGTTGCATATACTGTCAGTCATGGTTGCTATGAATGGAGGGTGCTCATTGGGTATCACATCTGTGATATAAAAACATAATGCATTAACAAAATTTTAAAAGAAACTAGCTAAGGGAGCTGTGCTGTGACAATACCCAGAGAATATCACTTGTAAGCCATTTAGCAGTAATGAAGTAGGATCTAGTTCAGAACTCTTTGTACAGTGGTAGTTCATGGTGGAGTCAGGTTCTGAGCCCATAATACTTCTATACATGTAGTTTAAGGAGGAACAAAGGTTTAGTATGTTTTGTTTGTAGGTTTGGTCCATCAAATCTCAGGAGAAATGTCCTATCTCTATGAATCTGTTGGAAACAGTGAGGCTTAGTCAAGTCCTGTGACTCTTCTGTACATATGTTCTGAAAATAGACTGCTGGAGAAATGAATATCAATTACCATTACTTGAGAACCACTAGGCTGGGGCTACAGAACATATACCTAATTCATTTTGGCCAAGGTGTTTTTCTTCCCAATTGCAATATGAACCGATTAGTAATGGCATGATGGATGTAAGCTGTCAACTCCTTAACCTGGAAATACACCCTTGCCTCATCCTACCTGGCCATCCTTACCTCTTACTACTCTCCTCTATACACTCCCTACTGCAGCCGAATTGGGCTGCTTTTCATCTCCTCTACCTGTCCTGTGCTTTCCTTCTTTTTCAGTTTTGCTTTGTTCCTCCTTACACATAGAACCCTCACCTTCTCTTCCCCCTACCTGGCAAATTCTTACCTACCTAGAAATGCTCAACTCATGCACCAAATACTCCATGAAATCTTCCCTAATCAATCCCAATCTTGGAGGGACTTTTCACCCCTTAGACCTCACCTGGCCCTTTGATTATACCTCTCTAATGTACTTAGCATGTATGATTTTTTAAAATCATAGTTACTTGGGTGTGTGACATATTCCCTTATTCATTTGAATTCAACAGATATTTACAAAGTATCTACCAGGTGCACGGCACTAGGTACAAGGGATGCTCAAATATGGAAATGGGTTTGTGAACTCATCCTTGCGGGCATTCTGTCCAAGTATGCGACCCATCATCTCTGCAGCTGTCCATCCATAGCCCATAAAGTTACCACAGGGGCTGCATGCAACATGTTTGGAGTCTCCCTCTCTTTCTCAATGCTGCAAGGATGCCAAGGGAGCTCGCAGGCTGTCTATCAGTTATTTGTCCCTCTTACCATGTGACCATCTCATCTTCTTTTAGGCTCTGATACTTCCTAGATAACATCCTTTACTCTACTTCCCCCTCCCAACTAATGGTGTATAATATGTGGCAGCTGACTTGTACCCGACCTCCACCTTTCCATTGTGCTCTCAATGATACTCGTTTTCAACTCTTCACACACTGGAGTGCTCCCTTTCTTGTAGCCATGAACCCCCTGAATACTATTATTCAACAGAAGAGCCTTTGTTTCGGAGAGAAGCTTGGGGTCACTGAGAGTACTTTGCAATTTTCCAAAGTTAATGCACCTCCCCCTCCCCCTCCTCCTGTTCATTTATGGACTCAACTAATCGCTCACTTGCAGTATTAAGCAAATGTACAAATAAACAAGCAGTATAGGGTGTCCATCCAATCGCACGCTGCTGTTGTTATTGTTCAGTCATGTTTCAGTCATGTCCAACTCTTCCTGACCCCATTTGGGGTCTTCTTGGCAGAGATCCTAGAGTGGTTTGCCATTTTCTTCTCCAGCTCACTTTACTGATGAGGAACCTGAGGCAAACAGGGTTAAGGGATTTGCCTAAAGTCTCACAGCTAGTAGTGTCTGAGGTTAGATTTGAACTTAGGAAGGTGAGCTTTCCTGACTTCAGGCCCAGCACTCAACCTAGCTGCATATCACAGTTCAGATAATAGGATTTAGGAATATAAGAGCAAAAATATAGTAGGTAAGTGATGCATTAGATAGAGCACTAGTTCTGGTGTCAGAAAGACCTGAGTTCTGATCCAGCCTGAGACACGTACTAGCTTTGTTACTTAACATCTGTTTGCCTCAGTTCCTTCGTCTGCAAAATGGGGATACTAGTATCACCTACCTCCCAGGATTGTTGTGAGGATGAAGGAGATAATATTTGTAAAGTGCTTTGTCACACATCCGAGCGCTATATGAATGCTAACTATTATTAGCTAAAAATGAAACAGTCCCTGTCATCAAGAAGCATGTACTCTATGGGGGAAGCAGTTGGTGAGGGGTGAGTGCTGCAGCAGTTACACAGACAAGCAAATACAAAATACTTGGATGAGAGAGAGTGCTAGGGGAACAAGAAAAGCCTCATGGAGAAGGCGGTATCTGAGTTGAGCCTTGAAGGCTGATAAAAATTCTGAGAGGCAGAGGTGAGGAAGCCATGAATTCCAGGCATGGGGAATTTGCAGTGTAGCTTGTATACCAAGGTGGAAAATGGAGGCACTGGATTGTAAACTCCATGAGCTCTGGTACCTGGTCTAATCTGAAGTTCCCTTCTCTCTAGGGGCCTAGTACAGTGCTCCGAATGAGGTGGACATTTAATAAATGTTTATTGAATGGAACAGAGCAGACTCACATATTCTAACTAATGGATGCTTGTGGAGTGTTTGATTGGTTGACGGATGGAACTTCCACTGCAGTCTGGGTTTGAGCTGAAAGTGGAATAAGAGGAAAAGTAATTAAACCACAGTTTTTGAGAACCTAAATATATCCCACCAATGTTTCACAGCCCAGCAACTGCCCGTTATGGTGCCTTTATCACCATTGAAACAGTTAGCCCCTTGACAAGCCTGGTGCAGCTGTGGGAGCCCTAGAATTCCTGGCTGGCTCAGTCAGTAGAACTTACTCTGAAGGATCATGCTTGCTGACAGGCAAAGGGGGTTTGCTTAAGTGGTATTTCTCCTTCAGCAAGTCTTCAAATTATCATGGAAACTTGGATCTGGAAGGGACTGGCAGAGCTCAGCTAGTTTTATAGAATATTTGAGCTCACAGGACCTTACAATCCACTGAGGTTGGGCAAAGAAGCAGACTTAGCCCACATCACACAGCCACTTAATGCCAGAGTCCAAGCTAAAATTCTTGTCTCCCAACTCCTGGTCTAAAGGCCTTTCCCAGAACACTTATGTTTCAGGTTAAACTGAGACAGTAAAACCATCTGCAGTTAGAAAGAGAACTGCTTCACCACATAATTCTACACAGAACTATGCATGCACAAATACCCCACTCTTGCCATCCTGGCTATAGTTATCTACTGACTTGGCCAGATATTTCTACCAACTTTCTCGATGATTTCCGTATCTGACTAATAGTCTCCCTTTTTGCTCCATCCCCCGAAATCATCCTCCAGGACTTCAATATTTGTGTTAGCAACTATTCTAGCAAAATGCCCATCTCAATTCTTCAAACTCTTCAATTTTCTTCAATTCTTCAAATTCCTCAAGGACCTTTCCCTCCCTTACCACACCTTAGACTTTACCACTAAGGAAAATTCCAACATCTCCAAGACTTCAAAATTCTCTTTTTGACCAAAACTTCCTACCCCTCCATTCTCATCACAACTCTATTGCCTCAACACTCACTATTCCCCCAGTCTACCACTTCAACTGTGGTGTCACCATCATTTGGAAAGAAGGTTCTCTTTCATGCATTTCATGCATTTCATGCATTTCATATATTTGGTGAGGAGGTGGGCAGAGGGCAAGGAGTGGGAAGGACGATAATGTTAATAAGTTTCTTGACATGACCTTTCTTGAGACTATTTTAAAATTCTTTTCCTGCTTCTTTCTACAGGGTACCCATAGACTTGCTTTGCCAGGCTTATCAATATCAAGCTTTTCACAGTTATTTTCCCTTTTTTCCAGATGAAGATCTTTGACAAAAACAAAGATGGCCGGTTGGATCTAAATGACTTGGCAAGGTCAGCAACATTAAGAAAATCCAGTGGGTTCAGAAGCAAACTCCATAAGGTTGTGATGATAAATTCCTCTTATGTGGAGATCAGAGATTGATTCTGGATACCAAAGAAACATAAGCATTTTTTCCTCTAAAGCAGGAGTTGCATAGCTAGTGTCAAAGTATAAATTCAAACTCTGATCTCTTGACCCCAACCTCAATATCTAGGGCCCTCATTTGTGGAATGACAGAACATATAAGGCATAAAACGAGACAAATGGTGTCAGACACAGGAAAGTGTATTTTTCTTGTCTACTACTAAAATCTTATTCTTTAGATAAATTTAGGCCTAGTTCTGAGACCCCAATTCGTAACAGATAAAATTTAATTAAGCACTTATTTGTCCTAGTCACATAATAAGGTACCTGCCCTCATAGAGATTCTGTTCTAATAGAGGAAGACAACACATAAAGAACAGCTGGAAAGAAGGCAGTCTGTCTTGGAGCTGGTGACCAGCATGTTCTAAATCTAGCATTTTCAGTGAGACAACAGGTTGTTTCACACAGAGTCCTAGATTTCAGTATTTTTTAAAGGGCCACACCTTAGAACAAGCATCCAATGGACCTTGAAGAGGTCCTGGTTTTGCGTCAGTCTGCCATTTACTATTTGTATGACCTTGGTCAGTCACTATTCCTCTTAGGGCTTTGATTACCTAATTTGTAAAACCAGAGAGTTGGACTAAATGACCCCTAAGTCCCTTTCAACTCTCAATCTAGGAGCCTGTAGTTCATGGAAATACACAGAACAGATTATTTCACAGGAGTGGTCATTGCACAAGGGCGTCACTAGGTGAACACTGACCACCAGTTGGATCTAGAGGAGAAAGTGAGGTGGTGACCTTGCATAGTCCTCCCTCACTCAAATCAAAGTCAATTGCAAGTCATGTCATCATTTCACTGACGTCATGGTCATCTTCGAAAACAAAGTACAAACATAACCTGTGAGTAATACACTAGAAGAAGCAAGAGAGTTTTCTCAGATAGGACAGCTGTCATGGGTAGGGAGGCAAGTATAATCTGAAGGGTGATCCTAAGAAACAAATGGAAGAAAGGGAACTTCAAGGCAGAAATGTTTTGTATACAACAAAGCAACCTCAATCATGAAAATGCAGTCAAACATATTTTGATCTTTTGAAACTAACTTGTTCTCATACATATATATACACACACAGATACAGACACAGATATAGACATAGATATAGATAGATATATAGATACGGATACAGATACAGATATACATATACATATACATATACATATACATATACATATACACATACACATACACATACACATACACATACACATACATATACACATACATATACATATACATATACATATACATATACATATACATATACATATACATATATAGTGGCGTTACAAAGACCATTTGCTATTCTTAGGCATCATAACTTTCGGTTCTATCTCTTACCCACTGGGGCTTGGGTAAATCCCTTTACCTCTTTGAAACTCAGTTTCTTCCTCTGGAAAACATGTATAGTATTACCTACCTGGCAGACTTCTTGTGATAATCACATTAGATAATGTGTGAATGAAAATACTTTATAACCGATGACTTGTTATAGAAATGTAAATTATTCCTATTACAGAACTTCAGAGGTTCATGACCTCATCTGTGCAGGCACTCCAGTGGCCAACACAAATAGCAACACTGTCGTACCTTAGCAGCCAGTTTTATGAATTGTGATAGCCAGAAAAATTCATTACCTGGTGATAAGGATCTCTGTACTTAGGGGTCCTCAGCCTGGAGTCAAAGCTAGATCTAAGCAGAACCAGTCAGTGCTTGTCCTTTGTATACATAACCAGCATGAAGCCAAAATCACCTCTCTTCCAACATGAGGCATCCGCTGCCTAATTATTATAATCATCCTGAACAGTAAGGTATTCAGCAAGCATTTAAGCTCTAGAGTAATAATGATAATTAGTAATAGTAATAATAACAGCTTGCATTCATATAGTGCTTTAAGGTTTGCAGAACACTTTACAAATATTATCTCATTTTATCCTCACCATTACCCTAGGAAATAGGTGCTATTATTATCCCCATTTTACAGATAAGTAGACCAAGGTAGGTGACTGGGTTAAATCACTTGCCCAGGGTTACACAGCTATCAAGCATCTGAGGCAATACAGTTATCCCTTCCACATCATGACTTTTCCCATCATGGTTTCGATTTATCTCCAGTCAGCATAAGAAATTAAATGGCAATTTGGGGGGAGTTTTGTAGAAGCCACAGATGACACATGAAGGCCAGCAGATGACACAGAGCTTATAGCCAAATTCCTAACCCAAATTTTACAATAAGGTACCACAAACACCCTATGAAAGAAAAAGAAAAATTTCATACTTCTTCTCTGGTACTAAAGGAGGGCCAAAAATTTTTACAGAGATTTTTCAGATCAAGGGGGCACCACATCCCTAACCCACCTGCTATATGGAAGAAATAACTGCATTTGAACTCAGGTCTTCCTGACTCCTGTCAGTGTTCTATCCACTGCACCACCTAGCTCTCCCCAGGTCAAAAAGACCTCCTCCTATCTGCGAATTGCCCTTGACGCATATTGGCTGTGTGACTAAGCAACTCCTCTAGAAGCATCCATCCTGTTCTGAGAAAATTTAATCTGTCATGTAACCTGAAGCTCTGACAACAGTAATTCACAGGTGGCTGTGGATATTTTCCCCCATATAGGATTCTGGCTCTTCAGGAAAACTTCCTGCTTCAATTTAAAATGGATGTAAGTAGCAGTATTTCTCTAGAGTAATTTATGCCATTGTCAATAGATTTAAAGAGAAAAGTGAAGGAGGCAGGAAGATCATTGGAGATCTGGGTTTTCACTTATTGGTTGCTGAAGCCAATAATAGAGGAGACAGAGAGGATTCAAAGGTATTACAGACTGAAGTATATACAAAGGGGACCCTGGCCCCTAATGATCTTGTATGGAAGTCACTCAGGAAGCATTTATTAAATGCTTACTGTGTGCTAAGCACTTAATAAAGGAAAAAACAAAAACCAACTGTACAGCCTGTGCTCCCAAGGAAGGCAGATTCTAAGGAAGGAAACAAATACCTATCAAGTTGGATATAAGATATATACAAACTATATGAATGTGCCCCTCTCCCTGCCCTCCAATTAGGAACTAAGTGTTCAATACAGAGGGTGGAATTCAAGCTGACTATTAAAGGAGGCCAGAGCTCAGTTTCAGGACTCAGGAAATTGAGACTATTTTTTTTAGTCATGGCCAATCTGGGGATTTGTTTTGCTTGACTATACATGGTTGTAACAGGGGATTTTACTTTTCTTGCTTTCTTGATGAAGGGTAGGGAGAGGTGAGAGGGGGAGAAGGTGGATCACTATTTGAGAAAATAATTAAATACAAAAAAAGAAAGAAAGGAAAGAAGAGAGAGAGAGAGAGAGAGAGAGAGAGAGAGAGAGAGAGAGAAGGAAGGAAGGAAGGAAGGAAGGAAGGAAGGAAGAAAGAAAAAAAGAAAGAAAGAAAGAAAGAAAGAAAGAAAGAAAGAGAAAAGAAAGAAGGAAGGAAGGAAGAAAAGGAAAGAAAGAAAGAAAGAAAGAAAGAAAGAAAGACAGAAATTAATAAAGAAAAAGAATAGGAAGGAAGGAAGGAAGAAAGATAAGGAAAGAAAGAAGGAAAGAAATAAAGAAAGGCAGGAAGGAAGGAGAGCAGAGCATTCCAAGCATGGGAGACAGACAGCCAGTAAAAGTTCACAGATAGGAGGTGGTGTCATGTTTGAGGAGCAGCAAACAGGCCATTGTAGCTAGCATTGTAGGTGGAAAAGAATAAGGTGTGAGGCTAGAAAGGTAAGAAGAGGCCATGTTATGGAGACCTTTAAATGCCAGACAGAGGAGCCACTATTTGTTCCTGAAGGTAATAGAGCACCATGCACCTCCCTTGTAGAGCAGCCATGCAAGGTGATATGACTAGAACTGCATTTTAGAAAAATCCCTCTGCCAGCTGAGTGGAGGAGGGATTGAGGTGGGAAGAGACTAAAGGTGGAGAGACCAATTAAGAGTAGTTCAGGTGAGAGGGGATGAGGGTCCAGCCTAAGGTCTCATGAGTGTAGAAGAGGGAACCTACATGAGAGATACCGTGAAGGTAGAAACAAGATTCGATATGTGCGGTGACAGTGAAGATTGCCAGCCCAGAAGTGGAGGAAAGTTCAAAAGAGGGAATTGCTGAGGTAGGGGGAAGATAATGAGTTCTATTTTGGACATCTTGAATTGTCCCTGATGTAATTTCCCTTCCTCCCAGGCCTGTACTACTGAAGAAAGAAAGAGGGATTTTGAGAAAATCTTTGCCCATTATGATGTTGTAAGTACCTTGTTCTTGGTGTTACACTTTTGAGACTCTTTTGATTTAGAGTTTTATTTAGTTTGAGACTCTTGAGTTAAACTTTGGGGACTCTTAAGGTTAGAAAATACTCAATTGAACATCATTCTAGCTCCTAGTACAGGGACTACACGCCTTTTGGATGCAAGATTTTTCATTTCCACTAAGGTTTACCCATAACTCCATGCCAACTGCTATTAGGGAAAACAAACTAGAAATGGCAGTCTATAAACATTATTTTCTAAAAGTGGGTTTTGTCCGTCCTCTAAAGGAAAAAGAAAAAAACCATCAAACAATTTTGAAATTTTTGAATTAGTTTAGTTTAAATTGCCTCAGGAGCTGAGGAAGATGAGAAAATGTATTATTTTGCAGTTATAATGGCTGTCTAGAGAGGCAGCTTGGTGTAATGAATTGAGAGCTGGCCTCAGTCAGGAAGACCTGAGTTCAACTTCCATCTCCAATACATACTGGCTGTATGACAAGTCACTCAAGTGTTAGTGCCCCAGAAAACTCTAAGACTGTAAGTTGCTAAGAAGCAGCTGATTGGTATTAGTGAAATTTCCTCTCTGAGAGTTCTCTGCACCATTTCGATTACAGGCTGGTTCCAAAAGAAAAAAATGCTATGTGATACTAAATAAAATACATGCGACTGAAGCCTCATATTAGTGTACAACAAACATATTGCTGAACTCAAAGTGACAACTCAGGCAGGGGTGGGGAACCTGGACTAGCGTCTGCTTTCTACTAAAGGGAATTGGGCAAATGAGATAGGAGAGACATTTTAAAACAAGGTCAAGGGGAAAAGAATGCATATAGGAACTTGTTAAGACATATTTCCCCTCATTTCCTACGGAATTTTAATTCCACGGTTGAAATATACAATGAAGCTGCAAATGAGCAGCCTACGGTATTTGCCAGTAACTATCCATAGTTGGCTGATGTGCATACCTCCACCTACTGGTTAAAAAAAAAAGTTCAGATATTTAATGTCCAAGTATTTTTGCTCTATCATTTCCAAATATAAAACAAATGTTTTCTCTTTTGACTCCCATTTGTAGCACATCAAAAAATGTGTTAACTCTAGGTCTAATGAAGCCAAGGTTTCCTTTAAATGAGAATTCTTTGTCTTCTTGGGACTGGAAAAAGGAGATGAATTTGTTATCTTGGGCCCTTGGTTTGAATCCTATCCCATAATTTAATATCTGGGTTAGCAAGTAACTTAACCTCTCTGAACCTCAGTTTCCTCATTGGTGAAATAAAGAGGATGGGCTAGACGGCCTCCAAAGTACTTCGAGATCTTCAATGCTATGACCTTTGAGGCCCTTAATTGGAGGGAAGAAATGACAATGACTAAATTGGCTACTAAGTCCAAAGGATTGACCTTCTCGAAACTGAAGAAAGACATTGTAAAGAGGAAGGCACAGAGGACGATGAGAGGTACATGGAGGAAACAATCCTGACACTTAGAGACATTGAGGGACTTTAGAACAATAGTACCTGGACTTGCACCCTACCTGAGCTACAGGAAAGAGAAATCATAAGGGATTCAATAAGGTTAAACTGTTTACATTCCCGCACGGGAAGATTTTCTAAGAACTTTATCATTATTAGGATAGTTAGAAGAGGTATACAAAGACAGAGGGCACAGGTATGAATTGTCTATAATGGGATGATATCTAAAAAATATTAAGGGGATTAAGTAGAAAGAGGGATGCACTGAGAGAAAGGGGAAGGGAAAAGTAGAATGGGATAAATTCTCTCACATAAAAGAGACACAAAAAAGCTTTTATAGTGGAGGGGAAGATGGGAGGGGAGGGGTTGGCAGACAATGCTTGAGCCTTACTCTCATTGGAATTGGCTCAAAGAGAAAATAACATACACACTCAATTGGGTATAGAAATCTATCTTACCCTACAGGGAAATAGGAGGGAAAAGGGATAAGAGAACGTGGGAGGGCAGATCTGAGGAGGCAGTGGTCAGAGAAACTGTGAAGAAGAGTGTTGACAATGCTCATGATAAGAACTTTGTGGGAGGAAGACAGGGTATATTTGCATTTGGAGTACATTTGGTACACATATATGCATATTTTAGTGAATATGTGACTCACTAACATGGGTATTCCTGCCAAGAGAGCAGATGGCAACTCATCTATGTGCTCTCATCCTGTGTGACTCTTGTACGTGTCCTTCCATAAATTCCCTACCCTTAAAATAAAGAAAATGTGTTTATGTGCTACATATGTTGGGCAAAAGGAAAGAAGATTGCTTATGTTCCGAACATGCTGAAATACTCTAATACGTCCCCTCTGGTGCCATCTCTCTTGATCTTCTGTTTCTAATTATATGCTTTGCCATTCTTTGAGTAAAAACATGATATGGTGGCTCTTGATTGACTTAAGACAACCAGCACAAATGTGTGGCAAATACTTTTTGCTTTGAGTTTCTGCTGTTTGGAAAGGGGAGAAAAAAATAAATCGATGTATTTCATTCATTCATATTTCATGCAAACTCTGCCTGCAGAGGCCAAGCACTCAGGATGAACAATTTCCATTTAGTTGGGGAAGATTTATTTGGGATTAATTCTTTAATCATTTTCATGTGGTGTATCAGTGTTCAACACAAAAAAACTTAAGTAGAAAAATGCAGAGCTCTGGAATCTATTGGCATACTGAAAAGATTACTGCCTTGGCCCATCCGCCACATTAATGCTTGTGTTTTCTGACTCCTTCAATTGTTTGGGCTTTTTTTTTTCTTTCAGAGTAAAACTGGAGCCTTGGAAGGCCCAGAAGTGGATGGATTTGTCAAAGATATGATGGAACTTGTCAAGGTGATCTCAATGAGGCTAAGTAGATTTTTCTTACCCTGGGCTGTTGCCAGAATTACATAGTTCTAAGCATTCATGCAAGACAGAACAACCAGAAACGTTTGTCTGTTCATCATTTGACTTTTAGTAAAAATCGAAATACATCTCCCCAAATTCTACCTTAACCTCTTTTTAAAACCATCTGTTATTTAAATGACAAGGAATCTGTGAGTTTCTGGAGTCTGCACGAAGAATGCCAAGTTTATCATAGATACACTATGCTGTTTGAACATATTTCCATATTTGAAACTGTTACACTTTCCTTGTGCTCAAGAGAATTTGAGTCACACTTCTGAATTTAATTCTCTCTGAGAGATATACTCATTTGTATTCTATCAGTAATCTAAGGGCTTCTCTTACCTCTTGTAAGGGATCACTTTTTATCTTTTAGGAGACTGGAGTGGCCTTGGTTATCTTAATTTAGGTTATGTTTCCCTAAGACAAAGTAAAGCTAAGAGCTGGCAATTAATCCAGTGAAACTAGCCTAGGTAGACAAATCCAGAAATCCAGGTTGGGACAAAATTAAACTGGATTGATTTATCTACCCTGATGAAGTTAAAATGTTCATTTGTAGCTTTTCCATTTATTTTGTGTAGACCCAAAATGTGGGAAGCTGTTGGGGATGGATTTGCTTAGCAATCAACAGAGACTGGCAGCCAAGGAGGCACAATGACCAATGGCAGGCTCCACCTGGGTTAGCTATGCTTTCGCTACCAAAATGCGATGTAGGGATGGGGGTGGGGTGGGGTGGGGAAGAAGTATCAGAGCTGGCAAGGGCAGGGTCTTTTGTTTGTCTTCTGTGGAACAAGACTAGGTTTACTGACTGTTAACTTTCTTTTAAAAAATTCTCTTCTATTACAAACTTAACAATTTTCAATAAATTCTGTTAACTTTCCTTAATTTCATCAGTTTCATCATGTATACTAAACCTAGTCACTTAGATTTATTTCCCACCCCCATGCCCTTCATGTGGTGCACTAAGTGGGAATTCTGCAGGCATCTTTTCATGCAGGAAGCTTGCGACCTATTTGGATAATGGCACCTGGTTGTTACACAGATTTCTTTATTTACTTGGAATACCATGGAATATCCAATAGTAGAAAATGGATATTTCCTAGTGCACCTTAAATTTTCATCATAAAAAGCCCTGCCAGACCGGAGCATTAACTTCCTTTCAATAGGACAAACTAGATAGGCAAGTCTGTCTTCTCCATGGGCTGTTTGCCTCCACAGCTGGGGAGAGCTAGAGGGTTGTGAGGGTATCTGACCTTCAAGGCCTGGTGCTTACAAACCTCCATTCAAGGAACTGATGTTTCCTAAGCATTCTCCATGTGCCTGAGTCATACATCACCAGCTAATGGAAACCCAGGAAATTATCAGGAACCACAGAAGCAGTTATAAGCCCAAGTAATTCAATTGACAGCATCTCTCTTTTTTCCTCTGGTCTCAACCCAAACTTGAGGAATAGAAATTATTCCCAGACTTTAGGTCTCAATTGAGCAGAAAAACTTCTCTGACAGACTTTTCCCATTTTTTGCCCAGCAGGCCTCAGTAACCATGGTGATGCCTAATCCTGAAGCAACTAGGAGGCTCCTGGCTCTGGCCAGTCTTTTTCTAAGATGTTGCTGCTACTGAGTCCTTTCCTTCTTCTCTGTGTTCATCTTGGAATCAGAGAATGTTAGAGGTGACCAGAACCTTGGGAATTATCTAGAATACACTCTTCTTATTCAAAGGAAGAGACTGAGGTTTACTCTTTTTTTCCTTCCTCTTTCTCTTCCTTCTCTTTTCTCTTTTAATTGACCTTTAAAGCCCTTTGTATTCTGGCCCCTTCCTACCTTACACTTCATTCTATGCACTCTGGGGTCCAGCAACACCAACCTCCTTGCTCTTCCTGCAACATGACATTCCACATCCCATCTCCAGCCCCTTGCACTCACTTGCAAAGGCCTGGATGTAGGAGATGGAGTGCTCCCCACGCCTTCTGTGTTCTTTCTCCTCTCCCTTCTCCCAGTTAGCTTCCCTGGCTTCCTCCACCTTCTAAATGAGACCTTTCCTGGTCCCTCCAGTCACTAGCGCCTTCCTCTCTGAGACTGCTTTCCATCTACTCTGCACGTTACCTGTGACTACCTAGTTATTTACAGGCTGTCTTTCCCATTCAAATGTGTGCTCAATGAGGATAGGGGCTGCCTTTGCCTCTCTTTGCATCCAGTACTTAGCACACAGTAAGCCAGGCATTTTAAAATTTGCTTGTTGAAACTGTGTCCATTTTTGCCATCCTCATACTAGCTGACTAGGAGCTGTGCATATAGAGAAGCTTCTGGCCACAAAGGGGATCAGATGGGCTATAAGAGAGAAAGGTCATAGGAAGGAATGAGAAGAGAAACTAGGGCCAGATTCCCCCAACTAACTTTCTAGAGTCCAGAGACATACCTATGTCTGTCTATCTATCTATTTATACCAGAGCCTAGTGACTGTCCCCCTCCCCTGTTCTGTGGCATATTTGCCACAGAAGTAGTGCCACTTTAATTGGCACTACCCTCTATGCACCAAGACCCAATAGGTAAAGTGGGCATCTGGGAAAAGAGGTATTGGTTTTCTCTCACCATGAGTCAGTCCTCTTCTCTTTTGGGGCAAGGGAAAGGGAGAGGCCCATGAAAATAAACCACCTTCCAACTCTGAAGAAAGCCTGGAGTGAGGACAGCTGTGTTCCCAGGGCAGGGCTGCTTGGGACTCTAACCCACAGGAAAAGTGGAGTATCTTAACCCCCTCAAAACTCTCTCCCAGCTCTGGGCTTCTTCAGATCTGATCCCTCAGCTTTCTTATCCAGAAAGGGCTTCAAACCAGAGCCCCTAGGTTCAGCTCTCACTGGTGCGGGGACAACTATATGGTGATAGGGGACAGTTGATTTGTTTACAAAAGATTTTTTTCTCCAGGGAAAGGGAAGTAATACATGTTAGTGGTCAGGTGCTCACTCAGGGACCTTGGGACAAAGAGAGGCCACCTCTGGGTTGATTCACCAAGCTCCTTCCACAGGGTCCACTAGAGCAGTGACTACATTTGTCAGTATTAGTAGTTTCTGGTAGAGAAAGTAAGGCTCTGATGATTTTGTTTCTAATATAAAATGGGATTTCCTTTCTGTTTGTAATTCACCATAGAGACATTTCCGTAGAAGGAGAGGGGGATAGTCCAATAGCTAACTGGTGAAACACCAAAGATCAATGTCATTAAAATGATGGCTACCCTTTCCTCCCCCCACCCCCAAAAAAGAAATTGCTTGTTGACTTAACTTTTGGTCAAAGTCAGTTGCAAAGCCTGTAGCACAAATGCATAAGGGGCTGATAAGGTATGCTCTTCATGGCTATTTATGGAATTAGAGCTGAAAGGAACTGCAAAAATTATCTAGACTACCCCTTCCTTCATCATAAAAATGAGAGAATAGGCTGACAAAGTGACATATGTGTCCAAAGTCTTATAAGGGTAACAGCATAATAAAAGAGACCCCAGACTTGAAACCCAGGTCTCCATTTTTCCAGCTTAACAATACCTTCAATTAGCCTTTGAGTGGCATAGACTTGTAGCCAGGTTATCAGAGCCTTTCCTAAACTATGGCTTCCAAAATGGGACAGCCAAAGGTGGTGTGACCAAGGCAAAGTACAGTAGATCTGTTAACCTTATGCTGAATACCAGTTCTGTTAACTCATCTTCAGATTACGTTAACCTTTTCCCATTTCTCATCATCCTGTTAATTTGCCCTTCTGGACCTTTGTGGATCTTGGTTATCCTATCCTATTTGTTTGCTGTGCCTCTCAACTTCATGTCATCTGCAGATTTGATATATGCTGTATTTGTCTTTTGGTCAGCTAGGTGGCTCAGTGAATAGAGCACTGGGGTTAGAATCAGGAAGACTCCTCTTTGTGAGTTCAAATCCAGCCTCAAACACTTACTAGCTGTGTGACCCAGGGCAAGTCACTTCATCCTGTTTGCTGCAATCTCCTCATCTGGAAAAGGAAATGGCTGGAGAAGGAAATAGCAAACCGCTCCAACATCTTTACCAAGAGGTCATGAAGAGTCAGACATGACTGAAATGACTAAACAAATATTTGTCTTTACCCAAGGCATTAATAAAAATGCTCGGAAGAGCAGAACAGAGAACAAAATTTCCATTTCTGCCTCTCTCCAGGTTGACATGGCTCTGTTAGCCACCACTCCTTGGGTCTGGTCATTTCAGTTTTGAATCCACCAGACTATACTATTCTCCAGTTAACATCTCTTTAGCTTATCAGCAAGGATACAATTAGAGAATTTGTTGAATGCCTTACTGAAATCCAGGTGTACTATGTCTATAGCATTCCATTAAGTCAGGATTTGGAGAACTATGACCAGAGGGCCAAAACTGGCCTACCACCTATTTTGGTACAGCCTATGAGCTAAGAATGGTTTTTGCATTTTAAAATAGTTGTTATATTCTATTTTTAAAATAATTGTTTAAATAATAATTATAATATGTTTTAATGTATCATATTTAAAAGTAATTATTATTTATAAATGTAAAAAACATTCTTAGATCCTGGACCATACAAAAACTAGGCAGCATGCCACATTTGGTCCGCAGACCATAGTTTGCCCTAAGCAACCAGGTTACTAATATTGTCAAAAAAACAAAAAGGAAATAAGGTTAGTTGGACATGATTTGTTCTTATCATACTGATCTACCACTTCCCTTTCTAAGTATCCAACCCACGATCCTTATAATAATACATTCTAAAATTTTGTCAGGAATTGACATCAAACTTGCTAGCCCAAAATTCAAAATATCTACCTTTTTCCATTTTTGAAAATCAACACATTGTTTTGCAATTTCCTGTTAGATGACATCTCTTCCACTTTACCTATTTTCTCAAAGATCACTGACTCAGCAATCACAACCAGTTTCTATCTTATTGCACATAAGCCATAGAGACAAAGCCAGTCTTCAAAAATGATTTAGGCAAATTCCCCTTTCAGAACATCCCAGTCCCATTCTGGTGCCCTCTTCCTCTCCCTTCCAGGTACCTAATATATGTTCCATTCCCATAAGGCTTTATGTTCTCCTCCATCTCTGTTATAAAGTGAACCTGACCCCTTTCTCTTGAACATCCAAACCCTAACAATGCTTCTCAAGAGTTTAAAACATTTCCCTAGCTACTAAAACATCATAATGGCATTTTTGTCCCTAAAATATCCCCTGGGATCATTTCTGCTTCTTTCGCTAGAACAACTTAATGTTTGAGCTAGCCTTTCATTCATTCAGAGAATCATAATGACCATTTTTATTTTTGCTGCCAGAGGCACAAAACCTCCCACAGGGAAGTAATCAACCAGGTCTTTTTCCAGCAATGCCACAAGGCAGAATTCATAATTCATAATCACCACCAGCCTGGCTGGGTTCCCCCCACCACCACCCCCTCCACTCCACCCCATCTCCCCCACCCCGGTTTGAAAGTGTGTGACTATGTCTAGTAAGGCAGAGCTTCTGGGAAAGTTTGAAAAATGATGTGGGAGTGTAAGCCCATCACCTGGAGGGATGCACATGGGAATGAACCTGTTTACATCAGAAGCAATTAGAGCAGTGCCTCCGAAAGTACGGCTTCCTGCCATATCCTAGCTCTTTTCAGGAGGCTTTGGGGCCCAGTTCCCAGCCTGCATCCCTGCAGCTACTGTGAATCCTATCGGTTTGTCTAATGATCACTTTGTTTTCTTGTTCTCTAGCCCAGCATCAGTGGGGTGGACTTGGATAAGTTTCGAGAGATTTTGCTCCGTCACTGCGATATGAACAAGGATGGGAAAATTCAGAAGTCTGAGCTGGCCTTGTGTCTTGGTTTAAAAGTCAGCCCCTAATTGTCAGTGACCTTGGTCCTGTGCTCTGGGTGTATTTGTTTGTCAGCCCCTACTGGTAGAATTGTATCTAATCTCTGCTTACAGTATTTGAGTGGATCTCATGTAACTCTTCCCATAAAAGTTCAGGGGTAATGGAGAGCTGGAAGAAGGAGAAATGTCAAAAGGGCCTTGTTTGCAAGGATGAGACAATTGTCCAGGCCTTGGACGGAAGTCATCCAAGGAATTACTCTCACTTTTATAAACCAGTTACAGAGAGACAAAACTTTCCTGCCTGTCATGAGATTCATCTGGTCCACAATGACTGCCTTCCTGGCCATCTTGCTATCACTCACTCAGTCCTGGGGGTGGTGTTTCCTGAGCATTGGCTGTTTGTCCCTTTATGCTAAGCCTGTCAGGCATCCCTGGCTTCCTGTGAAGATTAAATTCGTGTGCTGTGTGAATATCCGTGCTGTCATTTGTGCAAATAGAATTAGAAATGAAAATAAACTCTGGAACTAGATTAAAAAGAAAAGTCACCATCCTTGAGGCTTGTGTCTCATGTTGTGTTTTATATACTGGACCCAGAGCCCTTTAGACCCTGTGGGCAGTGAGGGAAAATCTGAAGAGAAACCTGAATCCTGGCAAAACTCTAGCCACAAGGTTCTCCTCCCTGGAGCCTCATTGGACCTGAAGCTGTGATAAACTGACGAAAATTAAGGTTATGCTGTATTATTGAATAACCAATATTATTCTATATCCCATCCTATTCCCCATTTTTTTCAAACCCCAGTTCTCAGCCTAGCTCAAAAAGAACTGGAACTAAAGGCAAAATTGAGGAATATGATCACTCTTTGCTAGCTAACCAGTTTTAAGTGGGACCTTGGCTTTGTTTAAAGGTATAAAGAGAACCATCTTGGGCTAGGCCCCTCCCTAGAGGACGACTTTCCTGTCCTTGACGTTCCTCATCGAAGTTTGGGTTGACTTGGTCTCCAAGAGGAAGGCTAAGAGGGATGAGGGGAGGCAGAACCTGATTGGGGTGGTTTTGTTATTTAGCCAAGATTATTAGAGGAGATTGGATGCCCATCAAGCAATTAACATTCCTTAATTGCCAGAGAGGGGTGTGATCATCCATACCTGAAGGCCAACTCACCTACCAATAGAGATAGTCTTACTTTTGTCAGGAGAGGTCCAAATGATGTACTGTCAAGCCAAGATTTAAGAGACCCTGTCAATCTCACTAGAGATCTCTGGTCATTGGGAGAGGCCACTGACCCAATTTCTTGGCTACCATTAGCCTATGTAATAAATTTATCACGGCTTTTTGCTGAGGTGCCAGTGCAACCCATTTTACTAATAGTACACACGTCACTGTTAATAAAATATCTTGTCCTAGATAAAACTGTGCCTTGGTATCATTTTTACTCACTAACAAAACTGTCATAAAAATCATAATTTCCACTGTCTGGTAGTTACTTTATGAACAAAACTTCTTATGTCCTTCCTAATTCTGTGCCAGAAGAATAAATGTACCTTCACCACAAGTTTGCCAACAAGACTAGTCTTCTAAACATGGGTATCTTGTAGTTTTGGTCTCACTCCATCTCCTATTTCTTTTTCTCTTCCCTTTGTCCCTTCTTTCTCTCTTCTCTCCTTTCTGCCTTTCCTCCTCCTCCTCCTCCTCCTCCTTCTCTCTCTCTCATTCACACACAGACACACACACTATAATTTCTCCTTGAAACATTGTTTCTTAAATTTTTCTCCATATTGGTCTAGAGATCAATGGAGGGAAAGGATAACATGTGACTTCTTAGATCAATGCAGTAAAGTTATTAAACATACAAGAGCAAAATAAACAGTTATCACTTTAAGGAAATTTTAGCCAACCTATTTTTTTCCAAAGATAACAAAACATTTTATTTTAGAAAGTTTCAATATTTTCCAACCTTTGGCATTCAGTTTCAAACCCCCAGGCAGAGGTTGCTATTAGAGTAATACCATAAGTATTGTCAGGGCCCAGAAGCATCTGGCAGACACCATCCCAGTCCAGTATGGGAAAGACAGAAATGATACTTGTAAGAGAAGAGGTTCTAGTATCAGAACTGACTCTGGGATAAAAAGGGTCCAGAAACAGGACAGAACTGAGAGTTTATCTCTTGCCAGAAGGCTACCAGCTATCACTAGTTGGGAGTTTCATAATCACTTGTTTCTCCTCTGGACTGAAGTGCAAGATAGTCAATATGGCTGTAAGTGTCTGCTGGAGGCCCAAAGAGTCAGACAGGGTTAAGAAGCAGTAGATTATATTTTTTAAGTACTCCAGATTGGCCCCCTCCCTGCTTTGGTCCCTGCTACTTTTTTCAATGTGTCTCTGTAGAGCACAGACTTGTTCTTAATACTGTTCACCTTCCACAGTTAACCTGTCCTGAAGCTGGTGTACCTCCACCTCAAGTTCATGCTTTTATTTCCTCAAAGATGTTATCTCAACCTCCTTGCAAGCCAGCTGTTCAGCATACAAGAAGAAAGTGGGTTCATTTGATGCAGCCAGGTACAGAGCTTGGGTCAAACTGTCTGGAGATGAGTCACTCAAATCTGTTATTCCCTTGGCCTACTGAGGCCTTATGCCCCTGCAGCCCAGAGCACAAACCCACAGAACAGAGGTGCTCTAGCTCCAAGTCCTTCTCAGCAAGCACTGCTAGGGGTCGGTCCTTCTGTTTGTGTAGCTCATCTTCAAGCTTCAGTGTCCAGTTCCAGAAATCAAACTCGCTTCTCTCCAGCTCCTGCTGATGGACCTGTTGCAGCTGAGCCAACTCTGGCTTCCAGCTCTCTGCCTCTTGTTGGTGTTACTGTTCAAGCTCTTCACAGGAAAGATGAAGGGAAATGTACTTTTCCTTCAGCTCTGCAAACTGCTCCCAGCTTTCCTCCAGTTCCTTGGCTAGGTTGCCATCTTTGATTATCTAACTCTTGAGGACAACCTGGGCTCTCATTTTGTACTGTTCAAACTCCTCTTTCAGCTGCTTTAACTCTTGCTGGTAGGAGAAGGCAGTAGCCTTTTCCCCATCAGCAGCATCTGAGTTTGTCAGCATTTCTATTTCACACAATTTTTCCATATTCAGAGACACCTGGCTCTTCCTGGCTGCAATCTCTAATAGCCTTCTCAGTTTCTCCACCTTATCCTTTAGGACATTGACATCCAGGCTGGTCTCCTCATTGTGGCTGTCAGGGAGAACAATTAGAGGCTGCAAGAGCAAGTGTCTTATTCTCCATATCCAGCTGCAGAAGGTGATCCTTTAGCTTTTGAATGGCCAGCTGGTACTTTTGCTTGGCTTTCTCACAGGTGCCCAGTTCAGACACTTCTGAGACTTGGTTCTCTAGGGCAGACAATCTCTGTTCCTCCATCTGAGAATACTGAGGGAGCTGCTCCTCTGCCAAAGCAGTCTTCCTCATTTCCTGCTGCAACAGGAACTGGAAATAACTCTTATGGTGGGTAGCTACTTCCTGAAACTCTTCCAGCCAAAGGTTCGCTCTCCTTGTAGCAATTTCTGCAGCTCCCTTAGCTCCCCCTCCAGCCGGCTCCTTTCTCCCTCAGCCCTTCTGCTGGCATCCTCCAAATCTTGTTTCATTTTCTTTTTATCAGCCTGGTATGAGGCGTCCATGTGGAACTTCTCTTGAGTCACTGTGGCCAAAGGGCTGGTCAGAGTGGCCAACTGAGTCTTCAGCTGGTGCAACCCTTTGTCAATCCCCCCACTATCACTGGCTGACGTATCCCCACTACTCTCCAACACCCTTGGCTTCCTTGGACTGAGGTGGCAGACCAGTGGCCAGTCTCTCCTCTTCCACCCCAACATCCCCTGTGGTGCTGGTCAGACTGGCGATCGTGTCAAGGCTGGTGGTAGTGCCGGTGCTGTCCTCACTGTGAGTGGAGTACCGGTCATCCACAGCATCAGCCAAGGGAAGGCCTGGGGACTGGACAGCAGTGAGGCCAGCATCATCGGCCTCCTGGGACATGGAGGGTACCTCAAGGCTGGCCTCCAGGGCCTCTTTCTCCTTCAGCAGGCTCTTATAGGCCCTGATGAAGTGCTTGAGGCGGACCTGGTACTGGAGCAGCTGTTTCTTCTGCGTCTCTATCTTCTCCAGTAGGTCCTTCTTGCTGAGCTCCCTGCCAAAGTTCATGCCAAACTTCTCCACAGTGGGGGCTGCTCTGGAGCCTGAGGGGGGTACTTAGGGCGAGGGTCGCTGTTGCCAACGCCACCATGTCATTCCTGCCTCTGGCCCCCAAGGGCCAGCAGGGCGATGGACAAAGCTAGCAGAAGCCGCCAAGTCCCTCGCTCCCTTTGTCCCCATCCCCACGGTTCCAGCCCCGAACCTAACTCAGTAACGACTTGACTTCCATTGGTTGCCACCAAGGCTTCTGGGTATGCTGTGTGTGGGACAATAATTCCCCCAAAATGAAATAACAATCAAAGGTTTCTCAAGGTAAAGACAGAGGCTTTATTTGTGAGTCTCATGCGAGAATTGGGCATCGCCCACTCCAGAGTAGTCTGGGGTAGGGAGGCAAGTTTCGGAATGCAGATATGTAGTTTATATACCCCTTAAAGGCCCCCCCAAAAAACCCCTTACAAAACAATTCTAAGAAGCCCCTAAAACCCCCCAGACCTCTATCCCCATCCATGGGGGTAGTTGGCCTCACATTCTTGAAACAAGGAAAGATTCTTAATCTAACACCTTAACCTCAAACTAACAGACAGCAGTTACAGGCATGCTCACGCTATGTGTATGCAGGATGTGGACGTAGGTGGTGTATATGCAAGTTTAAGCAGGGGCAGGGGGGTTAATTTTTAAACTCAGAGATATAGTTCAGGTGTTAAGGAAGCTAAAATATTAAGTATCCTTTTCCTTAAATGAGAGACTTTCCACCATTCCACTCAGCTGGAAGTGTGGGCTTGCATTCGGATAGGCGTTCACTGGGGGAGGGGATTATTATTTGGATCATGAATTTAATTCCAATACAAATCTAAGGAGCTCCTCCTTGTAATAGGGCTCGTGTGGGAAAACAATGGTGGTCTTAGGTATAATAACAATCCATAGCCCCAATTTTTTATCTTACTAGGAAACGATTATGCACTTTATTTATTCAGGGTCTCCTTGCCTCGTCCTAACTTCCACTGTATTTCCACTCACCAACTCTTTAAAGGCAAAACCTGCCCTCAGTCCCATTCCCGGGTCACTTTAAAACATACCAGAAAATAACTACATTAGCCAGTTAGAATTGGTGGCTACCAATTTTTCTTCTATATCAATAGAGATAACTTTATATGCAAGAAAAGATCAGTGAACAATTAAGGAATAATAGATTTGGAATGGCAGCAGCCTGTCCTGCTGGCAGTAGGGAATAGGATAGGCTTCCCCTCTACCCCTTAACAAATGGTCTCTTTGGGAGGGGGAAGGAAATATAAAGGGAATACTCTGAATATTTAAAGTGGCTTGCCTGCCAGAGATGGAAAAAGGAGAATATGAAGGTGTCAGGGACTGGGTGTGTCTGTGGCTTACCAGCCCACTCCGAAAGAGCTGCTTTCAGCTCCTCAGCCCTAATCACCATCATCTGCAACAGCAATCAAGAAGATGGGGAGCTGGGGCAGGGCACCCAGGAACAGGGAACATCACTCTGACCCTCTGCTAAGATGCATTTTCTTTATCTTTTATAATCTTCCAACGTTAAGTTTAAACATCACACAAAGTTTTATGAACTTTAGATAAAAGTCTGCTTAGCTGTCCATAGTTACTCCCTGAATCTTATATCTCCTTAAGATGCTCGTGAAACTGTTAGGCCAGGAAAGGTTACACAAATTTCTAAAAATCCACTCACACAAATATGCAAACCGAAGATGAAATTGGCTTATGTTATATTACTTGAATGCCAAACTCAGAAGTCAAGAAGTTCTTCCATTTAGCCATAGTGTTAGATCAGTCAGGAAAGATTCATGATATTGATGGTGACCATGAATATGCCTGTATAGTTCAGAATCACAAAGT
Source organism: Trichosurus vulpecula (assembly GCF_011100635.1). NCBI lineage: Eukaryota > Metazoa > Chordata > Mammalia > Diprotodontia > Phalangeridae > Trichosurus > Trichosurus vulpecula. The sequence continues at coordinate 195,282,936 of NC_050573.1, forward strand.
ATAAGAGACTCTCTATATAGAAGGCAGAAGAAGTAAAACATTTATTCAGATACCAGAGGATCAAATCCCAGAACCAATAACCCCAATTTGACATAGCAATAATTGTATTCCAAAACCAGTAAGTCCACTTCAATGTAACAGCAAGGAGATTGAAACACAGTATCACAGCAAAGAGCCAAGTCATCATGTAACCTTCCCTTCTGCTAGGGCCTTCCTGTAAACACACTCTCACGAATCCCAACTGTCTGCTTGCCTGTGTCCTCTCCTTCCACAGTTCTGAAAGCCCTTGCATTTCTCAGAGCCCTTCCAGTTCTCTCTCTTGAAGTTCTCTCTTCTTCTTGCAGTTCTGTCTTCTTCCCATCTCCACTCTCCACAGCTCTCTAGTCTTTGCAGTTCTGTAGTCTGAGCTTAATAGCTACCCACAGGATATATATATACCCTGTGTAGGCCTGGGGCTTACCACCTAATAGTAAAAGGGTATGGGCCTGCCTACAAACTAGCCTCTCCTAATCAAGCCTCCCTTAACTAGCTCCACCTGAGGCCCATTGAATGGGGGGGGGGGGTGGAGAAGATCTTTGATCACATTAGCATCACAAATGTCAAGGTGAATGAAGTGGAAGGGCTGGAGTTTAAAACAAAACAAAGAAAATTTTTTTTGTTATTCTGAACTTGATAAACAGCAACAAACATGAAAATTCCCATCTACAAAGAACAGAAAAAGAAAATTGCATAGGAAACTGTGAATCTATAATATACAACTTGGCGGGGGGGTTGGGAGTTGAGTACATAATATATTCAACATCATAGTTTCAAAGCTGTTCTGCTTATATGTGTCTCTTTCTGAACTACTTCTGTTTGCTTCTGTGCATTCTTTTAAATGTTTTATTGGCACTGTTATTTTTTTCCTTTCTTTTGGTTTCACTATCACTAACCCTTCTTTCTCTCTGCAATTCTTCTGCTTACCCAAAATAAGAAATGAGCGTAATCAAGCATGATACAACAATACATTGGCCAAATAAATATATACAATATATATACACACACACTTGCATGTATATATGCATACATGTGTGTATATTTGCTTATATACACACATACATGCATATATACATATATGTACACCTGTACGTATATTTATATATATATGTCTCATTCTGTTATTTTAGTCCATTGTCTCTCTCGGTAGGTAAGAAACATACTTCAACTCCCTAGAGTCATGCATAGGCATTACAATGCTCATAGCTCTCAAGTCTGTCAAAGTTGTTTTCCTTGACTATGATATAGTCCTACTATAGAAATTTTTCTCCTGGTTCTGCTTACCTCACCCTCTATCAGTTCCTGCAAACTTTCCCAAGTAGAAGGGCTATCTTAGCCAAAGAATAAATAAGCACACTTCGCCAGGGCCCAGAAGTTCCAAGACCCCAAATTAACCAGAAGACTTTTACCTCCTAAAGAACATAAAAGTAGCAGCTAAGACCACATGCCTCACCTCTGGCCCCCAGGACCTGGTCTGAGGTTAAAGAGGGAACAAGTATTCACCCCTCTATGGTCTGAGTTTCCCTTCTAATTTCTCATCTGGCCAGTGGTCACTCCTGTTATACATCAAAGCCAACATTTCCTCCTGACAGCTTTCTGGCTCAATACTTCGGACGCAAAGATCTCAACTTCTTCCATTTAATGTGTCACCACAGGGCAAGAAGAAGCAAAGAGACTGAGCAAAACAGTTGATCCTAGGTGGAGGGACCAAATCTCACTGATTTCTATAGGATTCTAAACTCTCTCCCCATTATCTTATGTGAATGGGAGCTGATTAATGCAGTTTTTCAATCAGCTTGAAGTTATAGGGCTTTTAAAAGCACCTCTTCCTATATTGGGTCTGAATATGACCACTGGTCCATTGTTAAGAAGACAAAGACAATTTATTATTGGGTCTCAAAGACTGAGGCTGTTCCAAAAATAAATTGGCTGATTTGGAATCATCCCTTAGTTTATCCTAGGGAACAAGTTCCAATGACAATGAATATGATTTGGTTAGCTAGGCTTAGTTTGGAGTATATGGGGTGTTCAGGAGTAAGGGCAAGTACGAGGGCTCACCAAGCTCTTTTTAGGGCTGTTCAGACACCTTTAGTGTTGACCTGATTTGCTCAGCTCTCCTTTGTGGCTCCAAGAAGCTGTAGCATGCATAGTGGCCACACTCATATAACCATCTCAGCAGATGGGCCAAACCAGGTTGAGGGTAACTGAAAGGTCTCAAACATTTTGGCGAGATAGGAAGGTGTCTACTGCACGCATGTGAAGACTTCCCCTGGCAGAAGGGGTGGATGACAACAATTTGTTCCCCTGGCCATTAAGGTGGCTGAAGCAGGCCTGTGGAGTGCTTAGAGCTCGGTCAGGCATCAAAGACACCAAGGTCATTCAGTGCTTCCTGGGCCATCACCAGTCATCTTTTTTTTTTAATGGAAAATGTTTATTTTTTCCACTTACTAGTATTCTATTTTTTCTAATTACATGTAGAAATAGTTTTCAACATTCATTTTTATAAGATTTTGAGCTCCAAATTTTTTTCTCCTTCCCTTTCCTCTCCCCAAGACGGCATGAAATTTGATATGGGCTATACATGCACAATCATATTAAACATATTTCCACATTTGTCATATTGTGAGAGAAGAACCAGAACAAAAGGAAAAAAAAAACAGGAGAAAGAAAAAAAAAGGGCAGCTAGGTGGCAAAATGAGTAGAGCACCAGTCCTGGAGTCAGGAGGACCTGAGTTCAAAACTGGCCTCAGACACTTGACACACTTACTAGCTGTGTGACCTTGGGCAAGTCACTTAGCCTCAATTTCCCTGCCTTCCCCCTGCCAGAAAGAAAGAAAGAAAGAAAGAAAGGAAGGAAGGAAGGAAGGAAGGAAGGAAGGAAGGAAGGAAAGAAGGAAGGAAGGAAGAAGGAAGGAAGGAAGGAAGGAAGGAAGGAAGGAAGGAAGGAAGGAAGGAAGGAAGGAAGGAAGGAAGGAAGGAAGAAAGAAAGAAAGAAAAATAAATTAGCACACTTCGGTTTGCATCCAGACTCCATAGTTCTTTCTCTGGATGTAGATAGAATTTTCCATCATGAGTCATTTGGAATTGTCATAGATCATTGCATTGCTGAGAAGAGCCAAGTCTATCAAAGTTGGGTCATCACACAATGTTGCTGTTACTGTGTACAATGTTCTCCTAGTTCTGCTCACTTCACTCAGCATCAGTTCATGTAAGTCTTTTCAGGTTTCCTGAAATCCGCCCACTCATCATTTCTTATAGAACAATAGTATTCTATTACATTCATATACCACAACTTGTTCAGTCATTCTCCAGTTGATAGGCATCCCTTCAATTTCCAATTCTTTGCCACCACAAAAAAGAACTACTATAAATATTTTTGTACACGTGGGTCCTTTTCCCTTTTTTATGCTCTCTTTGGGTTATAGACCTAGGAGTGCTATTGCTGCATTAAAGGGTATGCCCTTTGGGTATAGTTTCAAATGCTCTCCAGAATGGTTGCATCAGTTCACAACTCCATCAACAATGCATTAGGGCTCCAATTTTCCCACATTTTCTCAAACATTTATCATTTTCCTTTTTTGTCATATTAGCTAATCTGATAGGTGTATATGGTACCTCAGAGTTGTTTTAATTTGTATTTCTCTAATCAATAGTGATTTGGAGCATTTTTTCATATGACTATAGATAGCTTTAATTTCTTCCTCTGAAAACTGCCTGTTCACATCCTTTGACCATTTATCAATTGGAGAATAACTTGTATTCTTATAAATTCTGAATCAGTTCTCTACTTGTTTTAGAAATGAGGCCTCTAACAGAGACACTGGCTGTAAAACTTGCTTCCCAGATTTCTGCTTCCCTTCCAAACTTGGTTGCATTGGTTTTGTTTGCATCACCAGTCATCTTGACTTTTGTCCTGCCACTGGACTCCAATGAATCAGGAGGAAAGAGTAAGGCTGATGACTTTGCACAACTCTGCCTCACTTAAATCCAAGTCATGCACAATTCAAGCTGTCACCCATGATGTCATTGGTTCTCTTCAAAAACAAAGGACAAACAACAGGAACAGTCTAGGACTCTTGGGAGCACAATCTCATCAGAAAAGTCACTACTAACTGTTGGGCTATAAAAGAAATGACACAACACTTTATTCCCTTTTGAGTCTTTTTTTTAACCTCTCCTCTTGTACTTCTAGAGTGCATAGAACAACTGTCCTCCTCCAACCCCTCAGACTTGTTAATGTTTGTCTTTTGGCAGAAGCCCATGGCAAGCTGCTCATGCTTGCCCAGGTAACCTGAGAGAGTGAGGATTATGGGCAATGATTTTCAAGCTCAACATGTGTCTAAAGAAGCAGAAATCCAAATTTCCTAGACAGAACAATTCCAGAATACCTGTAAGTTAAAGAGTTAAGTTAAGAATACCTCTAAGTTAAAGAGTTTGGAGAGCTTACCTTTATAGAGAGAAGGGAAATTCCTGAGCAGCAGGCCTCTTGGAAAAAGAAGATTGCCATATGGCCCATAAAGCTGGGGAAGTAGTGAAAACAAACAAACAAAACTAAAAAACGACTAAACTCAGTAGGTCAAGGAACAGATGTGGTTTTTTTTTGGTATTTCTAATTACCACAACAATGCAGGTCTGATTGAAATGGGGTTCCATGCTCCCCAGACCCAAAATGTGTTTTACTTTTGGAGTTCTTAAAATCATGTGGAGTCCTCCTAATGAATTACCTACCTCGAAGAGGCTTATATGGCTGCTTCTTGGGGAAACACAAGAGACATGACATGTAATGGAAGTGCCTTGGAGGGATTCGAAGCATGCACAAACATTCTGTAAATGGTTCTGGTCTGCTAAATGATATCAATCGGTGTCAATTAATTAAATGGAACTGGGGCACCAGTCACCATTTATTGACAGTGAGGGGAAAGCATACTAGAATGGGGATTCAAGTCAATATCAGTAGAGAAAGATACACTGAACCCCTCAGGGGCACTCCAAGAATCATACTCACGTGTTGCTGAACAAAGTTGGAGAAAATCACAAAACTGAGCTGATTGGGTCCTCTACAATTTATGTGACATAATCTCACTGGATCTTCCCTAATCAGTTCACTGTTCTACTCATCATAGCAGCTTTTCCAAACCTTTTCATCCAACTCCAAACTTCCCAGGGCTTTGCCCTCTCAACTGAGAATGTTGCCTCATATTTTACTGGAAAAAAATGAGGCCATTCACTGAGAGCTCCCTCTTCTCTCCTCCCCCTCATCTTGTATCATTCTAGAATGCATAGAGCAGCTGGCCTCCTCCAACCCATTTTGAACATTTGTCTTTTGGCAGAAACCCATGGCAAACTACTGATGCCTGAGAGAGGTGGCCTGAGAGAGGATTATGGGCACTGTTCTTCAAACTCAGCATGTGTGTAAAGAAGCAGAGATCCAAATTCCCTAGATGCAAGAATCCCAGCATCTTGCCTTAGCGAAGTAGGGAGATTTCTTTGCCCGCACCAACCTTGTGAGTTGCCTTCTGCGACTATCTCCTCCTTCACCCCTGTTTCACATAGAGCAGTAGCCCTTCTTCTTGCTGAAGCAAACCTCTTTCTACTTGCACAAGTGAGAGCAGTATGGAATTACGACCAAAGAATTATTAAACTACCTATACTCTTTGACCTAGCAATACCACTACTTGGTCTATTTCTGAAGATAATAAGGAGAACAGGAAAAGAATCTACATATTCTAAAATGTTTATAGCAGCTCTCTTTGTAGTGGCAAAGAACTGAAAATTGCAGGGGTGCAGGGGTGAGGAATGGCTGAACAAGTTGTGGTATATGATTGTAATGTAATACTACTGTGCTATAAGAAATGATGAATTCAATGGTTTTAGAAAAACATGGGAAGACTAGAACAAAATAATGAAGAGTGAAATGAGCAGAATAAAGAGAACATTGTACATAGTAACAGCAATATTGTTTTAAGCACAGCTTTGAACAAATAAGTTATTTTGACTATTATAAATATTCAAATTAACTATAAAGGACATATGAAGAAAGATGCTATCTGTATCCAGAGAAAGAATGGATAAATGGAAGTATGTATAAAATAATTTTACATACACACACATATATGTATATATATACATATATATGTGTATACATATATATATATATATATATATATATATATATATATATATATATATATACCTATTTGTGTCTAATGGTAGCCATCTCTAGGATGTAAGGGGGAGGGAAGAAAAAAAAAGAATAACACGATAACTTTGTTGTTTATTTGAAAGGAATAGAAAGTTGTGCATAGCAGATTTGTAGTTTCAGGTGCAATAAACTTTTTTTGTTGTAATATGTTATTTTATTGTACTATATTATGGAAATGCTTGTTTTATTCCATAAACTAAACATAAAATTTAATAATGAAAAAAGTGATACTATTCCATTCAGTGGTAGGATGAATTAACAACCAATCCTCCATGGAACCGAGCCAAGGCCCCACCCCCACTAACAACCAGTTTGCCAAACTCAACCTAAAATTAGGTACTGGTTCTACCAAACCAGTGCAAACCAGCTGAATCCTACCACTGATTCCATCCTGTCTCCAGCAGATAGTCCCTTCTACCAACCTTACTCTCTCACTAATCTTCACTTTTTCATTGTTTACTGACTCTTCCTTACTGTTTATACACATGCCCATGCATAGCCTCCATCCTCAAAAGAACGTTGCATTCCTTTTAGCTATCATGATGCAAAGCTCTTCATTTTCATGGTGAAATGCCTTGAGAAGGTCTTCTACAGGAGGTGCCTCCACTTCCTTTTCTCTCACTCTCTTTGTAACTTTTTGCAATTTGGCTTCCAACCTCATTATTCAACCCAAAATGCTCTCCCCTAGACTTACATTCATAATGATCCCTTAATAGCCATATCTAAAGAGTCTTTTCTCAGTCTTCATCCTTCATGATTCTATCATCAGCCTTTGACCCCATCATCCCTTCTGCCTTGATGCTCTTTTCTCTCTTGGTTCTTGGGACATGCTTTCTCCTGATTCTCCTCCTACCTCTCTGATGGTTCCTTCTTAGTCTTCTTTGCTGGATCTTCATCCAGGTCATGCCCATTAATTGTGAAGGTCCCCTGAGGCTCTGTCTTGGGTCTTTTTATCTTCTCCCTCTGTAATATATCACTTGATGAACTTATCAGCTCCAATAAATTCAATTTATCATCTCTATGCAAATAACTTTCAAATCTTCTTGTCCAACTCTAACTTCTCTTCTGATCTCCTGTCTCATCAGACATCTCAAACTAGATGCCCCATAAACCTCTTAAATTCAATATGTCCAAAACTGGACTCATTATCTTTCCCCCAAAATCCTTCTCTCTTCTTAACTTTTCCATTACTTTTAAGGGTACTCCAATCCTCTCAAACACCCAGACTCACAACCTGGTAACATCCTCAACTCCTTCTCTCACCATCTGTTTCCAATATATTGCCAAGACCTGTCGTTCCTTTTTTTTCTTTTAAATGGCATTTTATTTTTTCCAATTACATGTAAAGACAATTTTTAACATTCAATTTTCATATAAAATTTTGAGTTCCCAATTTTCTCCCCCCCCCAAGATGGTAAGCAATTTTATATGGGCTATATATATGCAATTATATAAAACATATTTCTGTATTAGTCATGTTGTGAAAGAAAAACCAGAACAAAAGGAAACACACACACACAACCAATCCTCCATGCTTCAGTCTGCATTCAGACTCCATCAGTTCTTTCTCTGGACGTGGATGGCATTTTCCATCATGAGTCTTTTGGACTTGTCTTGGATCATTTTATTGCTGAGAAGAGGAAAGTCATTCATAGTTGATCATCGCACAATGTTGCTATACTGTGTACAATGTTCTCCTAGTTCTCCTCACTTCACTTTGCATCATTGCATGTAAGCCTTTCCAGAAGATCTGTCATTTCTACCTTAATAACATCTCTCATACCTATTCTCTTCTCTGATGCTGCCACCACCCTGGTGCTGGCCTTCATCACCTCATGCCTAGACTGCTTTTTATTGGTCTTCCTGCTTCTTCTTTGATGCTTCTCATCACTCCAATCCATCTCTCACTCAGCTGTCAAACTGGTCTTAAAAGAGGGCCTATGGGCAGCTATGTGGTACAGTGAATAGAGTGCTAGACCTGGAGTCAGAAAGACTCATCTTCCAGAGTTCAAATCCAGTCTCAGACGCTTACTAGCTGTGTGACCCTGGACAAGTCACTTAACCCTGTTTACCCCAGTTTCCTCACCTGTAAAGTGAGTTGGAGAAGGAAATAGCAAACCACTCTGGTATCTTTGCCAAGAAAATCCCAAATGGAGTCACAGAGAGTTGGACATGACTGAAACTCCTGAACAACAAAAGCAAAGGTCTAACCATTTCATCCTTCTCCCCCATTATATAAACTCCAGTGGCTCTCTATTACTTCAAAGATCGAACATAAAATGCTCTGTTTGGTATTTGAAGCCCTTCATAACTTGGCCCCTTTCTACCTTTCCAGTCTTTTAACACATTACTATCCTCTACACGTTACATCCTCTTCAAAAAAGGACAAACAGACAATCCTCTACATACTCTTCAACCCAGTGACACTGATGTTCCTCACAAACAATATTCCATCACCCGAATCTGTACATTTTCTCTGGCTGTCTCCCATACCTAGAATCTTCTTTCCCTTCCTCTCTGCCTCCTGGCTTCCTTTGGGCCTCAGCTAAAGTCCCATTTTCTGCAAGGAGCCTTTTCTATACCTTAATCTTATTGCCTTCCCTCTGAGATTATCCCCAGTTTATCCTGTATATATCTTGTTTGTACATAGGAACTTTTTGTTTGTTTGTTTGGCCTTTCTTTGTATCCTCAGAGGTTAGCACAGAGCCTGGTACCTAGTATGTATTTAATAAATACTTTTTTACTGACTGAGGAGGGTTACCAGCTAGATGCTGGGATATTGAGTTCAGAGATTACTCTCCACATGAGTAAATCAAAGATCTAATTGCACATCCTGGCTGACTGCTGATGGGAAACATGTCAGCTATAGATGCAGAAAGATGACCCATGTAGTTACACAACCGTAAATCTGAATGTAAAAGCCCCTTCTGGGGACTCAAAGCATTGCTGTTGTTCATCCTTCACTCCTGAAGATGGCCGATGACATCAGGCACGTGATATTTTGACTTGCAAGTTAATTGCATTTGAATGAGGCAGAGCTGTGCAAAGTCATCAGTCTCACTCTCTCCTCCAGGGCCATTGGAGTCCGGTGGCAAGACACAGGTCAAGGTGATTGGAGATGGCCCTAGATGAAGTGGGAGACCTTGGCTTTTTTAAGCTAAGGTATTTCCATGGTCTCAATTTGTCTGAGGCAACACCCATTCAGTGATATAAGGCTAGGTAAAAAACTGAGGCAAAAGATCGCCTAGTTTGCCTTTATAAAAAAATCAGACTAAGAGGGGAAGACCTACTTACATCAGGGTATTCCAAAAAGTTTTAGCAATTAAAGCTTAAAACTGCTCTAAGAGTTCTGGGACACTGTGTGAATGTACATTATTTCTCCCGATAGAACATAAATTCCTTGAGATTTAGAATTGTTCCATTTTTTTTTTATCTCTGCATCCCTAGCACTTTAGTACAATGCATGGTATACATTAAGTCTTAATAAATGCTTGATGATCGATTGATAAATTCCAGCCCACAATGACCTCTCCTTTCTCTGACCTCCTATGCCTTAGGATGCCACATAGTTTACTACTTAGTAACTCTCTGGCTTTTTTTTTCACATCTAGATGATAAAGTCTTTGAGGGCAGCAACCATTTTTCACGCTTCATTTTGTAACACCCTCCTACTATTCCTACCATAGTGCTAGACAGGAAGTAGATAGTTTTTAAAATACCTTTTGATTATTTTTTGGTTGGAAAAAAGTATCCCTTTACTAATAAAAAGTTTTAATAACTTTTGCTGCCCATCATTCTAAGTTTTGTAATAATTGATCCGGGAAGATCAAATACTGAAGCTGAAGCTTAAATACTTTGGCCATATAATGAGAAGATAGGACTCCTTGGAAAAGACTCTGATGTTGGGAAAGACTGAAGACAAAAGGAAAAAGGGATGGCAGAGGATGAGATAGATAGAGTCCTGGAAGCAATGACAGACTTTGAGAAATACTGGAGGATAGAAGGGCCTGGCGTACTGTGGTCATAGGGTCACAAAGAGTTGGACACAACTCAACCACTGAACAAGAACATTAAAAATTTGTGGCTGTCAAAATTCTATTTTATCCTGGTATGTGTTCCATAATGAGTAAGGGGGAGAGGGAAGTATTGAGTGCTATTTGTGATTATAGAATGAATTTGAATGTTTATTGTTCTGAGGGTCCCCCAGACAGAGAGACAGAAATAATTTTTTCTTGGAAGAGTTCATGTAACAGTTAGTATTGTACAACTTGAAAAATTGTACAGTGAAATCCCACGACCATTTAAAGACCAAATTGGGAATTGATAGAGCTGAACTAGAATTAATTGGGACAACTACCCACATCAGAGATCAAATCGTTCTGCTTCTTAGAAGAGGAATTTCAGCAAATGGGGCTCATCCTTTAGAAGAATGAGTGAGAGGTCTTAATTGACTCTATTCCATTATGCCAAATTATACTGAAAACCTCCCCACAGTGAGTGAAGACTGACAATGAGAACATTTTAGGGATGTGGGAGAGAGAAAATTGTCTTTTAGAAAGCTGAGGATTTGTTTTTGTCACTGATCTTTTTGTCCATTGTTGTTCTCTTATAATAAAATTAGTGCTTAGCTAATTGGCTTTTCTGGAAGCCAATTACTTTTCAACAGCTTTAAAATATATTTTAGGCATGTGAAAGTGGAGACTAAGTTGAAACCAGGGGAATGTCAGAGGCACCTTTCACAGGCTATCAAAAGCTGATTATTAAATTTTCAGTGGGGGCATTTACACCTTAGAAATCAGCAAACATTATAAACCAGGGGCTAATTTATTGTTTTATTGATGGTCTAGATTTAAGAAAGTGGTAGAGGGGCAGCTAGGTGGCACAGTGAGTACAGCACTGGTCCTGGAGTCAGGAGAACCTGAGTTCAAATGTGACCTCAGACACTTGACACACTTACATCTGTGTGACCTTGGGCAAGTCACTCATCCCCAATTGCCTTGCCTTCCCCCCTCCAAAAAAAAAAGTGGTGGAGAAAATGTTTGTAATGCAGTTCAAACTTAAAGGTGTGTCATGCATTAATATTTTTTGAAAGCTTGTTGTTAAACACTTAGCAACACATCCCTAGTTGAAATCAAGATGTTCATGCAACTATTCATTATCAACTCTGCAAATATACTCATTTATAGAATTTTAGAGCTCCATGGAATCTTTGAGATTGCACAGTACTATTCCCTCATTTTATAGAAAAGGAAACTGAAGGCCAAAATGTTCAAGAAACCCTGGGAGGAAATGTCCAGGCCATCATTTATTTATTTGCTTGTTTGTTTTTAATCTTTACTTTTTACCAATCTTTTGTTTTTACATCACCTTCATTAACAAATATAGCCCTCTACATACTCTAACCTGGCAAACCATCCTTTGTAACAGAAAATTAAAAGGGGGTGGGGAGGTGGGGGCGCAATTCAGCAAAACTAATCAACACGTTCCTAAGTCTGAAGTATACGCTTGCAATGTTCAACACCTATAGTGCACTACATCTGCAAAGATGGAAGGAAGACACATTCGTCATAGGCGATGACTAAGCTTGGTCATTATAGTCACAGCATTCAGCTTTGTTTTGTTGTTGTTTCATTTCTATAGTTCTAGTCCAGGGGTGGGGAACCTGTGACCTCGAGGCCACATGTGGCCTTTGACTGAACACAGAACAAGAAGGGCATTTGTTCTGCGAAGTTTGGATTCAGTCAAAGGGCCTCACTTGAGGACGTAGAGGGTCACACGTGGCCTCTAGGCTGCAGGTTCCCCACCCCTGTCTAGTCATTCTTTATATGTTCCTGATTCAGCTAACTTTAGTCCATACCAGTTCATCTTAGTCTTCCCATGCTTCTCCAAATATTCCATTGTTATTCAATCATTTAGTCATGTCTGACTCTTAGCGACTTCATTTGGGGTTTTCTTGGCAAAGACACTGGAGTGGTTTGTCATTTCCTTCTCCAGCTCATTTTATAGATGAGGAAACTGAGGCAAACAGGGTTAAGTGACTTGCCAAGGATCACACAGCTAATAAGTGTTTGAGGCTGGATTTGACCTCATGGTGGATGAGTCTTCCTGACTTCAGGCCCAGTGCTTTCTCTGTGCCCCATAGCTCCCCCAAATTTTCCATATTCATCAAGCAATAGCAGGTAGGGGTACAGAGAATAGAGAGCTGAACCTGGAATCAAAAAGACCTGAGTTCAAATGTGACCTCAGACACTTAATAGCTGTATGATTCTGTACAAGTAATTTAACCTCTATCTGCCTCAGTTTCTTGATCCATAAAATGGGGGTAATAATTAGTACCTGTCTCCCAGGGTTGTTGTGAAGAGCAAATGAGACATTTGCAAAGCACTTAGCAAGGTGCCTGATGTCCAATAGGTGTTTAATAAATACTCATTTCCTTCATTCCTTCCTTTTCTAAAGGAACAGTAACAGTCTATCCATTTGTATGCCACAATTTGTTTACCATTCTAACCATTTTCAAATTAATGGACATGCAGGTCAAAGTTTAAAAACCAGCTCTCCAACACACACACACACACACACACACACACACACACACACACACACACTTTGAAGTTTAATTAAGAAAAGTCCATGAGATTTGGCAATTAATTGGTAACTTTGGAGAGTTTCAGTGGAATGATAAGGTCAGAAATCAGACTATGAAGGATTAAGAAAAGAATGAGAGGAGAGGAAGTGAAGACACCTATTTTAGACAGCCTCCTCAAGTAGGTTAGCCACAAAGGGAAGGTAAAGCACAAGAGTTAGCAGGAAAAGAAGGATCAAGGGAGGGTTTTTGGAGGATGAAGATGAGCATGTTTGTAGGCAGTAGATTAGTTTGCATTATTAACATTTTCTCATCATTTTATTAAGTAGAAAGAATTAACAAAATAATAAGTCAAGCCCTTAATTTTGGCATTTTCTGTTTTCTGAGATATAAATGCTTCCATTGAAAATGTAGCGGTTGGCTCATAGGAACAGTTTGAGCATATGTCATTGATTCTATTTTTGGTTCTTTGCTACCACAAAATTTCTGTGAATAAAAAACCTTTCTTCTGCCTTTGGCCTCTTTGGGTATGTATGCCTAGGTAGAGTTCACGATAGATAAAAAGGCTCCAGATGAGACTTATCTGATACTCACACAACATAAAAGAGTTAAGGGAACACAAAGCCTAGTAACAGATGACCTAAGATTAAAAGTGAAATCATCTCAAGAGTGATGGGAGGGCCTCAAAAACAAAATTTGGATGATAAAACCACATATTTCAATCAGAGACAAAGGTGAGGTGTCTAAAGAAATCGATGTGGTTTTACAAGGAAATCATCAACCAACTTGAATTTCTTAAAGTATGTGTAAAATAATTTTACACACAGATATGTAGATAAAAATACACATACACATATATATTGTACATCATATATATAATATATGTGTATGTGTCTAATGGTAGTCATATCTAGGCTGGAGACAGGGAGAGAAGAAAAAGAAATTTACATGGTAATTTTGTTGTATATTTGAAAGGAATAGCAAGTTGTGCACAGGAGATTTGCAGTTTCATGCACAATCATATTTTTTATTGTACTATGTTATGAAAATGCTTGTTTTATTCCATAAATTTAAAAATATAAAGGTCAGTACAAAATATAGGAGCAAGGAACTGAGGTTGAATACTAAAAAGTAGCACTATCTTATTAGGATAATATAATTAATTTTAAATCCCAGAACAAGCTAGAACTCATTATGAATGCAAAAGGCAATGAAAATGTTTTTCAGGCAATGTTTAATATAGGCAAGGGGTAGATTAAAGAAAGTAAAGAACAGCTACTCAGGATGGATGGGGCAATGACAACAGACGACAGAGAGAAGACAGAATTATTCAACCCTCAATTTGTTTTCTTTCCCCAAGAGAATTATATTCAAGTATAATTCAAAAATAGAACAAAAATGGTTAAACACGGAATCGAAACCCAAGACAAGTAGGGAAATGGTAAAAGACCACCTCAATGAAGTCAAGTCATCAAGCTTAGAGAAATTTCATTCCAGGCTACTGAAAGGATTTGGGGATATGATTATTAAGACATTCTCAATTATCTTTGAAAAATTGTGTAGAACAAGAGCGATATTAGAAAATTGAAGCTATATGAATGTCGTCCCACTTTCAAAAGCAAGAAGATATTGATGGCGTGAGAGGGTGAACTCTGAAATAATTGAGGAAACAAAGGTTTCAGCTTCTGGGCATATCAATTTATTAAGCAATACATGCTAGTTGAATAACAAATTGGGACCAAGCCTCTTCAGTTTGCCACTGGACCCTGAACACTGAGGGAGATAGATTTTTATGCATTAAAAGAGAACAATTAGCACCAGTCTTGGAGTCAGGAGGACCTGAGTTCAAAACTGGCCTCAGACACTTGACACACTTAGTAGCTGTGTGACCTTGGGCAAGTCACTTAACCCCAATTGCCCTGCCTTCCCCCCTCCAAAAAGAAAAGAAACAATTAACAGGATATAAACCAAGATACAAGATTAGGTCATCTGTTTTCCAATCAGAGGAAAAATTAGGGGCTTTTTGGGGTGTGAGAGGGATGAGTGAATTTTGAGAGTTGGGAGCGGGGAGAGTGAGCTGGTGGACTTTTCTGGATGTGAAACAGGATGTTATTCAATTACCATGATTAGCAAGCAGGAAAAAGAAACCTAGGTCTCAAAAGAGAGTTGTTTTTGCAAGATGGAGTCAGTTTGATTCATACAATCCTCTCAATAGATTCATTACAAAATTTTAAAGTACATAATTAATGGAGTGATTTACAAAGTCTTCAGAAGGGAAGTGGTTATCACTATAAGATGGTATGGATTCATTTAGAATAAATAATGTCAAACTAACTTTATTTCTTTTTACTTTTTTTTACAAGATCATTCAACTGGTAAATTGGGAGAACTCTATAAACACTGTATTTCTAGGTTTACGAAAGGCATTTGTCAAAGTTCTTCACAGTATCCTGATGGACGAGAAGGAAATGAGCAGAATAAGTCAATGACAGGTTCAAAACTATTTAAATGACTGAGCGCAGCGAATGACCCAGTGCAATTTAACATTTTTATCAATAACTTGGGTGAAGACATAAATGGTATGGAGATCACAAAAGGCTAGAAGTGATAGTATTGGATGATAAAATTAGCACCCCCCCCCCCGCAAAAAAAAAGATTTCTTTAGCTTGAAACAATGCACACAATCTAATATGGTGAAATAGACAGCATTACATCAAGTGATTTTTTAAAAAGTGCTGGTATTTATGCCACTAATGAAGATCACAACACTTTATAAGCTAATAGATGGTCTTCAAGAGTTCCTGTGGCCAAAAATATTCATCACTCTGTGGATAACCTGATGATGAGTCTCCGAATTTATCTAGGCTGGTGTAGTAGCAACTTAGATTTGAAGATCTTTCCCACCCATTAATAGCCCATGTGACCTGCTTATGTCACAGGAAGCTTAAGTCGCATGTGGTAGGAGGAGCTTCCTGACAGGAAAAGGAAGTTATATCTCAGGAAATGCTGAAAGAGAGAGACAGAGAGACAGAGAGAGCGGGCAGTTATGGCTGCTAATGGCCTCTGTCGTGATAGTTAGAACTGAACAGGCTGACTTGGCTGTATTGTGAGTTTGTCCTTGGGAAGACCCCAGCAGGGGGTCAGAGAGGTTTTGGGATGGTGAGGCTCCAAGTTGTGATATTGTGTATTGAGTGTTTTACTGTCCTGATAGATTGGATAAATGGCTTGTGGGATATGGTTCTCTGGTGTCTGAATAAATGGTTTACTTCTTCTACCTTCTATGTGGAGAGTCTCGTATACTTTGCAATACATAGGCATTTTGACAATTGTCATCTACATCAGGGCTGTCCAACCTTAGGTTTTTATTGAAACAATAGACAATATATTTTGATTTGCCATTTTAGTGAGAGCTCTGCAGTAGCTTGGCTTTGTTTACTAAAGCATTTATGTAAATTTCTATGCTTGTAGGCAGCCGCATAAATCATACTGGGGGCCGCATGTGGCATTTTGGACAGCCCTGATCTACGTTGTTATTATTGCCTCACTGATACATTATTTGGCATCACAAACAGGATCACAAGGTAGAAGACCTCTATTTAGAGGTAGAAGAGCTTTAGAGAAAGAAATGGTTATCCCAGGATGGGAGGATATAACTTATTGCTCCCTAGGAAGGGAATGGTCTAAAGGCACTGGTCTCTGTGAAGACTGAAAACAAGAGGCTACATAGTGGAGGACCTAGAGATTTGGAGCGATGTCTCAGAGGTTACTGTTGAGCAAGGAATGGGAATGCCAACAGAGATCTCTATAGGAGGCTGGATTTTACTCACAGCCTATCATATTGTATGTGAGAACAGGCACAGACTATTATAAGAGAGAACTCAGACAGTTACTGAAATGTCTAAGAATATTTCTATACCACAGCAAGATGGAGAACCTCAAGTGGTAAAAACAGAAACGTACTAGCGGTGCTGCAAATTCAGCTAGAAGGCAGAGGGAGCCAAGGAGGTCAGTTCAGCCCAGGTGAGATTTAGCAGTCAGTCTGGTTACCATGGTAACAGGGAGAGAGACTCTAGACAGGAGTATATAATGTCAGAAGCTGAGGCATGAGGTGCTACGTTGTTGCATGGTGCTTCTCACATAGAGAATCAGACATCGCTACACTCTCAAAGAGAAATGCACCCCATACAGCGAAGAAGGCAAGAAACACAGGATCATAATACTGTGTTCAGGGAGGTTTTGGAAGATTTTACACAGCAGGAAATCACAGATATCTTGAGTAGGTTCGCCCAGAGAATGGGAGAATTGTTAATTTCTTGGATGGTAAGAATCAGTGATGAAGGTGCCGCGGGAGTGTTTGTAGATACTGTGGATTGTATGAGATTCACAAATATTAGTCAGAATTCTTTTGTACAGCAAGCTTTTAGGGATTATCATTTGCAAAGAGGTAACCAAATAACCAATTTGTTGGCTTTGGCTGCAGTAGGTTGTAATACAGAATACCCTGCTGATTCTATGTGGCCTACTGCAGATAGACCCTGGTATTCAATTAGGAACTGTGTGAGAAAGTTAAAGGAGGAGGTAATGAAGACTGCTACTATGTTAGAGAACGCTGAAGTTTATTATGAAACTCCCTTGGGAGTCTCTCATAAGAATTTGATCATTAAAACAGCACCCCCACACACACACTTATAAATATGTAATTCTGACTCTGCTGATTGCAGAAGTAGAGAACCCTCTTTCAGAGGTGCTGGATAATATTTCACAGTTAAGTAACTTAGGAGACGGGAAATGATAAATTTCCTTGGGAGATAAGGGTAAAAAAAACAGCGAATTCAGCATTGGAGTGGAGTGACAAGAAGAGAAATGTTTACTGCTGTATTGAAAGTAGGGCTAGATTTTAGAAGAATAGATGGTATTCCAACTAATAAGCTATACAAAATGTACCAAGATAAGGGGCTTAATAACAAACAGAATAGAGAAGTAAGAACTGCCCCTACAAATCCTACAGATCTTGAACCTTTATATCCAAATGAGTCATACCTTCAAGGAGACTAGGGGATAGGCTGAGCCTCAGCTCAGATTAAAGAAACACACAGACAGGATTACAGACTCCATAATAATCTGACTATATGTTGGAAAAATGGATCAAATACTATAACTAGGGCATTGACAGTCACTGGGGCAGAGGCCACCTTGATTTATGGAAACCCTAACAAATTTAAGCATTGGAACTCCTATTACCATCACACGACTAGGAGGGGCTGAAACTTCAGCCAGACAAGTGAAACTGGTGATGAAAATTGGACAATTGCCTAAGAAAGAATATAATATGGTCATTGTACCCATTCCTGAATACATCATTGGAATAGATATATGGAAAGGCATGACTGAATTTGCCTGAGGGGAGATATCAATTTGCAGTAAGGAAGATAGGAATTAATACAGTTTCAGTGGGAAAAATAAAAATGGACCCAATCACTTTTCCCTGAACCTTCTAAAGTAATTACTTTGAAGCAGTATGGTATGCCAGGTAGGCAAGATGAAATTGCCAATACTATAAAGGAATATGTGGAAACAGGAGTGTTAGTCCTCAATGGAATAATCCTGTATGGTCAGTATGAAAGTCAGATGGAACCTGGAGAATGACAGGGGATTATAGACAATTTAATAAAGGGATTCCACTCTTCTGTGCTGCTGTTTCAGATACTATTACCTTAATAGAAAGGATCCAGAAATATGATGGGACTTGGTATGCAGTTATTGATTTGGCCAAAGCTTTCTTTACGATCCCAATGGACTCCAAACAATGGGATCAGTTTCCTTTCACATGGCAGGGCTGACAATATACCTTTACACAATTGCCAAAAGGATATTTGCACAGCCCAACTATTTGTCATAGGATTGTGGCTGAACATTTGGATGA
The DNA here is from genome assembly GCF_011100635.1 of Trichosurus vulpecula. Lineage (NCBI taxonomy): Eukaryota > Metazoa > Chordata > Mammalia > Diprotodontia > Phalangeridae > Trichosurus > Trichosurus vulpecula. The sequence goes on from NC_050573.1 coordinate 195,301,680, forward strand.
ATTAAAGCTACCTGGTGTACAGCTTACCCACTACATAGATGATATTTTGATACAGGGAGAAAATGTAAAAGAAGTGGAGAAGAGGTTGATACTTTTAAATGAGCATATGAAAAGCAAAGGATGGGAAATTAACCCTGCAAAGATTCAAGGACTAGCTCAAACTGTAAAGTTTTGGGGTAAACAATGGAATAAAGGACTGCAAGAAATTCTCCCACAAGCTTAGCAGAAGATTCAAGATTTTCTCATCTCCACCAATAAGAAGGAGGCCCAAAAGTTCATAGGACTGTTTGGATGTTGGAGGCACCACATTGCACATCTTGGACAGATTTTGAAACCCTTATATAAAGTTACCAGGAAAAAAATATGAATTTGATTGGGCACTTGAACAGAGTAAAGCTTTTGAAGAAGCTAAAGCTGCTATATGATTGGCTATAGATTTATGGCCTATGCAAAGGGGACCAGTGGAATTACAAGTGACTGCACAAGATGACTATGCAAATTGGAGTTTATGGCAGAAACAACAAAGCAGAAACGTATCATTAGGATTTTGGTTAAAGAAACTACCTTCATCTGGATTACAATATACACCTTTTGAAAAGCTGTTGTTAGCTGCATATTGGACTTTGGTAGAGACTGAACAACTGACTATGGGCCATGAAGTGATACTAAGGCCTGGAATACCAAATATAACTTGAGTAATAAGTACCCCAGCATCTCACAGAATTGGACATGTGCAAGAGGCTAGCATAATTAAATGGAAATGGTATATTCAGAATAGATCGAAATTAGGCAAAAGTGGAGTTTTTGCTCTATATGAATCTATCACAGGCATCGACATTGATGGAAAAGACAAATCCCCCGAATCAAGGCAACAGTTGGTACAATCCTTGGTAAAATGGAATGACGGGTACGATGGACTGACTGAAGAACAGAAGAAACATGCATGGTTTACTGATGGGACATCAAAATATTTGGGACATAAAAGACATTGGAAAGCAATAGCCTATAATGCATGTACTAAGAGATAGGTGGAAGTATATATATATATATGTATATATATATGTATGTATGTATGTATGTATGTATGTATATGTATATATACATATATATACGTATATCTATACATATATATATATATATACATATATATATGTACTGAACTTATAGCAGTACATTAAACTATTAAAACAGAGAAAGGAGGACAGTGTCATATATTCACTGATTCATGGGCAGTAACTAATGGGTTAGCTACATGGATGCCAATGTGGAAAAATCAAAATTGGGAAATTCATGGTAAACAAGTTTTGGGCAAAGAACTATAGGAAGATATATGGGACGTGTCTTTGGTTACTAATTTGTTGGTTTTTCATGTAGATGCTCACATGCCCCTTGCTACACCAGAAGGTGAGTACAATGCACATGCTGATCGACTAGCAAAGACTGCTACTGAACATATTGTCCCTATTCTGATGCCAACTGATGATCCAGTACTAGCAAAATGGGTCTACCAAATAGCTGGCCAATTAGGGGTCCAGGCCACACACCAGTGGGAACAAGACCGAGGTATTAGTATCACTTATTCATTGTTAAAGCAAGTAACAGAGAAATGTCATATATGTCAATTAGAAAAGGAACGAACTGTCCCTTGGGTAGTAACTGGAGAAATAGAAAGGGGAAAAATTCCAGCCCAGATTTGGCAGATAGATTATATTGGACCACTAACCCAAGGCGAAGGATGCAAATTTATATATACTTGTGTTGACACCTATTCAGGTGTACTAGTGGCTTGTCCTTATAAGAATGCAACCCAGAAAAACACCTGTAAAACTCTAGATATATAAGTCTATATTATGGAACCCCAATGCAAATTCAAAGTGACAATGGGTCACATTTCAAAGGTAATGAGATGAAGAGATATTGTGTATTGAACAATATAGAGTAGATATGTCATATTCGATATTGTCCACAAGCATCTAGACTGATAGAAAGAATGAATGGATCATTGAAAGAACAGTTAAGAAAGTTAAGTTCTAATAATTCATATCAACATTGGAAGGATAATTTGTTCACTGCTTTATGTAATTTGAATAATAGACCATTAGGAGGAAGTACACCTCTAGCCAGAATGATGACCCCGAATCTGCAAATTAGAAAACAGAAAACACATAAGATCCAAAATATTGAGTATTGGACTGTGAGGGAAGATGTCCCACCACCGTATCCAGGAATACCTGGTTCAGCAGGATATGATTTATATTGTTTAGAGAACTTTTGGTTGGATAGAAAAGAGATAAGAAAAATCTCTACTGGGATATGTATGAGAATCCCTAAGAATCATTTTGGACACATATTACCTAAATCAGGATTAGCAGCTCAAGGAATACATATATGGGCTGGAATGACAGATTCTAGTTATCAAGGAGAAATTATTGTGACATTCCAGAATTTAGGTGAAAAACCTATACAGTTGTGTAAAAATGATAGAATAGTTCAATTGATTATTATTCCTTGTGAAACAATACCTCTTGTGAAAACTGACCATCCTTCCAAAGTAACTATCAGAGGAAAGGAAGGATTTGTTCTACTGACAGAATAAAATTGGGAGCTAAAGTATTGGTAAGGCGGTAGCTGGATGATGTTCCAAAGGCTGCAGAAATTATTGCACATGGGAAAGAAAACACTGTGACAGTGGCTTACCCAGGAGAAAATAGTTATGAAATTGTACCCTTTACTCATGTATTCTATCATGAATGAGGCTATGATAGTCTCTTTGTTTCTTTTTGGATTTTTTTCTATTAAATTTCTTTGTGAGATTTGTTTCCTGCAGGCTTAGTACCATCCACCTGCAGATGCCTGATTGCTTAAGCCAGATGTCACCCCCTGATGTGTTTGGATGTCACCCCTGGACCTGTCCACAACTGTGATGTGTCATACCTGGACCTGGCATCAACTGAGCTCCAGAGGCCAGCTTGCTGAAGAACTGACCTCTCAAATAGGACTTTTAATCTCTTGGGGCAGGGACAGCTCTATGTCCAGTTTTAGCAGGAAGAAGCTTTGGAGGATGAGACCTTCGCCCCTCACCCCAAGATTTTGAGCCCCATTCATTCGAGGAGGGAATGATGACATTGTTTTATGTGCTTATCTTGTGTTATCCCTGTTATATTGTAGTGTAAAGTTCTGTTGACACCAGTTATCCCAGAATTCCCATTGCCCTATGTAATGGATATGAAAGACCAAATGTAGTAGCAATTTAGATTTGAAGGTCTTTCTCATCCATTAATAGGCCATGTGACCTGCTTATGTCACAGGAAGCTTAAGTCACATGTGGTAGGAGGAGCTTCCTGACCAGAAAAGGAAGTTTTGTCTCAGGAAATGCAGAGAGAGAGAGAGAGAGAGAGAGAGAGAGAAGGAGAGGGAGAGAGAGCAGTTATGGCTGCTAACGGCTGCTAATGGCCTCTGTCATGATAGTTAGAACTGAACAGGTTGACTTAGCTGTACTGTGAGTTTGTCTTTGGGAAGACCCCAGCAGGGGGTCGGAGAGGTTTTGGGATGGCGAGGTTCCATGTTGTGATATTGTATATCAAATGTTTTACTGCTGTGTAGACTGGATTAATGACTTGTGGGATCTGGTTCTCTGGTGTCTGAATAAATGGTTTACTTCTACCTTCTATGTGGAGAGTCTCATATACTTTGCGATACAGAACTTCATAGGCATTTGGACAATTATCATCTACATTGTTATTATTGCCTTACTGATACAGCTGGTCCTCAGATAACACATATTACCCATCACCAATTCCCTACTTCTTTTCTACCCATCCCTAACCTCAGAAATGAAATCACTAAATCACAGAATGTTCGTTGAATTGAAGGATGTAGGAGAGAAAATTTTATTTGGAATGTAAAGAGCTGGTAAAAAAAAAAAAAGATGGTGTCCCAGAACAGGATTTAGATTGTGTACTGTACATTTTTAAAAGGGTTAGCAGACTTCTGGCCAAGAATGGAGTATGCAAATCTAATCAGAAGGGCATTTAACTAAAAGAAAACTGGTTTATGTATGTTCACCAAGCTAGATACTATAGAAAATAAGTTCAATGAATAAGAACAATAATTGAGACACGGTAAAAGTTCACGATTAATCATAAATCTAGAGCTTGAAGAGATCCTGGAGGACATCTAGGTCAACCTCATTACTTTAAAGATGAGGAGACTGGCCGAATAAGGTTAAGAGACTTTTCCAAATGGGTTGATCTAATTACGTTAAGCAATTTACAGAAATTAAATCCAAGTCATCTGACTCCAGAGTAAGTTCTTTTACCAAAAATCAATAGTAAAACCCATGACCTCAAATGTCCTTTAAAAAGGACCCAAAGTTTAGGCAACAAGCAAGATGAGCTAGAATTCTTAAAATAAGTAGACAAATTTGACCTAAAAGTACTGTTATAACTTCATTGGCTAAAATACAAGATTCAAGTGTAGATTTGAATTTTGTTGTTCAGTTGTTTTCAGTTGCATTTGACTCTTTGTGACCCCATTTTGGGGGTTTCTTGGCAAAAATACTGGGCTGGTTTGCCATTTCATTCTCTAGCTGATTCTACAGATGTCACTTTAAATAGGGTTAAGTGATTTGCCCAGGGTCACCCAGGTAGTAAGTGTCTAAGGCCAGATTTGAACTCAGGAAGATGAGTCTTAACTGACTCTGGGCCCAACACTCTATCCACTGTGCCGCCTAGCTGCCCCTATAGAGTTGAATAAGAATGCCTTATTCAAGGAAATAAAGTAGGTAAAAGGGAGGAGATAGCGTTTATATTAACAAAATATACTCATGAGAGGAAATATAGGACAGGAAGAACATGGTTGAGAGGATTTGAGCAAAGATCGATGGAGGGCAAAAAGAAGTGATTTTGTGATCAGGGTATACTATAGTCCACCTGGACAGAAAGAAGAAATAATTGAAAACTCCATAGGAAAGATCATAAATCTAGCACAGAGACACAGTTTATTAATGATGAGAGACTTCAATGAATAAAACATCTGCTTGAGCTTTCTTTCTGCTAAATGACAAGCAGCTAATATTCTTTGGCCTGTCTTAGTGATAATTTTATGTTTCAAAAGTTATAAAGACCCAAACAGGAAATTCTGTGTCGGACCTGATTCTCACCAACAGGGAGAGACTGTTTACTGAGATGGAAATGATGGGAACAAAGAAGATAGAAGTGTCTGCTGCCACTTAGAATCTGTGATAGAAAAGAAGCAAGTTGATCATTGCCTAACATGTACCCTAACTTTTGGAAAGTAGTTAGCTAGCAAATAATAATAGCTAGCATTTATGTAGTGCTTTAAGATTTGCAAAATGTTTTACAAATACTATCTCATTTTATCTTGGCAATAATCCTAGGAAGTAGGTACTATTATTATCCCATTTTTCAACTAAGGAAACTGAGGTAGACAAAGGTTATATGACTTTCCCAGGGTCACATAGCTAAAAAGTATCTGAGGCCAGATTTAAATTCAGGTCTTCCTGACCCCAGGTTTTTCAATCTGTCTACCACCATGTAGCTGCCTCTAGGCCATATGTCAAAGGGATCAAAGGAAGAATAGAGTAGGCTTCAAAGGGCCAAATTTCTACAGTGGAAGTCAGCCCAGGATGGATGGTTGGTCTCAAAAATTAAATTCTGATGACACAAAGGGAAATAAACGCAATGAGAAACAAAAATGAGAGAGATTTGAAGAAATTGATACATATGTCCAGGGAAATCACCCACCAACTTTGATTTTTGAAAGATGTAGAGATGATAGAAGCAAGAGCTGGAAATAAAATGAAGACAAAAGTGCTACGTTGACCTGGAGAAGTACTGTCAGGACACAGCATGAGCTGAAGTTGGTAAGAGAATCCAAGTAAAAGGGAAAAGTGAGATGTTGATACTGGCAACAGAGAAGGCAAAACTGCCCAAGTCTCACGTTTGACTCTGGTTTCTCTGACAAGAAAACCTTACCCGGAAGTCACGAAACAAAAATGGCTCACAGGGAGCTGATGCATGAGCTGGGGAAGGAGATGACAACCACAGCGATGATGACGATAGCTAGCGTTTATATAACTCTTTAAGGCTTACCAAATATTGTACATTCTACATACGTGATCTTATCTGATCCTTACAACAGCCCTGTTAGGCAGGGTAAAAGGCAGGAGATAGGGAAGAGTTTTATTATTAATAATATTATTATCCCCAATATTGTTATTATTATAATTATTATTATTATCCCTTTCTACAGATGAAGAAACTGAGGCTAAAAAAGGCAGTGACTTGCCCAGGGTCACAGAGCTAAGTAAGAATCTGAAGGAGGATTCGACTTGAGATCTTCCTGACTCCAAGTCAAGCCCTCTATGCCACATAAAAAGGCAAATAAACTATATTCTCAGGTACTGGAAGAGAAGACTATTAGGCCACTGTCAGTGATATCAGAAAGAAGAGAGATAAATGGGAGAGATACCACAAAACTGAAGAAGGGCAAAATGTCCCAATTTTTCTTTTTTAAGACACGAAAAGAACAATGTCCGAGAGTTAGATGCCAGCAAGCTTGGCTTTTTGATTGTTAGGAAAATTCTAGAACAAGTCATTACGAAGGAATGCTTAGTAAACATCTAGCAAGGGAAACAGCAATTCCGAAGAGCCGACAGAGCTTCATTGATGATTATATTTCTCTTTTTCATTGGGTTTGTTAAGTGGGTCAATCGGGAAAATGTTACAGATACTATTTACCTAAATTTCAGCAAAATCTTTGATGAGTATCTCGTATAATCCCTGTAGAAAAGATGGAGAGATGTGGACTAAACAATATAATTGGATAGATTTAGCTTCAGTATAACGTTAGCAGATCTGTGGAATATCCCAGGGACCTCTGCTTGGTCTTGTATTGTTTAAAATTCTTATCAATAACCTTGAAAAAGGTATAGATGGGGGTGAAGGGAAGGAAATAAGCATTTATTATAAGCACTTACTATGTGCTTTATAAATATTATTTCATTTGATGATCATATCAACCCTGGCAGGTAGGTGTTATTATTTATAGTTGAGAAAATTAAGGCAGACAGGTTAAGTATTTTGCCCAGGGTTCCATGGCTAGCAGGTGTCTGAGGCAGTATTAAACTCAAGTCTTCCTGACTCTAGACCTAGCACTCTATTCAATGTGCTAACTCATTGCCAAATTTACAAAATGTCCATATGACACGAAGCTGGGAGAGACGGACAACAAGAATATTGGATGACAATCAACATGTGGGATGACAGTTGGGACCCAAAGAAATCTTAAAAGTTTAGCAGATTGGGCTGAATCTATCAACATGGAATTCAGTATGGACAGATGTAAAGTTGTACACTTCTTTTCAAAAAATCAGCTTCACAGGTATAGGATGGGTGTGGCATGCTAAGATAGCAGTATGTCTGAAAAAGATCTGAGGGTATCAAGCTCAATCTGAGTCAGCAAGGTTGATGAGGCAAGCAAAAGGAAAAAAAAGGTAATGCAATTTGGACTGCATTAAGAAAGGCATTGCTTCCAGGAATAAGGAAGAACCTCTATATTCTGCCCTAGCCAGAGCATATCTGGAATATTATGTTAAGTTCCAGATGTCACAGTTTAAGAAGGATATTGATCAACTAAAAAGTATATAGAAGGGCTCAACCTAGATGGTGAAGGGTCTTGAAAGGTCAATGTCTTATGACAAGAGATGAAAATATTTGGTTTGGTTTTTTTGTTTGTTTGTTTCTGCTTGGAGAAGAGAAACCTCGGAAGGACGTGGTAGCTATTCTGGAATCTGAAGGGTTTTCAGGTAGAATAGAAATTAGTTTCAGTCAGTTTGACCCCAAAGACAGAATCAGGAGCAATGGATAGAATTTTCAAAGAGACAAATGTAGATTTGATGTCATATCAAACTTCTAACAATTCAAGATGTCCAAAAGTGCAATGGTGCCTTGACAGGTGGTATTGGAGGTCTTCAAGCAGAGGCTGAATGAACCTATATCAGGTATGTAATATTATGAAGAGCCTCCTCTCCCTGACAAATCAATTTACCCTGAACACTAAATTTCCTAATTATAACTCTATTCTCAGGATCCTTTTGAGATAGGTCAGATAAATTTATTCCCATTTTACAGATGTAGTTACTGAGGCACAGAGAAGTTAAGCAACTTGCCCAAGCTCACACAGCATACCAACAGGAGAGTCTGGATTAGAACACATCTCTTTATTTTTCAGTCTAATCCTTTCTCCACTAGACCACCCAGAATCCCCTCTCATCGCATGTTCAAGTAGGTTCAAATCACCACAGGAAATCAACCAGATAAATGTGTCATCAAGCACAGCTCAACACATCCGAAGCATTTGATGTCCCAATTTCAGCAGAAATGTGTTTTTTTTTTAAATATAAATATCTTAGCTTGATCATGAAAGAAATGGGGAGTGTCTCTGGAGAAATCCTCCTTACTCATGCCTCCTGCTCAGACAGAATGAGTTCAGCTGTTTGCCTGCTCCCCTGCTTGGTAGAGAAGAAAAGAAACTTAGGAATATGCAAACAAACAGATTGTTTTGATTAATCTCTCTTTTTTTTTCTTTGCATATAGTTGTTTGCAGGACAAGAAAATATTGTCATCAGTCATCAGTGAAAACAATCACTAGCAGTGAGCAGTGCCAAAGCCAATATCATAGGAACATCTGCTGCATATAAGCCTAAGCCAACATTTCCTTTTAATGTCCTAATTATAGATATTATCATTGAAAATGATTCAGTAACAACTGTTGCGCTAATCTAATCTGAAGTTGCCACTTGCTGCTGCTGCTGCTGCTTACTGGGTCTGCCTGGGGTGATTATGATAGTAGAAAGAAGACAGACCATTGGGTTCAAAGAAATACAGAAAAGGATCAAGTCTGAGCACCTTCTAGGCCCTCAGCTTAGACTGGGTTGACTCCCCTAGGCTGTAATTTTCAGAACTCAATTCAACCAGAATATTTCCCAGGGAAGACGGATAGGAGGAAGGGGAGAAATGTGGCTTTAAGTAAAAGGGAAGGAATTTCTGGTTGAGAAAAATAATTTTTCACTGTGGTTTTACAAGAGAAAAGCAGCTTCTGATGTCCTGACTCTCTGTACCTCCCCCACCCCACTCCCAACTGTCCTATGGGCTCCCTAGTTCCTTTGACTAATTGTCATAGGACAGAGTCCCCCACCCCTCACCATTCCACTCACTATCCTGGAGGGTGTACCATTTGTCAAAGCTCTTCTTCGTACAATGGGATACTCACCTTAAGTCTGGACATATGCTGTATTCAATGAATCCTGAGACTATATTAGCCTGGAGGGAGGAGGGGAGCTCAGTGGTAGTAATCACACCCTTAAGTCATGTTAATCTTGCATTTTACTAAAACTGCCAGATCATTTTTTATAAGGATTACTATTTATTCATGACTCCCATTCTATACTTGCAAGGTTGATTTTTAAGGCAGGCAGCACAGTATAGTGGATAGAAAGTTGGCCTTGGAGTCAACAAAACTTGAGTTCACATATACTCATTTTGTTCCTCAGGCAAATTTCTAACATTCTAAATTGCAGATGAGCTATCAAACTGATATGATAATGGAGTTTCTTTAGTAGAGGTGCCCTATAAAATTGAAATCATAAGTCCAGTACAAAACAACAACCTTAATCTTATCCCATTCAGCCATTCTTTCTAGCCTAAGTTGGTAGTGTTTATGGAGCCTGACTCTGTCATTTGTTAACTATCTGTCCCAGTTTTGTGTCCTCTGCAAATCTGGTGAGTATGCAATCAATGCAAATCTTCTTTTAAAAAAATTCCATAAATTAACCCATTTATTGTTAGACTATGGGCTATAGATATTTGATAAGATTTTACTGGCTTTTCAATTCCTTCAGTCTTCTGATGGCAAATTTGACTGTGTAGGTCCATGCACCATCACCTACTGTTTTCATATAGGATCCACAATGCCAGATACCCACAGCCTGTCTCTTCATTTTAGTCTTGCCACAGAAGGAGCAGGTATACTTAGCATGCTGGCTAATTTCAATTTTCTTCACCATTTTTCTGAGCGATGCACCATAACGTGTTTCATATTTACGAATAATTCTGACCTTCTTGGTACATTTAGCCATGTTGCCAGTTCGGGGGCTGGAGCTCATAGAGACACAAGTCTTTAATAAGAATGTGAACAGCGCAGAGCTGAGGGATGATCCCAGGAGCACCTTCCTGGAGACTTCCCTCCAAATGACAACAATCCATTTTTCCTTATCATTCCACCAGTCCTGAACTTAAGTGTACTATAATCTAGCTCATATTTCTTTATCTTGTCCAAAAGAAAAGTGAGAGGGATATCGTCAAATGCTTTGCTGAAATAGAGATATAATTTATCAACAGCATTCCCCTGATCTATCAGTCTAGTAACCCTACCCAAAAAAGAAAATGAAGTTATTCTGTAAAGAACTTGTTTTTAATAAAGCCCATGCTGGCTCTTAGTGATCACTGCTTCCCTTTCTAAATACTTAGAAACCATCCTGTTAAGAAAGCATTCTGACTTTTTTCAAGGAATATAGATCAAGTCCGTTGGCTAAAGTTTTCAAACTCTTCTCTTTCCTTTTTTTGAAAACTGTAACAGTATTTGCCTTTCTTTAAACTTGTAACACCTCTTCGTTCTCCCACCATTGACTCTTCTTTCTCTCACCATTGATCCTTATTCTAATGCTTACACCATACTTCCCCATTCTAGTTGATTCCAAATTTCTTCACATGGTTAACATATATAGTATGTCTTAAGACAAGATACAACTTCACTCTGCTCTTTATCTGTTGTCCATGAGAGGCAGAGTAGCCTAGGGGATAGTGAGATGGCTTTGGAGTCAGGTAGCCCTAGGTTGTCTTGCCTCTGACACATACTGGTTGTGTGATGATGGGCAGGTCAATTAACTTTTCAGGTCCCCAGGCAAGTTTTCAAGACTCCAAGTTCCAAATGAGCAGCCAGGCTGTAGCTGGGGAAGAAGTTCCTACCCAAGGAATTCTTTATACCAGTGAAATCACAAGTCCAACCTACCCTACCGCCAAAATATTCCATTGTTGCTATATTTCAACCATGAGTGCCACCCTAAGTCTCCATGATACTTAGAAGGTAGCATTGATCTTTTTGCATTAGGATCTCTAACTCACCTTGTTTATTTTACATATTTTCTGCATTTGTCTATAGACATGTAAAGCCAGGAGTTTTATGGCTGGCTCGCTCTTTCCTCCTTGATAAAGTAGGTATAATCTTTGAACCTTGACCTCAAAGGTAGCTGCAAAGATCAAAGGAGACTATCTATACAAGAGTGTTTTGTAAATTATAAAACACAATACAAGTTCAGCATATCATCCTTATCATTCCTAGAGAACTGCAAATTAACTGTAGCCATAATTATGAAGCTGGTTAAGTTTTCATCAAGGACTCTGAACCTCCCTTTTCATAGAATTGCAGAATCTGAGAGTTGAAAGAGACTTTAGCTGCCAGCTAGTCCTACCCATTCTGGAAGCAATCCCCATGACAATATAGCTGACAAGTGGTCATTCACCTTGAAGATCTCCAAGGAATCCACTTTTGTACATCTCTAATTATTAGGAAGCTGTTTCCAGACATTGAACCTCATAAGCGTCCTCTTTGCAATTTCTACTCACTGCCTTCTGGGACCATGTGCCTTCTCCACATGACAACCTTATAAATAGTTGAAACCAGTGTAGCCCCTCTGACTCTTCTCTACTCCAGGCTAAACATGCTTGGTTCTTTTAACCAATCTGTTCCTTTAACCATTAGATTGCAAGCTCATTGAGGTCAGGGACTATCTTTTGTCTCTTTTAGTATCCCCAGTACTTAGTACAGTCCCTGGCTCATAGTAGAAGCTTAATAAATATTTATTGATTTGAATTGAATTGTCTCCCTTTTTTTCTTCTCTACCATCCTTTCCTCTTTCACCCTACCTAATTCGTTCAGGTACCCAAGCTCTCATGCTCTCCTCTTCCATCCTTCCAAACAAAATATTTTCTCCCGATAAGCATTCCATTTTCTGCAAAATAAAGTTCAAAATATTTTGCTTGGCATTCAAGGCCCTCCAAAATATGTCTACAATCTGCCTTTCCAACATTAACTTTAGTTAATTTAACATACCTTGGTGGAATTTGGTGTTAATTGTATTTTAATTTTCATCTCTACTGGTAAAGTAGAAAATTTTGTTTATAGGTTTTAAAAACGTAAGCCATGAACCTTGGGATGTGGGGTAGGGAAGCAAAAGCATTCCTGGATCCTGTAATAGGTGGGTGCTAACTCTACCTATTCATAAGACCACCTCTGACAATGGAAAGGCAAGCCCACTAGATCTTTCATCATTCCTTTAATAAAATAGGCACTGTGCTTATTTTTCAAGGACTGGGGCAAGAGGCTATTAATCTGATTATTCATATGCATCCAGAAAAGAATTCAGAGCAAGCACGGTTCCTAAAGTCCTTTCCTGCTCCAAGTTAATGATTCTTTGATTCTATGTTCCACTGCAGCATCAGACCTCAGCATCAGGGCGTATGGGAGGGAAACACTAGCATCCATACCACCATCGTGTCTTGATTGCACATGTATGTCAGTCTGCATCAAAGCAGATTGCTAGCTGGTCCTTTACACAATTGTAGCAATCTGCAAACAAGTGCTAATATGGCTAATGATATTGCTTCACAGGGTGGCTGTCTGCTTGCTTCAGTCACACCAGCATTTCAGCTTTGTGAAACTCTCAATTCAGACAATTATGAAAAAGCAAGCATTTGTTCAGATAAAAAGAGCTGTCAGGAAGAGGGCAGCTTGCAATTAGGTGGAGCATGTCACCACCAGGGGGTTGGCAGGCTTGGTTCATGTGCTGTAGAGCTAGAGATGACCTTTAACAGATGTAGATTTTCAGAATAAAACCCTCGAGACAGGAGCAGATAAATTAACCAGAGTGGTATTAGCTCTGCTATTTTTCCCATTCTTCTCTGCTTGGATAAGCATTTTCCATGCTCGGAAGGATCACTGTTAACATTTGTCAAGCACAAAAGCTAGCCTGCCCCATCAGTGACCTTGGATCTGAAGAGACCAGTGGTCAATTAATTCCAAATGAGTAAATAGAAAGGTAACATGTTGTGTGATGGATGGAGCCCTAGACTTGGACTCAGAAAGAGCTGAGTTCAAATCTCTCTTTTGAAACATAGTATCTGTGTGACCTTGGGAAAGTGACTTAACCTCTGTAGACCTCAGTTTCCTCACCTGTAAAATGAAGGGGTTGGAGCAGGTGGCATCAATGGTTTCTTCCATCTCCAAATCTATGATCCTATCATCTTTTACCACACCTGAGGTGTCCATGGTTGTCTATTCAGACTCTGGAGAAAAATAAATCCTAGGATACGCGTTCCCCCATAAATAGGATTTTATACAACCATCATCAGCCTCACCATGAAATCCCCATATCTTCACAGAAAATCCTAATAGGTTTTGCCCTAACTTGGGCTAAATGCCCATCCAAATAGACTGAGGAGTCTAACCTAAGAAGACTTAGATATTTAATGCCGCTAGGGCCCCAGTGATTAGCTCAGCGAAAGCTACCATCCAATGACAGTATGTGAGTTGTTTGCTAAGACATTTTAACCTCCCTATAGGAAATGGCATTGGCTATCAGAACCTGCTGATAAATGACAGACTCATAACATTAATAATTGCTGGTATTTGAGTAGCGATTTACGGATACAAAGGATTTTACATACATTGCCTCCCAATCACGTGAGGCAGGCGGCGCAAGTATTATCTCTGTTTTACAGAGGAGAAACTAAGGCTGAGGGATCCTAAATGGTGTGCCCAAGCGATATTGCCAGGCCTGGAACCCGGGTCTTTTGACTCCGTATTAAGCGCTCGTCAGTGTTGCTATCCAGGGAAACAGGGTAAAGGATTTGGAGTGGGGGGAGGGGTGCATCCGAATCTCAGTCCTGCCATTAACTCTCCGTGTGCCCTTGGACATGCTGCTTGACCTCTCTAGGACTTGATTTCCTCACCCATAAAATGAGGGGGCCTGACGCTATAACCTCTAAGGTCCCTTCCAGCTCTAAATTTGAAATCTCATCATACTGAAGTATGGCATTTAACATGGCTTTCATCACGTCGCTCCTCATCTCAAAAACTTTCAATGTCTCTCCATTATAGACAGAGTAAAGTTAAAATTCTTTACTAGGCTAATCGGGGCCCTCTACAATTAAGCCCAAATCTACTTTTTTTTTCTGCCTTATGTCTCATAACTCATTTCTAACTAGCACCCCACCTTTAGCTAGTTTCCCCCAATATTCTCTCTCTCCCCAAAACATCTTGAACTTTCCTGCCTCTAGGATTATGCTAACAACAGTCCCTTCTCCATGAATTCTCTCCACCCATGGAAATTCACCCCACTTTTCAAGCTTAAACCTCACCTCCTTCATGAAGCCTTCCCCAATGGCCATAATTAGAAAGCCTATTTCCCTTCTCTGAATTTCTTTGGCTCATTTTGTCTACGGGACAATATATCATCACACTGTTTGTCATTGTGACATTGGGCATTATGTCTCTGAGCCTCAGTTTCCACATCTGTAAAATAAAGAGATTGAAGTAACAGCTATGAAGGTGTAGTGGCAGGAGCCCTGGATTTGGAGTCAGAAGACCTGGGTTCGAATCTAGATTCTACCAACTCCTTGTATGACCTTGGGTAAGTCACTAGACCTCAGTTTTTTTATCTGTAAAATTATAAGATTGTATTAGTTGCAATTAAGTTTCCTTGCAGCCCTAATAGTCTTTGTTTTAGAGTCTATCATTCAGATGACACCATTTATTGCCTGGGAGATTTTTTGTGTATACAACTTATCTCCCTTACTAGAAGGTAAATGTCTGTTTATAAGCATCTGCATGCCTTTACTTGTAGTAGATGCTCAATGAATATTTACTGATTGCACGTTCAATAAATTACATTTAACAAACATTTGTTAAGTGCCCATTATGTTCAAGGTACTATGTTAGCTGTTGAAGGGATGCTAAAAAATATGAAAGGGCGCCTAACTTCCAGGAGCTTACAATCTAGTTGGGGTGGGGAGGTGGGAGGGGCGGGGTGGAGGGGGTGGGAGGAAGACATATAGGTCAATCGATCAATGGAAAAGCATTCATTAAGCATTTAACTATGTGCTAAACCCCACGTTAAGTGCTAGGAATAAAGAAAAAGCAAAAATAGTGACTGACATTAGGAGCTAACATAGCTAACAGGGTGGAAGGTAATGTGATGGATAAAAAGTTTGAGAGACACAGTTTCTGGGTAATTAATCATTTTATTAATCATTCTAGCATATAATTAATAAATGGGTCAATGACACTCTTGAATCCCAAAAACCCCTTGTGGAACCCACTCAATGCTTATGCGCCCTTGAAAGAATGGTGTTCCTGAGGGTGACAATTAACTCTGGTTAACATATAATGACTATTATAATGAGAGGTGGGGTTATTCTAATGAGCACCTGAGGGACATGACCGATCACTGGGTCTTGGTCAAAGAGACTTATCTATACCCATATCACCCTGTCTAGGGTAACCTAAACAAAAGGGGGAATCCACTTTTACCCAGACCTATCTGCCTACAACACAATGGGCCAGAATCCATCAATCCTTTTACCTTTCAATCAGATCTGAGTTTTTCAGGTGGATCAGTTTCACCCAAGATTTCATCTCCTTATGAGCCCTGTACTTCAAAGGCTGCCTGAATAACCTACAAGGACTGATTTCTAAATCAGGAAAGGAAGGGGGAAAACCTTAGTCCTAATTCAATAATTGCCTATTAATATAGGAGAGAAATAATCATTTTTCTCAGCAACCTTAGAGGGGAAGATACTAGCAGGTGGTAGTTAAAGGAAATCAGGGATTCTTAGAGGCAGAGATGAGTAAGGAGAACATTCCAGGTATGGGAGACAGCCAGTATAAAGGTATAGAGAGAGGAGATAAAGAGTTTCATATAAGTAAAGTAAGTAGGCCTGTGGAGTCCATATAAATTCTAAGATATCTTCATCCCAACCCCCACCCCCAATGATGAGTCAAGTTCCCAGAACAAGGCTTGATACATTTCCCCCTCCAGATTCTAGGGTAGTCTCTGAGGGTTTAGGATTGATTTCCTCTAATGTTATTGGCTCAAGCCCCACAAGTATTCTTTTCCCCAAGATTATTAATCGATAATCTTTTAGTCAACCTAACTCAAGTAGCTTTTTAGAAAGAGAATTTTCTAAGGTGGCATATCAGAATAGTTGGTACAAAATATCCTCCCCCCCCAAAAAAAAAGTCTATGACATACTCCCCTCAAGTACATGCAGAATCCAGGGGAAAGTGGGCTCAAGTTTAGAGAGCACATGTAGAAAGGAAACATGTGGTTTCTGGAAGTCCTTTTCTCCCTTTCACAGGGTGCTCAAAAAGTTCTCCTTAAGCACGGTATAGTCCATCTTGTTGGACTGTGAATCCAATCTGTCCTGGGCTCCTGATGATGTAGACACTAACACCACATCATCTATGGATGAGAGAGAGTTAAGTGAGCTAACCTGGACGAGAAGAACATCTGTACAGAAGAGAAGTGGGAGAAAAGGCTAGAAAGGAATGCTGAGATCAGATTCTGGGAGGATCTAAATGCCAGGCTAAAAAGTTAAAAGTTAGCATGAAGTATACCATTTCATTTTATTTAGACATAAAATATATTATCTAACCTCTCTAAAGTCATATTCCTGGAAACTATTCTTTCCTCTTCTTTACCTTTCTTCAAGGTCCTTTGCAACCCTGAAATCATGCTTGATTCTTCTCTCTCCCTCACTCCTGCCCTTTCCATCCAATCAGTTGCCAATCTTGTCAATTATACATTCATAGCATCTCTCACATCCCCCTGCTCTCCATTCACAAGATCACCAGATGGTTTAGGCTCTGATCATGTCTCATCCAGATTTTGAGGCTGGTTCTTTGTTTGCCTCAGTTGCTCATCTGTAAAATGAGCTAAAGAAGGAGATGGCAAACTACTCCAATATCTTTGCCAAGAAAACCCCAAATGGGGTCACAAAAAGTTGGACCTAACTGAACAACAACTGAATACACACACACACACACACACACACACACACACACACACACACACGTATATTTCCCTTATTGGACCACAAGATTCTTGAGAACAAGAATTTTCCCATTTTGGCCATCATTCATTTTGGTGACCCAGTCAGCAACACACTGGCAAACAGCAGATGCTTCATTAACATCTCTTAAATTGTACTGAATCTTTGAAATGGCTTAGTTCAAACACAGCAAGATCATGCTCTTGCATAAAAATTGATGGCAAAACTTTACTCATTTGCGAAAAACATTTTCAGATGTGGCACAGGAGGCCTCATGAATCCCTGCATATGTGCACATACACAAAATGCCATTTAGTCATTTCATTCACCATATTGCTATAATCTGGATTGTATAAAGCGGCTGCATTTTAAATGTTCTGCTTTTTGTGGAATAACAAAAAGTGAAAAACATTATAGTCATAATGGTTCAGATCATAGGATCCAAAGAATAAAGGACCTCAGATATCACCTAGATATAAATTAAGTACATGAGATATTTTGTAGTTAGTAGCAAAATGCTTTCTCCACACCACTGGGAAGAGAATCAAACTTAAGTGATGTGATTTGGGGTGATGAAAGGTCCCACTTGCTCAAAGATATCTTTCCCACTCACCTGCCATGTAATCCCATATCTCCAACATGAATGTTGTGGGGGTTGGGGGTGGAATTTGAAGGGACTCTAACTCCTAGAAGCCCTTTAAAATCTCATATACAGCAGAGAGGTGGGGAGCCTCTGGGGCCACAATGGTGCATACATTATCAGATATTGTTAATTAATCCTATTGCTAGATTCAGTTTTTTTGAGGGAGTTAAATTGTACAATATTTTCTGTCATATTTTCTGAAGTGACAGCCAGTGGGAGATCTGTTCTCATCAAGATATCCACCAAACCTAACTTTCTTCTAGAAAAGAGAAATATAATAAATTTCCAATTAGCACATTTTCAGCACTTCTTTATTGAGATGAGATAGGTTTTCTAAGTTTAGCATTTGATATTTTTATGCTCCAAGGAGATCCTTAGATAAAAGAATAGACATTGTGTCATGTTGAGAATTAAACAACCTCTGAAAAATGTGGTCTCAGTGAGGACAACCATTGTATTCACTGGTGAAATTACTTGACTGGTTCTTCTAGTGGCCCATATATGAGCAATAAATTCTTTTTGTATAGGTACTTATTTCTCCATAACAACCCTTCAGGAAAGATCAAACAAATTTTACTATCCTTGGTACTATCCGTGGTCTGCCAACTACTGGTGCCTTTTCTTCCAAGGTTACCTTGTATCTGTTTTGCATATGTGTGTATATATATATACACACACACACACACACACACACACACACACACACACACACACATATATATATATATATATACATATATGTATATATGCATGTTGTCTCCCTTGTTAAATTGTAAGCTTCATTTTGGCTTTTGTATTTATATCTCCGGCACTTAGCACAATACCTGACACATAGTCAGGGCTTAATAAATGCTTGTTGATTAATTCACTAATTGTGAATTATGTGAACAGCTAGACAAGAAGATGGAGTACTTGTGTATCTTGTGTGTTTTAAGCATTTGTGTGTGTGTGTGTGTGTGTGTGTGTGCGCGCGTAAGGGAAGTAAATAACTATTCCATGTCTAATTTACACTGTATATTAAATACCTTTCTACTTCTCACTTTGGGGAAACCCTGGACATGAGCCAAAAATCTAAGCTTTAAGTAATTTTCTACAAGGCTCCAAGATAGGGGTATAAAAAGCCAAACAACAGTGAGATAAAAGAGACAGACTCTTCCCTTTAAAGACCAGTTTCCCTCAGGTTTGAAGTTTGTCTTTGTGCATGAGTACAGAACTAATAGGGGCCCCTTGGCAGAGAGGGAGAGGGTGAGTACTCCAGCTTCTTCTGGGCCCAACAACTTGCTTGGTTTTTATTGTATTGCTATTGAATGAAAGTTGAGGATGTGGGATTCAAGACTCTGTGTCCCCTATCAATTAGAGAGTTTAGCCATATCCTTGAACATACAAGAAGTAAGCAAGTCACTGTCTTTCTGGACATGTTTCCTTGTCGGTAAAACAAGGGAGGTTCAACAAGATTACATATAAACTTCCTCATGGTCTGAAATTCTATGACTAGGACTCTATTCAAGATAATATCCATGAAAACAAACTAGGGCTTCCACTGTCCCCTCCCCCCAGAGCCGGGAAAGAAGGCATTAGGCTAATTGATTTGTGTCCTTTCCCTTTCAACAAGTTTTTGGTAGTTGTGAAGTAACTCCTCTGGACTAAATCAACTTGAAGCTTCTCTAGGTCAATCAGTGCCTGGGGAGCTGTGCATTACATTTTAGTCACTTAGCCACCGCTAATTGAAAAATACACAGCCTCTGGGACTTGTTTGGGTGCTATTTTGACTATGGATAAGAGAAACTGACTTGGAGAAAGGGAGAGTAGGGAAGCAAAGGGGAGATTAGTAGAAATGAAGAGCAGAACCCCTTAAAGGGACAAGCAAGACCCTAAAGCAGAAGAGAAAGTAACATTGTCCATTTAATAAAATTTTAACTTGAGCATTGTATTCTGGTTCCTAGAACAAAGCTTTATGAAGTAGAGGTAGTGTGGGTGTTTTCATTGTTTCGCCTAGGGTGAAAAATGGGGGAAACTAATTACATAAAATTGACAGGGTGCCTTAGTCTAATAACACAATTTACTGCAAGCTAGAAAAACGCCTCGAGTGCCTACCTTCTCTCTCTCATAAGAAGGTACATAGAGAAGTGGTTAAATACTTTGCAACTCTGCATAAGAAAATGGTCAATAAAATCCAGGAATCAGCCTGCATTTGCTAAGTCCACCAAGGCTTGTGCCCCCCAACTTAAATCTATCCACTTTCAAAATGACTGAGCTCCAGAGCTGAGTTCTGGTAAGAGTAGAGGCATGTGGTGACACATAGTCAAATTAGACGATTTCCAGATAGAAACTGGGGAAACTGAGAATAGTCTGAACCAGAAAAGTGGCCTGAAATACTTGATGAAAACTATGATAGAGGTATCACCATATCTGTCCTGTAATTGCTTCATCAAGGCTACCCAACCAGAGTGGACCCAAATGGCGATTGAATTCCTTTCAAGAAAATGACACTGAGCTAGAGATAAACTCAAAGTAAATTGCAGGCCTTTGACTTGCCCATTCAAACAGAATCTTATCTCCATTGCCAATTAAGTCTTTTCCATTTGTCTAAAGGTTTGTTTTTGCACTGGATTCCCAGCTAGAAGTCCACCCACCTTGAAGGAAACCAGGCTCCTACACAAGTGGAAAAGGAGATAATTCAGGAAGAAGACGCAGCTGCCCATTTTCAGACAGAGTCCTAATGCTTCCCAGTGAGTTGTGCTACCCTCTCTTCTTTACAACCTGGATGAAGGGCAATGACCTCAATGTTCCCTCTCAGCATGTCCCGCAGAGATGGTCAGGTTCCCTTTTCCATCTGCATCTAAGGAACATAAACTACTCTACTAGTCTTGGTTTCCAACTAGAAAGTTATATTTTGCTGAGTTTTTCCTTCAAAGTCTTCATAGTCCTGGACAACTCCTACAATGTTACCATGTTGAGACCTCATTTCCAGCATTATGATAACCCCCTAGAAAACATGGAAGGAAATAGCAGATCAGAGAGAATGCCTAAAGACCATGACATTCATTCCAATTGTCTCTATCAAACCAATATAGCTAGAGCAGCCTACCCCTGGCTCTCAATATATCATCCCTTTCCTTCTTCCCTTCCCCTTCCTTTTCTTCCTTATGTTGCATCCAAGTTTCAAAGGCACACCATTCTTTACTACCTAACATCCAAAAGCATCCTCAACAATATCTTCAAGCCTTCGGGGTCCACACCTCCCACTGCAGGGACACCTGCTCTTCCATGAGAATGCACTTGTGTCCTCTCAACCTTTGTGTCTTGCCTCCCCTCCCCAAACTCTTCTTTTATGCCATATTTACAGCTTTCATAAACAACTGAGAGTGAGCAGATGGGTGACCAAGGACTAGGGAGTCTATGCCAATGACAACCTTCCAGGCCTCTGGTATATCCCTGACTATGTCCCACTGTGTATAAAAAGCCCCCTCCCCAACTTGCCCGGGCTAGAAAAATATAAGTAAAGTAAGTAAAGTGCTGAAAACCTCAAAACACCATATAAATGTCAACTCTTCTCATTATACTGTAGAGTAGGGCAGCCCTGGGTTATCTTTTCTCAGCTATACCTTCCCAGTATATCTGTAGCAGGACCAGGTTTGGATATATTAGTCAAGCATTTGTTAACTACCTATTATGTGTTCATACTATGTCTATTCCTGCTTGACCTAGAGCCAGCATTTGATGTTGTTGACCATCTTCTCTTCCTAGATACTCTCTCTTCATTGGGTTTTCTTGACACCTATCTCTCTTGGTTCTTCTACTTGTCTAACCTCTTCTGTTCATGTCTCCAAAGAAGGAGGAGGAGGAGGAGCATGAGGAGGAGGAGAAGGAGGAGGGGAAGGAGGAGGAGGAGGAGGAGAAGAAAGAGAAGGAGGAAGAGGAGGAGGAAGAAGAGGAGGAAGAAGAGGAGGAGGAGGAAGAGGGGGAAGAGGAAGAGGAGGAAGAAGAGGAGAAAAAGCAGCATTCATATACAATCTCATTTTAGGAGTGTTCCCCAATACTCTATTCTAGGCCCTCTTCTCTTCTCTTTCTAAGTGATCTTATAAGCCACAAATACAAATCAGTTACCAAGTCTTGTCAATTCTATTTCAACCACATCTCTCACACCTATCCCCTTCTCTCCACTCACATGGCCACCACCCTAGTCCAAGCCCTCATCACGTCTCACCATAGCTTCTAATTGATCTCCCTGCCTCAAGTCTATTGTCCCTCCAATCCATTCTCTACTCAGCTGTTAAAATGATATTCCTAAACCACAGGGCTTACTGTATCACTCACTTGTCCAATAAATTGTATTTAATCCTAATACCTCTAGAATTATATACAGAATCTTCTCTTGCGCACTTAAAGCCCTTTGCAATCTGGCACCCACATTAAACCCATTCACACACTCTTCGGTCCAGCCAAATTGATCTTGCTCCTCATATGACTTAGCATCTCCTATCTCTACGCCTTGGCATAGGCTGGCCCTCATGCCTTCCTCTTCACCTCTGCCTCTTAAAGTCTCTCATTTCCTTTAAAGCCTCATATTTATTTTATATACATTTCATATTCATATTTCAATCAATAAACATTTACTAAGTACTATGTGCTAGACACTATGCTAAGTGCTGGGATACAGAAGGAGGCAAAGACAGTCACTGCCCCCAAGGAGCTTGTGATCTGATGGGGGAATCAGCATGCAAACAAATATATACAAACAAGCTACATAGGGGAAATAGGAAATAATTAACAAAAGGAAGGCACTATATATACATGTTATCTCCCTGGTATCTCTGAAGTCTAGCATTCTTTTGTTTTTGGTTTTATATCCCCACCACCTAGCATTGTGCCTGGAATGTAGTAGGCACTTATAAATGCTTGTTGATTGACTGAAAATAGTCACTTTCTTCTCTCTCTCTCTCTCTCTCTCTCTCTCTCTCTCTCTCTCTCTCACACACACACACACACACACACACACACACACACACACACACACACGGGATTCTGAACTACCACTTATCTCTTTCCCAACCCAACTTAGAAACTAGTAGAGGGAATCTTCTTCTGGACTTAAACCGACTGGTGGGCAGAAGCAGCAGGGAGAAGGGAAGAGTCCCTGGGGTTTCGGGAACGCATGCCGACTGTGGGGTATAAAAAGCCTCCTTGGTTATCCAGCCTTACAATCCATGCTGGACCTAAGGAATAGATGCCAGGAACTACTAAATGATTTTTACCAGACAAGAACCCTGCATGTTCTTTATAATTTTAATAAACACAGGTTTCCCCCAGACTGGGAGAGAACGGGCTATACCGGGCTTTGATCACTGCAGGAACACTTATCCTGAGTCCTTTGATGGCAACTCCAATATCCAAAAATCTTCCCGGAGTTGAAGCATGAGAGCTTCAGGACAGTTGAGATGATAAGAGGAGGGATTTACTTTTGCCTTTGATTTTTAAGGCCTATTTTTTCTTAAAGCTAAGCAGCTTACCTCACTGGTGATGACATGTATCAGCTCCATACTACATTGCTTCCAAACTCTGGAAAGCCCAGTTTTAGGTTGTGGATTTTTTTTATCTTTTTCATTTTTCCCCCTAAAAAGGTCAAGGAGCATTCAGTAAATAACTTGATTTCATATTTATATATAAATATACATACATATGGGTGTATATATGTATTGTGTATAATATATATAATAACTACCTGATACATATGTATAGATATTTATGCATATATGTACATATATAATACATACAGTATCTACCCTGGTATATATGTATAGCTATATATGCACATGTGTGTATATAATATATATAATACATATATGTATATATGTATATATATATATATATACAATAAATGCAGCCTCTGAAGCTGATATGCAACAAAGTATGGATCACTTCTCTGCTGCTTGTGCTAATTTTGACCTAACAATTAACACCAAGAAAACACAGGTTCTCCATCAGCCACCACTGCACCATCCATAAGTGGAACCATCGGTTACAGCAAATGGAGAAGTTTTGAATGCTGTTGATAAGTTCACTTACCTTGGGAGTGTACTTTCCAGGGATGTACACATTGATAATGAAGTTGATGCACTCATTGCCAGAGCTTGCTCAGTGTTTGGGAGGTCTCTGAAGCAAAGTATGGGAGAGAAGAGGTATTAGACTGATTACTAAACTGAGGGTCTACAGAGCCATTGTGCTGACCTCATCGTTGTATGCCTGTGAAACCTGGACAGTATACCAGTGCCACGCCAGGAAACTGAATCGCTTTCGTTTGAATTGTCTTAGGAAGATTCTGAAGATCACCTGGCAGGATAAGGTACCAGACACTGAGGTCCTTTCTCGAACTAAACTACCAAGCATTCGAACTCTGCTTCAGAGAGTGCAACTCTGATGGGCTGGGCATGTTGTTCAAATGCAAAATGTATGCTTGCCAAAAGACTATTTTATGGAGAACTCAGGGCAAGTATTCATATGGTGGCCAGAAGAAATGATACAAGGGCACTCCCAAGGTCTCTCTTAAGAACTTTGGAATTGATTTTACAACATGGCAGACACTGGCACAGGACAGCTCAGCATGGTGTGCCTGCATCAGAGAAGGAGCTGTGCTCTATGAGTAAAGCAGAATTGAAATAGCTCAAAGGAAACACAAGATGCACAGATTTAGAGAATCCACCCCAAATGTTCACATGGACTATTTGTGCCTGACCTGTGTTAGAGCCTTCTGAGCTTATGTTAATCTGATCAGCCACAGTCAGACACACTGAAACTTGACTCTAGCATAGTGATGTCATTTTGGTCTTCTTCGAGAATGAAGGACAACAACCACCAACCTACCATATGTGTATATATAATATATATGCAGTAAATACCCTGATATATATACATCTATATCTATACACACATACACACACACACACACACACACACACACACACACACACACACCCCAAACTATCCTTCTTGCTGTTTTTCACACACAACACTTTATCTCCAGGCTTTTGTACAAACTATCTGTCCTCCGTTCCCTTCCTCCCTCCCTCCCTCCCTCCCTCTCTCTGACTCTTAGAATCCCTAGTTTCTTTCAAAGCTCAGCCCAAGTGATAGTTTTACATAAGGTCTTTCCCAATTTGTCCCAACCAGTAGTGGCTCACCCAAAAAACCTACCTACTATTTAGTATGTCTATATTTTATACCCATCTATAGTTATGTACTTGTCTCCCTAGATAGAATGTAAGCTCCTTAAGGACAGGAATTGTTTTCTTTTGTCTTTGCAGTCCCAGTACACTCTGTGTGCCTGGCATAGAGTAGGCCCTTCATAAATACTTGTTTATATTGATACCTAACAAGTAGACATCTAGCCTTTGTTTGAAGATCATCTACCATTTTACTTTGGGAGGGCTCTACGAAGATTTTCCTTTTATCAAGCCTTAATTTGCATATTTGAAATTCCCACACTTAATTCTGTCATTTGAGGCCAAGCAGAAGAAAGTCTGATCCTTCTCAGAAAGGGTAGCATGGTTCAATAGGAAACATCGGTTTTGCGGTGGAGGATCTGCATTCAGACCCTGCTCCTACCAGTTACCAGCTATTGATCTTGGGCAGACCATTTAACTTCTCTGGGCTGCAGTTTACTCTGGGCTGCAAGATTGGGGGTGTTTGACTAGATGGCCTCTAAGGCCCCTTTCAGCTCTAAATGTATTATTTATTCCTTCAAAACATGAAGATAGTGATTACATCTCCCCTAAGTCCTTCTCCAGGCTGAAGATTCCCAGTACCTTTCGTGACTACTCTGGTTCCATATCAAAAACCTGCTGTCAGCATGGGTTTGGGCTGCTTCTTTGTGTTTCCTTCCCTGAGTAGATAAGCAAGCTGCAACCTCATAATGGACATGTCCAACTTTGTGAGTTCCGAAAGGCTTGAAGATCCTAGAAGGGCTAAGAGTATTAGTTATGGTTGTGGCTGAGCAAGGGAAGCTTCTGCTTTTGAGAGTTTGGTCACCTCCAGGAGAGGTCTTAGTCTAACAAATTTCAACAGCCAAGTTGATCAGCTAGACAGTACCAATCAGAGGTGAAATGTAAAATGACTAGTTAGCAATTTTGCAAAACTTCTGTATGTTACAATGGAGTATATCACTATGATCCTTCATGAAGAATGCAGCAATAGTTATAAATTACCAAAATCTATTCTTTTCATTTTATAATGCACACTGTAATACTTTTTTATGGCTATAATTGCTTTTTGTGTAGGAATAATTGATCTGTTCTATACTCAATTCATACTGTACATCGAGTTCCTCTTTACCTACTCCCCCTTTTTTGGAAGGAAGTCCTAGACTTGGATGAAAAAGTAATATTTTCAGTTGGTCTGTCCACAGGCATTTATTAAACAACAACTGTGTACAAAGCATGTGCAAAGCACTGAGGATACAGGTCAAAAACAAAAACAATAAATAATCCCTGTTCTGGAGGAGCTAAAGGACATTGTTCCTGAAATGCCTAGGGGTTGGGAGAAAGTGTCATTAAGGAGCTAAGGACAGTGATGAGCCTATTTCTCTCAAGTAAAGATCAGAACCATGCAGGCCCCTTTATTCCCATCAGCAACCACTCTATGTCCAACTTTTTTCAAAAAGAAAATAAGAAAATATAAAGGAATGGGGGCAAGAAGTGTGGCGCCCAAAACTTAATACAGTACTCCAGATAGGTTCTAACCCGGGCAGAGAACCGTGAGATTCTGTATGCTAACTAAGCCTCTCTTTAATGCAGCCAAGACCAAAGGTTCATTTGCATTTCTCTCATTCCTTCCACCTCCCCAGTGGATGGAGTAGCTAGCTTCTAAAGAGGAGTCTGAAGTCAAGAGTGGTTAGCAACGAACTGAGACTGCTTCCTAGGACCACGGTTGTTTTTATTCCTATTTCCTTTCCAGATAGAGGCTGTTTTTGTTTGTGTGAAATGGCGATGTTATTCCACCTAGAAAAATAAACAGTGCCGCTCCATCTGCTCAAAGGAGAAATGGGTCGGACACAAAAAAATGCCTTTCCCCTCCTGTTCGCCCTTGGGTCCAGCGTGATTTTAATTTTTCCCATGTGAGAAATAAGACAGTATGGCCAAAGTACACAGAAGCAGCTCCTCTCTAATATCTCATTGATCATGCAGCCCGCGGAAAGCGGCCAAGCTCTGTGTCTGTGTCTTACCATTGTTACGCGCACGGTCTTCATTTTCCACGTCTCATTCAGGAGCTGTACTCAGACGCCTCGAGAATTGCAGACACCCGGGCTCCTGCTGTCACACTTCACTTCTCCAATAGCCGTCTGAAGCTGCTGAAGTGATGATAAGCATGTACATTATAGAGACATTTCAGATACACGCTACTTATTTTATCTTGCCGATTTGGACAAATGGTGAACCTAAATGGAGAGCCTGAGGGCTGTTTTAAAACTGGTTATAATGATCACACTGGGACTTTGGGGGATGCTTGGCCCCCTGCTGACCCCTCCCCCATCCCTAGCAAATCATTCATATTCTACTGGAACCTATGTCACCTATTACTATGTTGGGAGGCACATTAGTAAAAATTCCTCTAAGTCACCCTAAAAGGAAGTGTACCCCTGGCTCCTAAAAGGGGTACAGGAAAAAATAAGAAGGAGACAGAGGAATTACAAATAGGGTCTTAAACAATGGCCTAGAGTCAGGAAAACCTGAGTTCAAATGTGACCTCAGACATTTATTAGCTGTGTGACCCTGGGCAAGTCGCTTAACCTGTTTGCTTCAGTTTCCTCATCTGTAAAATGGAGATTATAATAGCTTTCACCTGTAATAATAGTCCTTATCTATAAAATGTAAATTATAATGGCGCTCAAAGAGTACACATTAATAATAATTATTTACCACCCAGAGTTATTGTGAGAATCAAATGAGATAATTGCAAAGCACCTAGCGCAGTGCCTTACATAGTAGGCCCAATATAAATATTAGCTATTATTACCAGCTACTGGAATATTTGCTAATAGGACTCACATTGTCCATGTGCAAACCATTTGGCCCGTTGCCATCAAAAGCCACCAAGCAAATGCAATTCCTGGCAGCAGCCAGGCCAGTCTTGGGAATTTCTCTTTCCCCCCAAAAAACACTTTTTCTTCCTGATTTCCCTATTTCTGCCAAGGACACCATCTTCACCAGCACCAAATGGGACCACTAGGATTCAGTTCCCAACTTGTAATCATCCTCAACTCTTCCCTTTCCCATACCTCTCACATCCAGTCAGTCAACAAATTGTGTTGCTTCTGCCTTCACAGCATCACTCTCATCTGGGCCCTGCTTTCCACTGAGATAGCTCCCACCTCATACCACCTCTCTGCTGGACTGTTTACAAGTTTTTTAGTTGGCATATCCGCTTCCAATATCTTTCTTCTGCACAGTTGCCCAACTGATTTTCCTAAAGGACATGTTCCTGATCAGGTCACTCCCTTGCTCCAAAATCTTCAGTGACTTCCTAAGAATTTTAGAATAAAATACAGCCCTTCTGTTTGGCACTTAAAGCCTGTCCCAATCTAGCTCTGACCTTGCTAGACTAAATCCTTACTATTCTTCCTCATACACTCTTGATTTTGGCTAAAGAGGTCTATTCGTGCTTTCCCTGCACAGAAGGTTTCATGTCCTATTCCCTTTGCCTTAGAATGCTATCCCTCCTCACCTCTGCTTCTTGGAATCCCTCACTCCCTTTGAGGCTCAGGTTAGGTGTGATCTCCTACACGAGGCCTTTCTTTATCCCCCTACCCCACCACCAGTTTTTAATGACTGCTCTCTCTCTCTCCGTGTGTCTCTGTCTCTGTCTCTCTTTGTCTCTCTGTCTCTCTATGTCCTGTCTCTCTGTGTGTGTCTGTCTCTGTATCTCTTCTATCTCTTCCTCTTTCTCTTGTCTTTCTTTTTCTCTCTCCCTCCCCCTCTCCTCTCTCCCACTCTTTCTCTCTCTTTTTCTGTCTCCTCCTGTCTCTCTCTTCCTCTCTCTTTTCTCTCTCTTCCTCTCTCTTTTCTATCTTTCTCTCTTCTCTCTGTTTTCCTTCTCTTTCTTCTTCTCTCTTCCCCTCTGTTGCAACAATTCAGCTAGCAGTTGCTGTGGGGGTGAAAGACCAACACAAACCCAACAACAAGAATGCTGCCAGCACAGGTACTTTTGATCTGCTTTACTAAGGAAAGTAACATTAAGGGGTTAACAATCTTACTTTAATCCAACATATACATATATCAATCACTTAGTTCAGGGGAAAACTGCTTCAGAGCAAATACAAACAAATTACAAACATACATTATAAACAGACCAAATACAATTCATAGTTACCAATGAACCATCAACATCTGAGTTCAGGAGCCAGGGAGCTCATAACAATGGCTGGCCCAGAGTCATGTGCCACTCCTCCTGTGGCTCAGAGCCTCAAGCAAATAGCTCTATTCTCTGTTTTTATACACTCTTTGGCCATCATCAACCAAACGTCATCTGAGCAATCAGAACTTAGGCTCCTACTATTGGCTCTGGTCTTAGCAACTCCCCTTAGGACCCCAAGGGCTTCACACCCACATAGGCTTAGCACCTAGTAATTAGGAGTTTGTGCCTGGGGCTTTGCACCTAGTAAGGCTCAATCAAAGAGACTTAATTTATCATTCTAAAACAGTAAGAAAGTCTCACCTTAGTTACCAATGCACCCTCTCTCTTCTTTTCTCCCCCCTCCCATTTTGTCTGATTTTGCATATGCTTTGGGAGTTCAGACTGGTTTTTTTGCTCTTCTTTATATCCCTAGCACCTAGCACAGTGCCTGGCACATAGTAGGCACTTAATAAATGCTAGTTGACTGAGTGAAATTACCTACTTGCATATTATATTTTGCATTGCAAAATTACATATTGCATATATGCTCCTTGAAGGCAGGGTCTTTTTCATTTTTGACTTTGTATTTCCAGTGCCTAGTATAATTTCTTGCAGTTAGTGGGTTCTTAAAAAAATGTCAGCTTGATTTGAACTGGGACAATCAAGAAGCCACAAGAGAGAATGAGAAGTGCCTGTAGTAGAAGAAAGAGTCTCAGTATAGCAGAGTGTAAGTGCAATGGGAGCTGAATTGGCCATCTCAAGTCTAGTTACTTAAGAAGTAGATCAAAAGTATCTTCTCTCACCTCTGTGTCCAGAAGGAACATCATTCCCTAGGGTGGAGGAAAGATTCAAGTTGATAAATACCTGTCCAAAAAAGTTCATACAACATTTATTAAGTACCTACTACTACTATTAATAACCAAAGCAGATTTGTAGTGGCTCAAAAGAAACGCAAGATGTGCAAATTTAGAGAATCCGCCCCAAATGTTCATATGGACTATTTGTGCCCGACCTGTGGTAGAGCATTCCGAGCTTGTGTTGGTCTGATCAGCCACAGTCGGACACACCGTAACTTGACTTTAACATAGTGATGTCATTTTGGTCGTCTTCAGAGAACTAAGGACAACAACCAACCAACTACTACTACTGCTGCTGCTGCTGCTGCTGCTACTACTACCTTACCTTTAAATGGCACTTACTATACGCCAGGCACTGTGCTAAGCACTTTACAATTATTATCTCATTTGATCCTCACAACAACCCTGGCAGGTAGTTGCTATTATTATCCCCATTTTACAGATGAGGAAACTGAGGTAAACAAGGGTTAAGGGACTTGGCCAGGTCACACAGCTTCTGTCTGAGGTCAGATTTTAACTCAGATCTTCCTGATTCCAGGCCCAGATTCTATCCACTGAGACACCAAGCATGACAAACACAAGGAACTGAGGGAGACACCATGCTTAAATAAGGTACAATCTTGCCCTCGTGTTGCTTACGGACTACTAGGAAGATAAAACAGCACCACAGAAAATTGCAATACATGATATTACAAGATAAATGCAGTAGAGAGTTGCTAAACAAACTAGTTCCCTCAGAAAGAATTTTCCATGAGCCTAGAAGACATTCTGTTCCTGAATGAAGTTAATAACTCCTCATCTTTCTGAGTTGGGATAAATGAAGGTACCATAAAATTTAGCTCTCAATTATTCTCTAAAGATTTCATGTATACTCACTATACTCTGTATGGAGAGATCTTTGAAGTAGGAGTCAGGCATCGCACCTCTTCTGTTCCCCTTACACCATCTGATCCAGAGCTAGACCCACAAGAGAGATACAGTAAATGTTTACGGAATCAAGGTCAGATTTCTCAGCTCTCCCTTGAGTTTCTTGGATCTCCCAAAGTTTCAGATGTCACTACCATAGGGGGTACCAAACTAATTTTTTAGGTTCCTAGCCTTAAGTGTTATTATTTTTAGACCAGACCTATGATGCCATCCGTGTAAAGAACTTTGAGTCAGGAGACTGTCTCCATGAACGAAGACCTGTAACTGTTAGAGAGTTGCCTAGAGTGTGGAAGGTTTAAGTGATTTGCCCAAAGTCTCATAGTTAATGAGTATTAGTGGTAAGACTTGAACCCAATCTTTCTGACTCAGAGGCCAGCTCTACATCAATTTCACCATTCTGCATCTAGCCTTGCCTTTCTCCCTCACTACAATGTAAGCCCTTCACTGACAGGGGCTGCTGGCATATTTCATTTTCAAGTTCCCTGCTGATAACAAGTGTGCTACAGAAGTTTATTAATGAAAGTCATAGAAGATGGCAGCTGGAAAGCAGGGACTTACCCAAAGCTGTCCCTCAGGTCCCTCCAAACACCTATAAAAATGACTCTGAACAAATTCTAGAACTGCAGAACCCACAGAATATCAGAGGGAAACAGGGATCCAGCCCAGGGCAGGCCTGGATGGTTGTTGGGTAAGGTGCTGGGAGCGGAGCAGAGCAGAGCCCAGTGTGGGCTGCGCCCCACCAACCAGACCAGGAGCCGGGTGGAACAGGTCCTAGTGCCCTGAATCAGTGAGCTGTGGCAGTTACCAGAATTCTAATCCACAAACACCAAAGACAACAGAGCAGGTTAGTGGGAAAAAACTGCGGGGGATGGAGTGAAAGGAGTTTGGGGTTCAGCCACTGCCCCGGGGGCGGCGGAGATGGTGCAGCTCTGAGGCTGCTTACAGAGGTACAGCTGCAGTTGCTTCCAGCCGCAGGCCCACCTGGTGGGAGGAATTAAGTGGCAGATCAGAGTGAGAGTGTAGAGCCTGCTCCAATCTGAGTCATGGTCTGGGTTGGCAGTTCTTGGGGGAGGAGGAGCACGGGTGTGGCAGAGCTTGCTGTGTAGAAGTAGCTCTGAAAACAGCAGCTCAGCCCCTCAAGCTTGGGACAAAGTACTCTCTACTCTACAAGCAGTCATACTCCGACAAAAAGCTCAAGGATCAAGTAGTTGGCTGGAAACATGAAAAGGCAGCAAAAACAGTCTCATATCCAGACTCAGACTTTGAAATCTTTCTTTGGTGACAAAGAAGACCAAAACATACACCCAGAAGAAGTCAACAAAGTCAAAGAGCCCACATCAAAAGCCTCCAAGAAAAACATGAATTGGTCTTAGGCCATGGAAGAGCTCAAAAAGGATTTGGAAAAGCAAGTAAGAGAAGTAGAGGGAAAACTGGGAAGAGAAATGAGAGTAATGCAAGCA
The DNA here is from genome assembly GCF_011100635.1 of Trichosurus vulpecula. Taxonomy (NCBI): domain Eukaryota; kingdom Metazoa; phylum Chordata; class Mammalia; order Diprotodontia; family Phalangeridae; genus Trichosurus; species Trichosurus vulpecula. Next base: position 195,334,141 of record NC_050573.1, read on the forward strand.
AACCATTAAAAACAAGTCAATGACTTACTAAAGGAGACCCAAAAAAATACTGAAGAAAATAACACCTTAAAAAATAGACTAACTCAAATGGCAAAAGAGCTCCAAAAAGCCAATGAGGAGAAGGATGCCTTCAAAGGCAGAATTAGCCAAATGGAAAAGGAGGTCCAAAAGACCACTGAAGAAAATACTACCTTAAAAATTAGACTGGAGCAAGTGGAAGCTAGTGACTTTATGAGAAATCAAGATATTATAAAACAGAACCAAAGGAATGAAAAAATGGAAGTCAATGTGAAATATCTCATTGGAAAAACCACTGACCTGGAAAACAGATCCAGGAGGGATAATTTAAAAATTATTGGACTACTTGAAAGCCATGATCAAAAAAAGAACCTAGATATCATCTTTCAAGAAATTATCAATTTCTGATTTCCTGATATTCTAGAGCCAGAGGGTAAAATAGAAATTGAAAGAATCCACCAATCACCTCCTGAAAAAGATCCCAAAAAGAAAGCTCCTAGGAATATTGTTGCCAAATTCCAGAGCTCCCAGATCAAGGAGAAAATACTGCAAGCAGCCAGAAAGAAACAATTTGAGTATTGTGGAAACACAATCAGGATAATACAAGATCTAGCAGCTTCCATATTAAGGGATCAAAGGGCTTGGAATATGATATTCCAGAGGTCAAAGGAGCTAGAATTAAAACCAAGAATCACCTACCAAGCAAAACTGAGTATCATGCTCCAAGGCAAAATATGGATTTTCAATAAAATAGAGGACTTTCAAGCTTTCTCAGTGAAAAGACCAGAGCTGAATAGAAAATTTGACTTTCAAACACAAGAATCAAGAGAAGCATGAAAAGGTAAGCAAGAAAGAGAAATCACAAGGGACTTACTAAAGTTGAACTGTTTTGTTTACATTCCTACATGGAAAGATGATGTGTATGATTCATGAGACCTCAGTATTAGGGTAGCTGAAAGGAATATACATATACATATAGACAGAGGGCACAGGGTGAGTTGAATATGAAAGGATGATATCTAAAAAAATAAAATAAAATTAAGAGATGAGAGAGGAATATATTGAGAGAGGGAGAAAGGGAGAGATAGAATGGGGTAAATTATCTCACATGAAAGTGGCAAGAAAAAGCAGTTCTGTTGGATGGAAAGAGGGGGCAGGTGAGGAGGAATGAGTGAATCTTGCTCTCATCAGATTTGACTTGAGGAGGGAATAACATATACACTCAAATGGGTATCTTACCCCACAGGAAAGAAGGAGGAAGGAGATAAAAAAGGGGTGATGATAGAAGGGAGGACCGATAGGGGTGGAGGTAATCAAAATCAAACACTTTCAAAAAGGGACAGGGTCAAGGGAGAAAATTGAATAAAGGAGGATAGGAGGGAGCAAAATATAGTTGGTCTTTCACAACATTAGTATTGTGGAAGGGCTTTGCATAATGGTACACATGTGGCCTATGTTGAATTGCTTGCCTTCTTAGGGAGGGTGGGTGGGGAGGGAAGAGGGGAGAGAATTTGGAACTCAAAGTTTTAAAAGCAGATGTTCAAAAAGAAAGGTTTTTTTGCATGCAACTGGGAAATAAGATATATAGGCAATGGGGCCTAGAAATCTATCTTGCCTTACAAGAAAGTAAAGGAAAAGGGGATGGTGGGGAGTGGGGTGACAGAAGGGAAGGCTGACTGGGGAATGGGGCAACCAGAATATATGCCATCTTGGATTTGGGGGAGGATGGAAATGGGGAGAAAATTTGTAATTCAAAATCTTGTGGAAATCAATGCTGAAAACTAAAAATATTAAATAAAAAAAGATTTTTTAAAAAAGTGATAAAGAGGAGGAGGAGAAAAAAAGAGAATTTAGATAATGTACTACCATTCTTCTGGTCACCCTGGAAAGATGAGGAGAATGAAGACAGATTTCTTTAGCAGGCAAGAACAACATAGCAGCCTGAAGTTAAAACAAAACACCGTAAGCTTTTATGTGACTCCCATATTGTCACTATCTTTTAATCACCAGTCTCAGTTTATGTCCTCCTAAGTTCACAAAAAGGTTTAAAAGCCTGAATGTGTATTTTAAACACATATTTTACTGTTTTTTTGGTTTGTTAATTTCATTGCTCCATCCATAATGTCTCTCTATATTGTCTCTAGTGTCCTTTAAGAAAAGCACGGAAAGGTGATTATATTTTAATGTAGAATGCCTACTGAGCTCCCTCTTGTGTCAGGATTATGTTTAACGTGTTCATGCGTGTCCATATTTAAAGTTATTAAGGAATTTGTTCTTTTACAATTAAATTCAGGTCATCAGACATTTATTGGATGCCTATAATGTGCAAGACACAATGCTAGGCACTATGGATACAAAGACAAAATGAAACAATCCCTGCCCTCAAGAAGCTTGCATTCTCCTGAGATGCCTACATTTTATTGAGAGGAGGTCTACAAATTCTGATGAACTATCATCATCCCAACATAAAATTAACCATAAGATATTTGGCATTTATCCTTATCTTACAGCATACCTTAAGTCTTATAATGTTGGTGACACTTTTTGTGAATTGTTTCTTGGCTCATTTATAACAATGTACCCATTGGGTGCATTGGTGACAGCTAGGTGGCACAGTGGATAGAACACCAGGCCTGGAGTCAGGAGGACTCATCTTCCTGAATCCAAATCCAACCTCAGCTACTTACTAGCTGTGTGATCCTGGGCAAGTCACTTATCCCTGCTGCCTCAGTTTTCTCATCTGTAAAATGAGCTAAAGAAGGAAATGACAAACCACTCCAGTATCTTTGCCAAGAAAACCCCAAATGGGGTCACAAAAAGTTGGACATGACTGAAACAACTGACTAACAACAAGAACCCATTGGGTACAGAACCAAAAATATTAATGTGCATATTTATACTCACAAGACTAATATAAAAGATATTTATATTAAGTCCCTCTTATATGTGCCAATTAAGATCATACCTATATCAGATTTAGAAGTGAAACTACATTACCAATATATATAATATGCATATATATGTAATAATATTGCAAATATATGTCTTGCATATATTGCAGGAAAGTGTCTATCAGACTCACAAAGCATTAAAAAATCATCAGAGTCAAAGAGGTCAATGACAGAAAGGTCATATATATCATATTCATAGAGCACTCTTTTTTTAAACTTGTTTTTAATTGACAAAATCTATTTTCTCTCACCCATCTGCTCCTCCCTTCATTACAAAAACAAAAGTGAAAACAAAGCCCTTGTAACAAATATGTACAGTCAAGCAAAACAAATTTCCTCATTGGCTGTGTCCAAAAATAGTTGTCTTATTCTGTACCCTGTGGTCATCTCCTCTCTGTCAGGAGGTGGGTAGCATGCTGCATCATTGATCTTCTAGAGTCTTGGTTGGCATTGATCTGCATTCTTAAGGATTTCAAAGTTGTTATAACAACACTCTTTGTGAAACCAAAAAAAACAAAACGAAACAAAAATCTGAAAACAAAGTAAGTGCCCATCAATTGGGAAATGTGCCATAAGAAAAAAAAAGGAGAAATTCAGAATGGAAAGGCTTTTATGAAATGATGCTGAGTAAAGAAAACAACCAAATACAATTAACAGGATGAGTACAGTAATGTAAATGGTAAGAACACTTAAAAAAAAGGAAAGAAAAAGTCATTGAATTCTAATAAATTGCAACGAATGATTTAAATTCTGGAGAATTGATGAGGGAACGCATCCTTCTCTCAGGAGAAAGGTAGGAACAATAGCTGTGGAATGCAATAAACACATCAGACAAGGTCTTTCCTATAGGGGAGGGTTCAATGCTAGGGCAAAGGAGAGATAAAAGGAAATTACTTTAAACCAAAAGGCAACAACAAAACTTTTTAAAATCGATTAATCAAATAATCAACAATCATTCGCTAAGTGCCAATATGTCCCTAACACTATGCTAGGTACAAAGCATGATTAAGTAATCGAGAGTGATCTGCATAGAGAAGATACTTCAATCCATATTCTTTCAATGATGTCGAAGGACTATAAATCATGAAACTCTACCAACTAAAGAATCCAATTCATGACCAACCAAAAGACAATGTAAAAGGCCATGGTGGGCATGAGCATACTGTCACAAGAAATTGCAAAAGAGAATCAGTGCAAAGTATGTCATCAAAGAAATAATCTGAATTAAAGAGATAATAGATGTGTGGCAAGAATAAGGGATAACTTGGGGCTAATTTATGGAAGGACATGGACAAGAGTTATGCAGGAAGGACAGGCACAGATGGGTTAAAATATTCATCATTTCGGGGAATAGCCACACTGATGAGATTATAGATCTAGCAGAGATTTGGAGAATAACCATGTAACTGACATTTTAATTCTTGATGTTACATTTTGAATTTGGGGATGAAATATATATCCTTTGCCCGAGAAATAAATATTAGGGAATTATAACCTCCAATAAAGACAAATGATAAAAAGAAGAGCCCATTTATTGTGATGGATTGCCAAGTTCCAAAATACTTTCCCATCCAGTTCTGCCCTTACTGCCTCTGTGATCTGGGGAAAGTCCCTTCAGCTTTCTGGCTTTTCTCAACTGTCAAATAAGAGGGAGGAACTAGGTGACCTCTACTGTCCCTTCTAGCTCCAAATCCATGAGCCTCTGAACCTTCCCAAAGAACAACGGTTATTAAGGAATTGCCTCAATGAATTTAGAGTGAGTAATTAACTACAGCAGTTCTTAAGTACTGTATTCAGCCTCCTTCAATGGAGGATTAAGAGGTTTTCTGAAAATCCAATTAAACAAGAACAATTAATGATGTCTAATATAGCACCGGTTTGCTGCACAGCTCCCTAAGAAATATGTGCTGTCCTTCGGATATGAAAATATTTTTCCAGTAGTGGTGATGGATTCACATTGATCCAAGGAGGCATGAATATATACAAGAATGTACAATATAGCTCTGGATTCTGAGCAAAAACAAAACAAAACAAACAAAGCAAAACCTGAGCTCACATCCCAGCTCTGCCACCTATGTGATCCTGGGCAAGGTTTTCCCTTCTCTGGGCCTCAGTTTCCTCCTCTGAAAAATAGGGGAATTGGTCAAATGATTCCTTAGCTCTCTTCCAACTCTTCTGTATGGTTCCAACCAACTGTTTGGTTCTATTTAGCCCACTCTTGAGATTGTTGGCCAGCATTAGTGTCCATGAAGTGAGATGATCAGTTAGAAAGATTGACAAAGTCATAGAATGTCAGAGGCTGAAGGCACTTTAAAGTACAATTTCTTCAACTGAGAATGGAGGAAACTAGAGCCTTGAAAGATCTAGTGATTGGTCACAATTCATGTAGATAGTAAGTACTAGAACCCAGGTCTCCTGATTTCTAGGACCACTGATAGCATTGTCTCTTTCCTCTTTTTTAACAAGAGTCTCAATGAAAATAGCTAGTTTTAAGTCTTTTAATCTATGGCTTATTGGAGTCATTTTGGGCAGAGTGAATGCTTCCTTTTTTAAATAATCACAAGCTGACTTTTTTAAATGCAAATGCACAACTCTAAAAATAAATCTAGCACCGAATTCAATGTGTAGTTTAATCTGAAGATATTATAATTATTATAGTTTTTCATCTATCTTGGATAGCTTAAGTGAAAACCTGCCTTAAGACGCAGGGTTAAACTCACTAGACAGTCTTTCAAGGTCACTTCCAGCCCTCTTAGGTAGCTAGTCCATTAAACTAAGTAATGAGAAAAAGCTTAGTCCTCAATTGCTTCAAAACATTGATAACTGATGATATAGGATCACAGATTTGGAGCTGGGAGGGAGCTTCTAGGTCATTGCATTCAACTCTCTCATATTGCAGATGAGAAAACTAAGGCATACAAATCACATAACAATAAATATTTAGCCTAGGTCTTCCTGATTCCAGTACCCTGTCCACTATTTCACACTAGTTTTTATAATAACCAATAGACAATGAAAAACATTAAAAATTTCTTTTGAAAATTCTAATTAATGAAAACAATAAACAGTATAGTGTTTTAAGATTTGTAAATTGCTTTCCTCACAATAGTCAATAACAGCAAATAAACATTTAAGTACCAACTATGTGCCAGGCACTGTGAAAAGCACTGAAGATTTTCGTTGTTTGCAGTTCAGTCATTCTTCAGTTGTATCTGACTCTTTGTGACCCCATTTGGGGTTTTCTTGGCAAAGATAGTGGAGTGGTTTGCCATTTCCTTCTCCAGATCATTTTACAGGTGAGGAAACTGAGGCAAACAGGGTTAAGTGATTTGCCCAGGTTACATAGCTAGTAAGTATCTGAGGCTGGATTTGAATTCAGGTCTTCCTGAGCTTCACCAACTAGCTACCTCAAGCACTGAAGATACAAAATGAAAAAAAGAAAAATAGTTCCTGCCCTCAAGGAGCTTACAATCTGATGAGGGAAAACAACACAAAAGAAAGCTGAAAAAAACTTTAAGAAAGCCTTGAGGTATGTAGTACAAATATTATTATGCCCATAAGAAAACTAAGGCTCTGGGAGGTCAAAAGCTCTAAAGCCCCTGACCAGAGCTGACTCTCTCCTCTCCACACAGATAGAACACTTACTGTCTGTATCAGACGCTTGTTACATTCCTCATTAGCTTCCTCAGTTTAGTCTCTTGTAATGCCTTCTACCATTATTTAACCTCTAAATTTAAGCCTTAGATTACTTAATCTGTGAACCTGGTTCTCCAACTAGTTTGTAAGCTTCCCAAGGACAGGGGCTGTGTTTTACATCTTTCTGCACCAAAGTGTGTGCATAGTAGGCATACAATAACTGCTTGGTGAATAAATGATAAAAGACAAGTTTTTGCTGCTGAGCTCCAGCATTTAAAACTCTAAACTTCTGCCCATTGAAATCCTACCCATTATTCAAAGCCCAGATTAAGTAATACCTCCGCCATGAAACTTTCCCTGATCCTCTTCAATGGGAAATATTCTCTCCCTTGGTGCTCTCATAGATCCTTAGATCTATCTTGTGCACTTTCCACAGTCTACTTTGTATTAGGGATATTTGTGTGAAGAGCATGTGTCCCATAGGAGCACTTGTTTCACATTGGCACTACGGGTTTTGCCAGAACAGCTCTTTGGGTTTCATGTCTGGGTAACCCACCCCATTGCACTTCTAGTGAGGTCTAAGCTATCAATTCTAGTAACATGCAAGTATAAGCAGGACCTTGCTGCTCTGAGTCCCGCCTCCCTTTGCACAAGTGTGGATGGGACCTACCTGATCCTCATCTCCTTTGTAAAGCTCTCTTTTCAAATGTTTCTCCTTCATAGTGCAATATTAGATGTGAATTAATGAAAAAGCATTTTATAAGCATTTACTATGTGCAAAGCACTGGTAAGTGCCTGGCACATAGTAGGCACTTAATAATGCTTATCGATTGGCTAAAATACCATGTCAAACACTATGGATATAAATAGAAAAATAAGGCAGTTCTTGTTCTCAAGGAGCTCACATTCTAGTAGTGAAGACAACATATATAGGAAGTTTCAGCTGCAAGTCAGATGGAAAAGGCCAACAGTCCTTAGAGCGCCCCACAAAGCAGAGGGTGATGGTATTTCCACGGATAAAATACTACCCCTTTGTGACACTGAACCATTTCATGAAAACAAGGATTTGGGTGGTGAGAACTTTCTTTTCTGAGTCTTCAATAACTGTAGCTACTGAAGGAGGCAGGGGATGCAGCACCCAAAGAAGTATTGCCAGGCCAAATGTCCACAGGAGTTGATTTCCTGCATGCTGTCTGTGGGTAGTTGGGCTGAAAGCATGGACAGCGATCTGGAAGGTGATGCTCTTCTCAGGGCTCTTGGGCCCAAGCTCCTTGGCTGTCTCCATCATGGTCTGAAGGGAGGTAGTAGTCAAGGTGGCGGCAGTGGTTTGATTTGCTTGGCATACACCACCTCCTGCCTCTCTCTCAGGATGCTGTGCTACTTCAGTGTGGCTGGCTTATCTGTGGTAGGGTGGTAAGCAGTTAGATGGTGCAGTGGACAGAGCATTGGGCTTGGAATCAATAAGACATCCTCAGACACTTACTAGCTGTGTGACCATGGGCAAGTCACTTAACCCTGTTTGCCTCAGTTTCCTCATCTGTAAAATGAGCTGAAGAAGGAAATGGCAAACCACTCCAGTATCTTTGCCAAAAAAAAAAAAAACAACCCAAACAGGGTCATGAAGAATCAAACGTTACTGAAACGACTCAATGAAAACAGGGGTGGTAGTTTGTTCTGAAGTTTGTAGAGGTGATAGGTCATTTCTTCATATAGGGGCTGCTTTTCTGAGGATGGCTATGGGGGCCAGGCTCAAAGCTTGGCCTGTGGATTGGTGAAGGGTGGGGTGGGAGATGGAGGGACTGATATTTCCAGGGTTCTTGGGCCTACCCTGTCAGATGGTGGCAGTTGGTCAGTGGTTAGTGTCAGTGGTGAGAATGACAACGGATCCATTCTCCACAGGAGTTGCTCCCTTGAATGGTGGCAACAGGGGCCAGGCTGGGGAATGAGGGATACTGTTATTCTTCAGAAAGACTGTAGACAAATCCTTTTACATTAAATGCTCTGGCAATTCACTTCCACTTGGCCCAATTTTCTTCTTCTTCTTTTTATTTTTTATTATGGAACTTAACAATCAGCAAACACAAACATTTCAATATATATTTTAAAAAAGAACAAGAAAGAGGACTGTATAAGAAACCATAAACTTCTGAAATGGACAGTTGGGTTTTTTTTGTTTGGGGTTTTTTGTTGTTTGTTTTTTTTTTTAAGAAATATCTAGTTTTGTCTGAAGCTTAAAAATGGCAGGAAAATACAGAAGGAAAACAAAGTGGCCAATGGGAGGTTCTGTGTATGGATAGTCACCACCACCTACTAGATCATGAGCTCCAGGAAAGCAAGAACCATAAGTTAGTCATCTCAATGTCAGCACCCTCCATGAGCCCTTGGTTCTTACGCACTTGAATCAATGTGTTTTATATTGAATTGCATCCTGCTCAGAAACAGTAGTAATCAATCAAGTCAGCCTCGGATCCCAGGCTGCCAAAGAGAATACATTTCCTAACATCAGGAGAACTGTTTGGGTGCCATTTCACGAATGGCAATAAAATACTAGACACATTCGAATTGCCATAGGCCATGACTATACATGGAATAATAAGCCCATTCACATTCCTGACATTGAGCCTCCTTTCAATTTCTGTAGCCTTGTGCAACCTTGAAGGCTGTAGAAGAGAGAGGTGAGAGTATTTATTAAGAATGAGTCTAATTTATAGCATCGTACTCTAGGGTAAGAGTTGAAATCATTAAAATAGAAGTAGTTAAAGGGAAAAGCTTGTTTACTTGTTTGTCTTGAAAATGGCCCAAATATGGATCGATAACCCATTTCTCAATGCTATTCTGGCCTAATTTATTAGGAATTTACCCGTGTGCCAGCATGGTTGTGATGATTTTTTTTTTGGTGGTTGTACACACAATTTGTTCAGCATACATTTCTTCTGGGAGCATCTCCTCCCTTTGAATATTTAATTCAACATGAATACTTATAATCTGTCTTGGAACCTGCTTTCTCAGATAATATAGTTCTGGGCCCATTTCACTTTTGGGAAATGGAGCTTCAGGAAATTTTTTTTAAAAACCCAACAATCAACTTTTGCAGTTAAAGAAGCTTTAAACATGCTAATCAGCAGTGTTAATGTGCCCATTATGATTTTGCATAATTGCACAGTACTCGGTAAAAACCAGGATACCAGAGAGGCTAATTGAAACACATAGCGGTACCTAGTAATTTTTCCTGCCCTTACTTTCATCACATCTTAAGGGTTACTGATATGGATTAAAGGTGTTTTTGGTAGTTTTTTGTTTGTCTGTTTGTTTCTTTACCTATCTTTGCTCCCAAGGGTGGGGACTCTGGCTGAAAATATTCTGCTATAAAAAGGGAATCAGAAACTCTCTATATTTTTATTTAAGCCTGGTGAACAATGGGCATTATTTTATAGGTTCACATGTGAAGTTCTTCCAGATCCAAAAAGATGTGGCTCAAAGCATCCAAGGTTAAAAAGTACCAGGACCCACAAACCATGATTTGATGTGAGGAGCAAAGGAATTGGAGTGGTTGTCTTCCTCATCTCCCTCATCAGCATCCCAACCCCTTCCTCCGCCCTTACCTTCTCCCCCTTCCATTCATCCACTGTAAAAAGAGAAATGGTAAACGAGGTAAAAGGGCAAGAAGGTCCTCTCTAAATCTGAGCAATGCTGTTCCACAGGAAAATGCAGCCAACAGATGTATCACTGGGCCCTCCTTCTTCTAGTGCTAAATGGATAGGACACTGTGGGGCCCTCAACTGCTTTTCATTCCTTCATCTCCAAGGCAACCCCTTCCCTCATGGGACTGCCTCCTGCCTCTTCTCTACATTGTTTAGTAACTTCAAACACTTCCTAAGCCCTGTGTTATTTCTCACCACTTCCCACCTTCATTTAATGGGCTTTTAAAACAAGTAAGTAAATGTACTAAAGTGGAGCAAATACTGCATAAGCCTAATATGGGGTGTTCCAAAAGTTTTAGTGCATTTTAACCTCTTAAAACTTAAACATTCTAATTCAGGGAACATCCAGTTTTAGGCTTATGTAGTGTTTGCTTTGCTTTTTAATATTTTTAACGTGTAATATTTTAACATTTTTAATGTTTTAATTGAATTTTTAAGCTCTTAAAGCTTGAAACTGCACTAAGACTTTTAGGACACCCTCTATATGTGGTTTATAGAAGAAAAACTATACGGCAAGTAGATAGTTCATTGAAAAGAATGTTCGAAGACATTTAATATTTTTCACAATTACTGTGATGACCTAGATTGTCATTTTGAAAAGATGAATTACCATGA